>NC_142789.1:15263872-15863872 GCF_988280905.1 Pimephales promelas | reverse complement strand
GAGGCTCTAGCCCCTTCCAGAGCTGAGATATCGAAACTCAAAAATACGGCCCGAAAAAAAAACGACAGTGGTACCCCTTACGTTTTTTTTGGGGGGGCGAAAAATTAAGTTTCTCCAATCTTCCCAAATTCTGATAGAGGGCCATGAGACTTAGACCTGAGTGCAAAAATGGAGGCTCTAGCCCCTTCCAGAGCTGAGATATCGAAACTCAAAAATTCGGCCCGAAAAAAAAACGACAGTGGTACCCCTTACGTTTTTTTTTTGGGCGAAAAATTAAGTTTCTCCAATCTTCCCAAATTCTGATAGAGGGCCATGAGACTTAGACCTGAGTGCAAAAATAGAGGCTCTAGCCCCTTCCAGAGCTGAGATATCGAAACTCAAAAATTCGGCCCGAAAAAAAAACGACAGTGGTACCCCTTACGTTTTTTTTGGGGGGGCGAAAAATTAAGTTTCTCCAATCTTCCCAAATTCTGATAGAGGGCCATGAGACTTAGACCTGAGTGCAAAAATGGAGGCTCTAGCCCCTTCCAGAGCTGAGATATCGAAACTCAAAAATTCGGCCCGAAAAAAAAACGACAGTGGTACCCCTTACGTTTTTTTTTTTGGGGCGAAAAATTAAGTTTCTCAAATCTTCCCAAATTCTGATAGAGGGCCATGAGACTTAGACCTGAGTGCAAAAATGGAGGCTCTAGCCCCTTCCAGAGCTGAGATATCGAAACTCAAAAATTCAGCCCAAAAAAAAACCGACAGTGGTACCCCTTAGGTTTGTTTTTTTTTGGGGCGAAAAATTAAGTTTCTCCAATCTTCCCAAAACTCTGGATTCTGATAGAGGGCCATGAGACTTAGACCTGAGTGCAAAATGGAGGCTCTAGCCCCTTCCAGAGCTGAGATATCGAAACTCAAATATTCGGCCCGAAAAAAAAAAAAACGACAGTGGTACCCCTTACGTTTTTTTTTTTTTTGGGCGAAAAATTAAGTTTCTCCAATCTTCCCAAATTCTGATAGAGGGACATGAGACTTAGACCTGAGTGCAAAAATGGAGGCTCTAGCCCCTTCCAGAGCTGAGATATCGAAACTCAAAAATTTGGCCTGAAAAAAAAAACGACAGTGGTACCCCTTACATTCTTTTTTTTGGGGCGAAAAATTAAGTTTCTCCAATCTTCCCAAATTCTGATAGAGGGCCATGAGACTTAGACCTGAGTGCAAAAATGGAGGCTCTAGCCCCTTCCAGAGCTGAGATATCGAAACTCAAAAATTCGGCCCGAAAAAAAAACGACAGTGGTACCCCTTACGTTTTTTTTTTAGGGCGAAAAATTAAGTTTCTCCAATCTTCCCAAATTCTGATAGAGGGCCATGAGACTTAGACCTGAGTGCAAAAATGGAGTCTCTAGCCCCTTCCAGAGCTGAGATATCGAAACTCAAAAATTCGGCCCGAAAAAAAAAACCGACAGTGGTACCCCTTACGTTTTTTTTTTGGGCGAAAATTAAGTTTCTCCAATCTTCCCAAATTCTGATAGAGGGCCATGAGACTTAGACCTGAGTGCAAAAATGGAGGCTCTAGCCCCTTCCAGAGCTGAGATATCGAAACTCAAAAATTCGGCCCGAAAAAAAAAAACGACAGTGGTACCCCTTACGTTTTTTTTTTTGGGGCGAAAAATTAAGTTTCTCCAATCTTCCCAAATTCTGATAGAGGGCCATGAGACTTAGACCTGAGTGCAAAAATGGAGGCTCTAGCCCCTTCCAGAGCTGAGATATCGAAACTCAAAAATTTGACCCGAAAAAAAAAAAACGACAGTGGTACCCCTTTCGTTTTTTTTTTTTGGGCGAAAAATTAAGTTTCTCCAATCTTCTCAAAACTCTGGATTCTGATAGAGGGCCATGAGACTTATACCTGAGTGCAAAAATGGAGGCTCTAGACCCTTCCAGAGCTGAGATATCGAAACTCAAAATTTGACCCGAAAAAAAAACGACAGTGGTACCCCTTTCGTTTTTTTTTTTTCGGGCGAAAAATTAAGTTTCTCCAATCTTCTCAAAACTCTGGATTCTGATAGAGGGCCATGAGACTTACACCTGAGTGCAAAAATGGAGGCTCTAGACCCTTCCAGAGCTGAGATATCGAAACTCAAAATTTGACCCGAAAAAAAAAAACGACAGTGGTACCCCTTTCGTTTTTTTTTTCGGCCGAAAAAATTAAGTTTCTCCAATCTTCTCAAAACTCTGGATTCTGATAGAGGGCCATGAGACTTACACCTGAGTGCAAAAATGGAGGCTCTAGACCCTTCCAGAGCTGAGATATCGAAACTCAAAATTTGACCCGAAAAACAAAACCGACAGTGGTACCCCTTTGTTTTTTTTTTCGGGCGAAAAATTAAGTTTCTCCAATCTTCTCAAAACTCTGGATTCTGATACAGGGCCATGAGACCTACACCTGAGTGCAAAAATGGAGGCTATAGACCCTTCCAGAGCTGAGATATCGAAACTCAAAATTTGACCCGAAAAAAAAAAAAAACGACAGTGGTACCCTTTTCGTTTTTTTTTTTTCGGGCGAAAAATTAAGTTTCTCCAATCTTCTCAAAACTCTGGATTCTGATAGAGGGCCATGAGACTTACACCTGAGTGCAAAAATGGAGGCTCTAGCCCCTTTCAGAGCTGAGATATCGAAACTCAAAATTTGACCCGAAAAAAAAACCGACAGTGGTACCCCTTTGTTTTTTTTTTCGGGCGAAAAATTAAGTTTCTCCAATCTTCTCAAAACTCTGGATTCTGATAGAGGGCCATGAGACTTACACCTGAGTGCAAAAATGGAGGCTCTAGACCCTTCCAGAGCTGAGATATCGAAACTCAAAATTTGACCCGAAAAAAAAAACGACAGTGGTACCACTTTCGTTTTTTTTTTTCGGGCGAAAAATTACGTTTCTCCAATCTTCTCAAAACTATGGATTCTAATAAAGGGCCATGAGACTTACACTTGAGTGCAAAAATGGAGGCTCTAGACCCTTCCAGAGCTGAGATATCGAAACTCAAAATTTGACCCGAAAAAAAAAAACGACAGTGGTACCCCTTTCGTTTTTTTTTTTCGGGCGAAAAATTAAGTTTCTCCAATCTTCTCAAAACTCTGGATTCTGATAGAGGGCCATGAGACTTAAACCTGGCCGCAAAAATGGAGGCTCTAGCCCCTTCCAGAGCTGAGATATCGAAAACTCAAAAGTTCAACCCGAAAAAAAAAACGACAGTGGTACCCCTTCCGTTTTTTTTTTTTTTGTGCGAAAAAATAAGTTTCTCCAATCTTCTTGAAACTCTGGATTCTGATAGAGGGCCATGGGACTTAGACCTGAGTGCAAAAATGGAGGCTCTAGACCCTTCCAGAGCTGAGATATCAAAACTCAAAAATTCGGCCCGAAAAAAAAAACGACAGTGGTACCCCTTACGTTTTTTTTTTTTGGGGGCGAAAAATTAAGTTTCTCCAATCTTCCTGAAACTCTGGATTCTGATAGAGGGCCATGAGACTTAGACCTGAGTGCAAAAATGGAGGCTCTAGCCCCTTCCAGAGCTGAGATATCGAAACTCAAAAATTCGGCCCGAAAAAAAAACGACAGTGGTACCCCTTACGTTTTTTTTTTTGGGGTGAAAAATTAAGTTTCTCCAATCTTCCCAAATTCTGATAGAGGGCCATGAGACTTAGACCTGAGTGCAAAAATGGAGGCTCTAGCCCCTTCCAGAGCTGAGATATCGAAACTCAAAAATTCGGCCCGAAAAAAAAACGACAGTGGTACCCCTTACGTTTTTTTTTTGGGCGAAAAATTAAGTTTCTCAAATCTTCCCAAATTCTGATAGAGGGCCGTGAGACTTAGACCTGAGTGCAAAAATGGAGGCTCTAGCCCCTTCCAGAGCTGAGATATCGAAACTCAAAAATGCGGCCCGAAAAAAAAAACGACAGTGGTACCCCTTACGTTTTTTTTTTTGGGTGAAAAATTAAGTTTCTCCAATCTTTCCAAATTCTGATAGAGGGCCATGAGACTTAGACCTGAGTGCAAAAATGGAGGCTCTAGCCCCTTCCAGAGCTGAGATATCAAAACTCAAAAATTCGGCCCGAAAAAAAAACGACAGTGGTACCCCTTACGTTTTTTTTTTTTTTTGGGCGAAAAATTAAGTTTCTCCAATCTTCCCAAAACTCTGATAGAGGGCCATGAGACTTAGACCTGAGTGCAAAAATGGAGGCTCTAGCCCCTTCCAGAGCTGAGATATCGAAACTCAAAAATTCGGCCCAAAAAAAAAACGACAGTGGTACCCCTTACGTTTTTTTTTGGGGGGCGAAAAATTAAGTTTCTCCAATTTTCCCAAAACTCTGGATTCTGATAGAGGGCCATGAGACTTAGACCTGAGTGCAAAAATGGAGGCTCTAGCCCCTTCCAGAGCTGAGATATCAAAACTCAAAAATTCGGCCCGAAAAAAAAACGACAGTGGTACCCCTTACGTTTTTTTTTTTTGGGGCGAAAAATTAAGTTTCTCCAATCTTCCCAAAACTCTGGATTCTGATAGAGGGCCATGAGACTTAGACCTGAGTGCAAAAATGGAGGCTCTAGCCCCTTCCAGAGCTGAGATATCGAAACTCAAAAATTCGGCCCGAAAAAAAAACGACAGTGGTACCCCTTACGTTTTTTTTTTTGGGTGAAAATTTAAGTTTCTCCAATCTTCCCAAATTCTGATAGAGGGCCATGAGACTAAGACCTGAGTGCAAAAATGGAGGCTCTAGCCCCTTCCAGAGCTGAGATATCGAAACTCAAAAATTCGGCCCGAAAAAAAAACGACAGTGGTACCCCTTACGTTTTTTTTTTTGGGCGAAAAATTACGTTTCTCCAATCTTCCCAAATTCTGATAGAGGGCCATGAGACTTAGACCTGAGTGCAAAAATGGAGGCTCTAGCCCCTTCCAGAGCTGAGATATCGAAACTCAAAAATTCGGCCCGAAAAAAAAAAAACGACAGTGGTACCCCTTACGTTTTTTTTTTTTTGGGGCGAAAAATTAAGTTTCTCCAATCTTCCCAAAACTCTGGATTCTGATAGAGGGCCATGAGACTTAGACCTGAGTGCAAAAATGGAGGCTCTAGCCCCTTCCAGAGCTGAGATATCGAAACTCAAAAATTCGGCCCGAAAAAAAAACGACAGTGGTACCCCTTACGTTTTTTTTGGGGGGGCGAAAAATTAAGTTTCTCCAATCTTCCCAAATTCTGATAGAGGGCCATGAGACTTAGACCTGAGTGCAAAAATTGAGGCTCTAGCCCCTTCCAGAGCTGAGATATCGAAACTCAAAAATTCGGCCCGAAAAAAAAAACGGCAGTGGTACCCCTTACGTTTTTTTTTGGGGGGCGAAAAATTAAGTTTCTCAAATCTTCCCAAATTCTGATAGAGGGCCATGAGACTTAGACCTGAGTGCAGAAATGGAGGCTCTAGCCCCTTCCAGAGCTGAGATATCGAAACTGAAAAATTTAGCCCCAAAAAAAACCCACAGTGGTACCCCTTACGGTTTTTTTTTTTGGGGCGAAAAATTAAGTTTCTCCAATCTTCCCAAAACTCTGGATTCTGATAGAGGGCCATGAGACTTAGACCTGAGTGCAAAATGGAGGCTCTAGCCCCTTCCAGAGCTGAGATATCGAAACTCAAATATTCGGCCCGAAAAAAAAAAAAACGACAGTGGTACCCCTTACGTTTTTTTTTTTGGGCGAAAAATTAAGTTTCTCCAATCTTCCCAAATTCTGATAGAGGGCCATGAGACTTAGACCTGAGTGCAAAAATGGAGGCTCTAGCCCCTTCCAGAGCTGAGATATCGAAACTCAAAAATTTAGCCCCAAAAAAAAACGACAGTGGTACCCCTTACGTTTTTTTTTTTTTGGGGCGAAAAATTAAGTTTCTCCAATCTTCCCAAAACTCTGGATTCTGATAGAGGGCCATGAGACTTAGACCTGAGTGCAAAATGGAGGCTCTAGCCCCTTCCAGAGCTGAGATATCGAAACTCAAATATTCGGCCCGAAAAAAAAAAAACGACAGTGGTACCCCTTACGTTTTTTTTTTTTGGGCGAAAAATTAAGTTTCTCCAATCTTCCCAAATTCTGATAGAGGGACATGAGACTTAGACCTGAGTGCAAAAATGGAGGCTCTAGCCCCTTCCAGAGCTGAGATATCGAAACTCAAAAATTCGGCCCGAAAAAAAAACGACAGTGGTACCCCTTACGTTTTTTTTTTTTGGGCGAAAAATTAAGTTTCTCCAATCTTCCCAAATTCTGATAGAGGGCCATGAGACTTAGACCTGAGTGCAAAAATGGAGGCTCTAGCCCCTTCCAGAGCTGAGATATCGAAACTCAAAAATTCGGCCCGAAAAAAAAAAAAACGACAGTGGTACCCCTTACGTTTTTTTTTTGGGCGAAAAATTAAGTTTCTCCAATCTTCCCAAATTCTGATAGAGGGCCATGAGACTTAGACCTGAGTGCAAAAATGGAGGCTCTAGCCCCTTCCAGAGCTGAGATATCGAAACTCAAAAATTCGTCCCGAAAAAAAAAACGACAGTGGTACCCCTTACGTTTTTTTTTTGGGGCGAAAAATTAAGTTTCTCCAATCTTCCCAAATTCTGATAGAGGGCCATGAGACTTAGACCTGAGTGCAAAAATGGAGGCTCTAGCCCCTTCCAGAGCTGAGATATCAAAACTCAAAAATTCGGCCCGAAAAAAAAACGACAGTGGTACCCCTTACGTTTTTTTTTTTGGGGGGCGAAAAATTAAGTTTCTCCAATCTTCCTGAAACTCTGGATTCTGATAGAGGGCCATGAGACTTAGACCTGAGTGCAGAAATGGAGGCTCTAGCCCCTTCCAGAGCTGAGATATCGAAACTCAAAAATTCGGCCCGAAAAAAAAACGACAGTGGTACCCCTTACGTTTTTTTTTTTTGGGTGAAAAATTAAGTTTCTCCAATCTTCCCAAATTCTGATAGAGGGCCATGAGACTTAGACCTGAGTGCAAAAATGGAGGCTCTAGCCCCTTCCAGAGCTGAGATATCGAAACTCAAAAATTCGGCCCGAAAAAAAAAACGACAGTGGTACCCCTTACGTTTTTTTTTTGGGCGAAAAATTACGTTTCTCCAATCTTCCCAAATTCTGATAGAGGGCCATGAGACTTAGACCTGAGTGCAAAAATGGAGGCTCTAGCCCCTTCCAGATTTGAGATATTGAAACTCAAAAATTCAGCCCGAAAAAAAAACGACAGTGGTACCCCTTACGTTTTTTTTTTTGGGTGAAAAATTAAGTTTCTCCAATCTTCCCAAATTCTGATAGAGGGCCATGAGACTTAGACCTGAGTGCAAAAATGGAGGCTCTAGCCCCTTCCAGAGCTGAGATATCAAAACTCAAAAACTCGGCCCGAAAAAAAAACGACAGTGGTACCCCTTACGTTTTGTTTTTTTTTGGGACGAAAAATTAAGTTTCTCCAATCTTCCCAAAACTCTGGATTCTGATAGAGGGCCATGAGACTTAGACCTGAGTGCAAAAATGGAGGCTCTAGCCCCTTCCAGAGCTGAGATATCGAAACTCAAAAATTCGGCCCGAAAAAAAAAAACGACAGTGGTACCCCTTACGTTTTTTTTTTTTGGGCGAAAAATTACGTTTCTCCAATCTTCCCAAATTCTGATAGAGGGCCATGAGACTTAGACCTGAGTGCAAAAATGGAGGCTCTAGCCCCTTCCAGAGCTGAGATATCAAAACTCAAAAATTCGGCCCGAAAAAAAAACGACAGTGGTACCCCTTACGTTTTTTTTTTGGGGGGCGAAAAATTAAGTTTCTCCAATCTTCCCAAAACTCTGGATTCTGATAGAGGGCCATGAGACTTAGACCTGAGTGCAAAATGGAGGCTCTAGCCCCTTCCAGAGCTGAGATATCGAAACTCAAATATTTGGCCCGAAAAAAAAAAAACGACAGTGGTACCCCTTACGTTTTTTTTTTTTGGGCGAAAAATTAAGTTTCTCCAATCTTCCCAAAACTCTGGATTCTGATAGAGGGCCATGAGACTTAGACCTGAGTGCAAAAATGGAGGCTCTAGCCCCTTCCAGAGCTGAGATATCGAAACTCAAAAATTCGGCCCGAAAAAAAAAAAGACAGTGGTACCCCTTACGTTTTTTTTTTGGGGCGAAAAATTAAGTTTCTCCAATCTTCCCAAATTCTGATAGAGGGCCATGAGACTTAGACCTGAGTGCAAAAATGGAGGCTCTAGCCCCTTCCAGAGCTGAGATATCAAAACTCAAAAATTCGTCCCGAAAAAAAAACGACAGTGGTACCCCTTACGTTTTGTTTTTTTTGGGGCGAAAAATTAAGTTTCTCCAATCTTCCAAAAACTCTGGATTCTGATAGAGGGTCATGAGACTTAGACCTGAGTGCAAAAATGGAGGCTCTAGCCCCTTCCAGAGCTGAGATATCGAAACTCAAAAATTCGGCCCGAAAAAAAAACGACAGTGGTACCCCTTACGTTTTTTTTTTTGGGCGAAAAATTACGTTTCTCCAATCCTCCCAAATTCTGATAGAGGGCCATGAGACTTAGACCTGAGTGCAAAAATGGAGGCTCTAGCCCCTTCCAGAGCTGAGATATCAAAACTCAAAAATTCGGCCCGAAAAAAAAAAACGACAGTGGTACCCCTTACGTTTTTTTTTTTTGAGGCGAAAAATTAAGTTTCTCCAATCTTCCCAAAACTCTGGATTCTGATAGAGGGCCATGAGACTTAGACCTGAGTGCAAAATGGAGGCTCTAGCCCCTTCCAGAGCTGAGATATCGAAACTCAAATATTCGGCCCGAAAAAAAAAAAAAAACGACAGTGGTACCCCTTACGTTTTTTTTTTTTGGGCGAAAAATTAAGTTTCTCCAATCTTCCCAAAACTCTGGATTCTGATAGAGGGCCATGAGACTTAGACCTGAGTGCAAAAATGGAGGATCTAGCCCCTTCCAGAGCTGAGATATCGAAACTCAAAAATTCGGCCCGAAAAAAAACACGACAGTGGTACCCCTTACGTTTTTTTTTTTTGGGTGAAAAATTAAGTTTCTCCAATCTTCCCAAATTCTGAAAGAGGGCCATGAGACTTAGACCTGAGTGCAAAAATGGAGGCTCTAGCCCCTTCCAGAGCTGAGATATCGAAACTCAAAAATTCGGCCCGAAAAAAAAACGACAGTGGTACCCCTTACGTTTTTTTTTTTTGGGCGAAAAATTAAGTTTCTCCAATCTTCCCAAATTCTGATAGAGGGCCATGAGACTTAGACCTGAGTGCAAAAATGGAGGCTCTAGCCCCTTCCAGAGCTGAGATATCGAAACTCAAAAATTCGGCCCGAAAAAAAAAACGACAGTGGTACCCCTTACGTTTTTTTTTGGGGCGAAAAATTAAGTTTCTCCAATCTTCCCAAATTCTGATAGAGGGCCATGAGACTTAGACTTGAGTGCAAAAATGGAGGCTCTAGCCCCTTCCAGAGCTGAGATATCGAAACTCAAAAATTCGCCCCGAAAAAAAAAACGACAGTGGTACCCCTTACGTTTTTTTTTTGGGCGAAAAATTAAGTTTCTCCAATCTTCCCAAATTCTGATAGAGGGCCATGAGACTTAGACCTGAGTGCAAAAATGGAGGCTCTAGCCCCTTCCAGAGCTGAGATATCGAAACTCAAAAATTCGGCCCGAAAAAAAAACGACAGTGGTACCCCTTACGTTTTTTTTGGGGGGGGGGGCGAAAAATTAAGTTTCTCCAATCTTCCCAAATTCTGATAGAGGGCCATGAGACTTAGACCTGAGTGCAAAAATGGAGGCTCTAGCCCCTTCCAGAGCTGAGATATCGAAACTCAAAAATTCGGCCCAAAAAAAAAAAACGACAGTGGTACCCCTTACGTTTTTTTTTTGGGGGCGAAAAATTAAGTTTCTCCAATCTTCCCAAAACTCTGGATTCTGATAGAGGGCCATGAGACTTAGACCTGAGTGCAAAAATGGAGGCTCTAGCCCCTTCCAGAGCTGAGATATCAAAACTCAAAAATTCGGCCCGAAAAAAAAACGACAGTGGTACCCCTTACTTTTTTTTTTGGGCGAAAAATTAAGTTTCTCCAATCTTCCCAAAACTCTGGATTCTGATAGAGGGCCATGAGACTTAGACCTGAGTGCAAAAATGGAGGCTCTAGCCCCTTCCAGAGCTGAGATATCGAAACTCAAAAATTCGGCCCGAAAAAAAACACGACAGTAGTACCCCTTACGTTTTTTTTTTTGGGTGAAAAATTAAGTTTCTCCAATCTTCCCAAATTCTGATAGAGGGCCATGAGACTTGGACCTGAGTGCAAAAATGGAGGCTCTAGCCCCTTCCAGAGCTGAGATATCGAAACTCAAAAATTCGGCCCGAAAAAAAAACGACAGTGGTACCCCTTACGTTTTTTTTTTGGGCGAAAAATTAAGTTTCTCCAATCTTCCCAAATTCTGATAGAGGGCCATGAGACTTAGACCTGAGTGCAAAAATAGAGGCTCTAGCCCCTTCCAGAGCTGAGATATCGAAACTCAAAAATTCGGCCCGAAAAAAAAACGACAGTGGTACCCCTTACGTTTTTTTTTTTGGGCGAAAAATTAAGTTTCTCCAATCTTCCCAAATTCTGATAGAGGGCCATGAGACTTAGACCTGAGTGCAAAAATAGAGGCTCTAGCCCCTTCCAGAGCTGAGATATCGAAACTCAAAAATTCGGCCCGAAAAAAAAACGACAGTGGTACCCCTTACGTTTTTTTTGGGGGGGCGAAAAATTAAGTTTCTCCAATCTTCCCAAATTCTGATAGAGGGCCATGAGACTTAGACCTGAGTGCAAAAATGGAGGCTCTAGCCCCTTCCAGAGCTGAGATATCGAAACTCAAAAATTCGGCCCGAAAAAAAAAACGACAGTGGTACCCCTTACGTTTTTTTTTTTGGGGCGAAAAATTAAGTTTCTCAAATCTTCCCAAATTCTGATAGAGGGCCATGAGACTTAGACCTGAGTGCAAAAATGGAGGCTCTAGCCCCTTCCAGAGCTGAGATATCGAAACTCAAAAATTCAGCCCAAAAAAAACCGACAGTGGTACCCTTTAGGTTTGTTTTTTTTTGGGGCGAAAAATTAAGTTTCTCCAATCTTCCCAAAACTCTGGATTCTGATAGAGGGCCATGAGACTTAGACCTGAGTGCAAAATGGAGGCTCTAGCCCCTTCCAGAGCTGAGATATCGAAACTCAAATATTCGGCCCGAAAAAAAAAAACGACAGTGGTACCCCTTACGTTTTTTTTTTTTGGGCGAAAAATTAAGTTTCTCCAATCTTCCCAAATTCTGATAGAGGGACATGAGACTTAGACCTGAGTGCAAAAATGGAGGCTCTAGCCCCTTCCAGAGCTGAGATATCGAAACTCAAAAATTTGGCCTGAAAAAAAAAACGACAGTGGTACCTCTTACATTCTTTTTTTTGGGGCGAAAAATTAAGTTTCTCCAATCTTCCCAAATTCTGATAGAGGGCCATGAGACTTAGACCTGAGTGCAAAAATGGAGGCTCTAGCCCCTTCCAGAGCTGAGATATCGAAACTCAAAAATTCGGCCCGAAAAAAAAAACGACAGTGGTACCCCTTACGTTTTTTTTTTTGGGCGAAAAATTAAGTTTCTCCAATCTTCCCAAATTCTGATAGAGGGCCATGAGACTTAGACCTGAGTGCAAAAATGGAGTCTCTAGCCCCTTCCAGAGCTGAGATATCGAAACTCAAAAATTCGGCCCGAAAAAAAAAACCGACAGTGGTACCCCTTACGTTTTTTTTTTGGGCGAAAATTAAGTTTCTCCAATCTTCCCAAATTCTGATAGAGGGCCATGAGACTTAGACCTGAGTGCAAAAATGGAGGCTCTAGCCCCTTCCAGAGCTGAGATATCGAAACTCAAAAATTCGGCCCGAAAAAAAAACGACAGTGGTACCCCTTACGTTTTTTTTTTTGGGGCGAAAAATTAAGTTTCTCCAATCTTCCCAAATTCTGATAGAGGGCCATGAGACTTAGACCTGAGTGCAAAAATGGAGGCTCTAGCCCCTTCCAGAGCTGAGATATCGAAACTCAAAAATTTGACCCGAAAAAAAAAAAACGACAGTGGTACCCCTTTCGTTTTTTTTTTTTGGGCGAAAAATTAAGTTTCTCCAATCTTCTCAAAACTCTGGATTCTGATAGAGGGCCATGAGACTTATACCTGAGTGCAAAAATGGAGGCTCTAGACCCTTCCAGAGCTGAGATATCGAAACTCAAAAATTCGACCCGAAAAAAAAAACGACAGTGGTACCCCTTTCGGTTTTTTTTCGTGCGAAAAATTAAGTTTCTCAAATCTTCTCAAAACTGTGGATTCTGATAGAGGGCCATGAGACTTACACCTGAGTGCAAAAATGGAGGCTCTAGACCCTTCCAGAGCTGAGATATCGAAACTCAAAATTTGACCCGAAAAAAAAACGACAGTGGTACCCCTTTCGTTTTTTTTTTTCGGGCGAAAAATTAAGTTTCTCCAATCTTCTCAAAACTCTGGATTCTGATAGAGGGCCATGAGACTTACACCTGAGTGCAAAAATGGAGGCTCTAGACCCTTCCAGAGCTGAGATATCGAAACTCAAAATTTGACCCGAAAAAAAAAACGACAGTGGTACCCCTTTCGTTTTTTTTTTTCGGCCGAAAAAGTAAGTTTCTCCAATCTTCTCAAAACTCTGGATTCTGATAGAGGGCCATGAGACTTACACCTGAGTGCAAAAATGGAGGCTCTAGACCCTTCCAGAGCTGAGATATCGAAACTCAAAATTTGACCCGAAAAAAAACCCGACAGTGGTACCCCTTTGTTTTTTTTTTCGGGCGAAAAATTAAGTTTCTCCAATCTTCTCAAAACTCTGGATTCTGATACAGGGCCATGAGACCTACACCTGAGTGCAAAAATGGAGGCTCTAGACCCTTCCAGAGCTGAGATATCGAAACTCAAAATTTGACCCGAAAAAAAAAAAAAAACGACAGTGGTACCCTTTTCGTTTTTTTTTTTTCGGGCGAAAAATTAAGTTTCTCCAATCTTCTCAAAACTCTGGATTCTGATAGAGGGCCATGAGACTTACACCTGAGTGCAAAAATGGAGGCTCTAGCCCCTTTCAGAGCTGAGATATCGAAACTCAAAATTTGACCCGAAAAAAAAACCGACAGTGGTACCCCTTTGTTTTTTTTTTCGGGCGAAAAATTAAGTTTCTCCAATCTTCTCAAAACTCTGGATTCTGATAGAGGGCCATGAGACTTACACCTGAGTGCAAAAATGGAGGCTCTAGACCCTTCCAGAGCTGAGATATCGAAACTCAAAATTTGACCCGAAAAAAAAAACGACAGTGGTACCACTTTCGTGTTTTTTTTTCGGGCGAAAAATTACGTTTCTCCAATCTTCTCAAAACTATGGATTCTAATAAAGGGCCATGAGACTTACACTTGAGTGCAAAAATGGAGGCTCTAGACCCTTCCAGAGCTGAGATATCGAAACTCAAAATTTGACCCGAAAAAAAAAAACGACAGTGGTACCCCTTTCGTTTTTTTTTTTCGGGCGAAAAATTAAGTTTCTCCAATCTTCTCAAAACTCTGGATTCTGATAGAGGGCCATGAGACTTAAACCTGGCCGCAAAAATGGAGGCTCTAGCCCCTTCCAGAGCTGAGATATCGAAAACTCAAAAGTTCAACCCGAAAAAAAAAACGACAGTGGTACCCCTTCCGTTTTTTTTTTTTTTTGTGCGAAAAAATAAGTTTCTCCAATCTTCTTGAAACTCTGGATTCTGATAGAGGGCCATGGGACTTAGACCTGAGTGCAAAAATGGAGGCTCTAGACCCTTCCAGAGCTGAGATATTGAGATATTTATAATGGCATAAATGCTACGTGGTATCTCAATATCTCAGCTCTGGAAGGGTCTAGAGCCTCCATTTTTGCACTCAGGTCTAAGTCCCATGCCCCTCTATCAGAATCCAGAGTTTCAAGAAGATTGGAGAAACTCAAAATTTCGACCCCAAAAAAAAAAAAAAAACGACAATGTTACCCCTGTCTTTTTTTTTGTGCGAAAAAATACGTTTCTCCAATCTTCTTGAAACTCTGGATTCTGATAGAAGGCCATGGGACTTAGACCTGAGTGCAAAAATGGAGGCTCTAGACCCTTCCAGAGCTGAGATATTGAGATATTTATAATGGCATAAATGCTACGTGGTATCTCAATATCTCAGCTCTGGAAGGGTCTAGAGCCTCCATTTTTGCACTCAGGTCTAAGTCCCATGGCCCTCTATCAGAATCCAGAGTTTCAAGAAGATTGGAGAAAATCAAAATTTCGACCCCTGTCGTTTTTTTTTTTTTTTTTTGTGCTAAAAAATTAGTTTCTCCAATCTTCTTGAAACTCTGGATTCTGATAGAGGGCCATGGGACTTACACCTGAGAGCAAAATTGGAGGCTCTATGGCGACCAAACGTCACTGGTGAGACAAACGTGCAATGGACGGACGGTCAGATTACGTTTTGGCAGGGGAAAAACTGATCAGAAAATGTAATGAAAATGTAACCGAAGTTGTAGAAATGTAGTGGAGTAGAAAGTATAATAATTGCTGCAAAACGTAACGAAGTAAAAGTAAAAAGTATGCGCTATTTATTCTACTTAAGTAAAGTAAAGATACGTGAAAAATTTACTTAAGTAAAGTAACAAAGTATTTGTACTTCGTTACATTCCACCACTGGAATTGGATGGGGTTTATTGCGGGTTTGGTTTTATTTTTAGGAAAAATAAATATAATTTGACACAAGAGGGCAGTATTGCCCTATTTATGGTTTTGAGTTTAAACTAAACCGTGACATCTACACATTTTCCAAAGTGGACCAACATGATTATTTCACGTCTTGTCGTGATACCGGGTTGAAGAAATGTTGTTTTGGCCACTTTGTTAGATATAATCACAACAATTTTACGTAAGCAGGAATGGGATTTGAACTCAGATCTTCTTGATTAAAGCCCAGTGCTTTATCAATTGAGCCACGGAGTCTGTTGAGTTCAAAGGTGTATTGAATGAATTTTTATTGACGGTTTGGTTTAATTTGTTGGGAAAATAAATATAGAAATATAATTTGACACAAGATGGCAGTATAGCCCTATTTATGGTTTTGAGTTTAAACTAAACCGTGACATCTACACGTTTTCCAAAATGGACCAACGTGATTATGATACGGGTTGGGCACTTAAGTTACAGGAGTTTCTTCCCGTTGCTAAGGGAACTAGGTCGAGTATTTAAAAGGTTATGGTTAACACGGTTAACGTGGTTTAACGTCGATGTAATACGTTGTTTTAGCGTACCTTTTGCTTAAACGAGGAGCTGGGGGAGGCCGAAAAAAATAGACATTTTACTCATTAGGCTGCTTCATTAAAAACGTGACATTTAGACGTTTTCTTCGGCGTGGATCCAGGCAAATTAATCCTTTTCACCTTGAAAATTTTAATTTTTTTATTTATTTTTATTTTATTTTAAATAATAGAACATTTCTCAGTGATCGTAAATAAAACAAAATTTTATTTTTCTCGGTTTAATGAAAACCTGACATCTACACATTTTCCAAAGTGGAATATTTAGGCTGCTTTATTAAAAATGTGACATTTAGACGTTTTCTTCGGCGTGGATCCAGGCAAATGAATCCTTTTCACCTTGAAAATAATAAAATGTTTTTTGCATTTTAAATAATAGACTATTTCTCAGTGATCGTCAATAAAACAAAATTCCATTTTTCTCGGTTTAATGAAAACCTATAGGTCGTGATGGTAAGTTTCAGTTTAAGTGTAAGTTTCACATTTGAGGGCGTTTAAACCGTGACTTCTACACGTTTTCAAAAGTGGACCAACGTGATTATTTCACGTCTTGTCGTGATACCGGGTTGAAGAAATGTTGTTTTGGCCACTTTGTTTGATATAATCACAACAATTTAACGTAAGCAAGAATGGGATTTGAACTCAGATCTTCTTGATTAGAGCCCAACGCTCTATCAATTGAGCCACTGAGTCTGTTGAGTTCAAGGTGTATTGAATGCATTTTTATTGACGGTTTGGTTTTATTTGTTGGAAAAATAAATATAGAAATATAATTTGACAAAAGAGGGCAGTATAGCCCGATTTATGGTTTTGAGTTTAAACTAAACCGTGACATCTACACGTGTTACTCATTAGGCTGCTTCATGAAAAATGTGACATTTAGACGTTTTCTTCGGCGTGGATCCAGGCAAAAGAATCCTTTTCACCTTGAAAAATAATAAATGTTTTTTTTTTTTTTTTTTTTTGCATTTTAAATAATAGAACATTCCTCAGTGATCGTAAATAAAACAAAATTCCATTTTTCTCGGTTTAATGAAAACCGATAGGTCGTTATGGCAGAGGCGAATTAAACATCTGGATATCTCTCCACTGGAGCGTGTTAACGCAATGGGGTTTTACTGCGGGTTTGGTTTTATTTGTCGGAAAAATAAATATAATTTGACACAAGAGGGCAGTATAGCCCTATTTATGGTTTTGAGTTTAAACTAAACCGTGACATCTACACGTTTTCCAAAATGGACCAACGTGATTATGTCATGTCTTGTCGTGATACGGGTTGGGCACTGAAGTTACAGGAGTTTCTTCCCGTTGCTAACGGAACTAGGTCGAGTATTTAAAAGGTTATGGTTAACACGGTTAACGTGGTTTAACGTCGATGTAATAGGGGAGAGCGGGGCACAACCTAACGCTTTCTGGTTTTGGCTCAATTAATTAAAAAATAATTAGGTTAGATTAATACTTTTTTTACACAAGCAACATACACATCTCTGCTAATGAACACTTAAAGTTTTTTTCTAGGACCTACCATTTTCGTACAGTTGCACTGAAAGTGACAGAAGTGCAAATGTTACAACTTACCCCATATGCGGGGTTAATTGTAACAGAGAGAGGGGTTAGTTGTAACACTTGTGTGTAACACACATAATTCAGTACTATTTTATTTGTATAGTTTGATATTGTTTGTGCATCTGTATAGACAGATATCCATACATATCCCTCATCCAATCATCCTTCTATTATTTATCAATATCATGGATAGAGACATAGAAAAGGGCTGCATAGTTTTGTAATAAATAATAATAAATAAAATTATAAATATTGTAATTGCAATTAAATTAGATTTGTGTGTGGCAGCTGCATGATGTACAATTATTATTATTATTAATAATAGCAGTACTGATAAATGAGCTTAAAATAAAAATTTAAAGGGTTTATTGCATTAATAACAGGCCATATTTTTAATAAATAAACAAGTTATCATTCACAGTACACTAAATTTTAAACATTTTAAATCCCAACATTGTTTGTGAAAGTCTAACAAAGTTAAATGTAGGCCTATACTCAAACCTGAAAAGTTGTGTGGCTCCGTTTTCATTTGATTATCATTGTACACTTGGAGGCTTAGTTGTACCACTCTGTTAGAATTAACCCCGCTGTGTATTACATATTTTAAACCTAGCTAACAGTCGCTAGGAATTGCTGACATGTTTCAAAACGGTGCTATGTTTGAGCCAACAAGACGGTGATTAAGGCAATATAAAGTTAGATTTGGAAACGTATACACCCAACTCAGAAACCGAAAAAAAACCTATGATGAAAAAAATTACTTTCATGGTGTCAAAACACTCTTTGTCCAGTATCTTCACGAAATATAATCAAAACTTTCCGCAAATTCGCGGGAGACCGTCTTCTGGCAGCAAGAGAAAAATAGGCCTAGTGGAAAGACGGCCGGCTTGATCCTGACGAACAGTGTAAACGGTCCGTGTTACATTTAACCCCGCGTTAGGTTGTGCCCCGCGCTCCCCTACGTTGTTTTAGCGTACCTTTTGCTTAAACGAGGAGCTGGGGGACGCCGGAAAAATAGACATTTTACTCATTAGGCTGCTTCATTAAAAATGTGACATTTAGACGTTTTCCTCGGCGTGGATCCAGGCAAATGAATCTTTTTCACCTTGAAAATATTATTATTATTATTATTATTATTATTTGCATTTTAAATAATAGAACATTTCTCAGTGATCGTAAATAAAACAAAATTCCATTTTTCTCGGTTTAATGAAAACCTGACATCTACACATTTCCAAAGTGGAATATTTAGGCTGCTTTATTAAAAATGTGACATTTAGATGTTTTCTTCGGCGTGGATCCAGGCAAATGAATCATTTTCACCTTGACAATAATAAATGTTTTTTTTTTTTTTTTTTTTTTTTTGCATTTTAAATAATAGAACATTGCTCAGTGATCGTAAATAAAACAAAATTCAATTTTTCTCGGTTTAAATGATGGAGCGAAGTATGTGCCTAAACCTCACACACAAACAAAACGTGTTTTACTCACACCCAATGATTCACAAACAAACTCAGTGTGGTTTGTAAATACAAAACATCACTCACAAACTAATGCATATTGTTCAGCAAATAAAAAACGTACCTATCAAACAAATACAGTATGTTTTGAATATATATAGAAACGTATTTCTTCAATGACCAAAATATCCTGCAAGTACAAACTAAAATCTTTGAAAGTACAAAACAAAATTCTACACGTACAAAACAAAATTCTACAAGTACAAAGCAAAATTCTACAAGTACAAAGCAAAATTCTACAAGTACAAAGCAAAATTCTACAACTACAAAACAGAATTCTACAAGTACAAAACAGAATTCTACAAGTACGAAAAACTGTCACGTGACTTTTGGCACTATTTTTCCGCGTCCAGGCAGAATCAGATTTTCTCACAAATACAGTGGAACAACTTCCTCTTCTATAGAACAGTAGATGGCGCTAAGATAAGGGATCAATTTACTCGCCTTTGCCCATGGGAAAATGAGCGGTGAACAGGTGTGTTTCTGTCCAACTTTATCTATAATTAACCTTATTGAGGTTTTGGAAAATGTTTATTATATAGACAGAAATCCACATTAGCACTTAGTAGTAACGTACTCCACTCTAGGATAAGGGAATCTATAAGCTGAAAGCTGCCATCATGTTGCTTTTACTTTTTGTAAAAATGTTTCATTTACTGAATGACTCTATTTCTTTCGTTCTCCATAAATTAATGAGAACATTTCATTTAATTGAAAGGGTCCCACTTATTCATTAATTTTGTTGGAATTCAGTCAGCGTAACTGTTAATGTAATAAAATAATGAATGAACAAACCAAACAATATAGCAGTTGTTTCTTCCCTGTGATGTATTGTCCACATTATTATTTTGGACAGACAAATGAAACCCTCCTTTCAATTAAATGAAATGTTTTCATTATTAAGAACGAAACGAAAGTAAGATTCGTTCAGTGTATACATAATCACTACTTTAGTCATTTCACACGCGTCTTGTAGGCTAGATTATTAATCCTGGCGCGTTCACGGCGAAGATCGCGAGTCAGCATTGTCAACTTCATGTTTTCAGCCGACACACTGACAAAGATACACTTGTTTATTAATAAACAATTAAAATATCTTCTTGCTATATTTTACATAGCCTATTCATAATCTTTTGCCGGTTCTTTGTGACAGCTTTAAGGTGCTTTATTGGCAGTGCCACCCTACATGTTACACGCGTCACCACCGCATCACCAGAATAGCCCAGTTTAGTAAACAGAATTAGATGGCCACAATTCTTACACTTCTAAAAGGCAATTCAATGCGGATGTAATCCCTCAGATTTAGTAGCTAATGTAATGGAATACGTTACAAATGACATTTTGGGGCATTTATTCTGTAACGAAATACGTTTTCCCAACACTGCCTATACTACAGCTGAGGAAAGTGAGCGGTGAACGGTGTGTTTCTGTATTACTTTATATAATTAACCTTATTGAGGTTTTCTTTTGCAAAATGTTAATTATTTCTTGACAAAAATCCATATTACCGCTATTAGCACTTC
Source organism: Pimephales promelas (assembly GCF_988280905.1). NCBI lineage: Eukaryota > Metazoa > Chordata > Actinopteri > Cypriniformes > Leuciscidae > Pimephales > Pimephales promelas. Next base: position 15,843,887 of record NC_142789.1, on the reverse strand, counting down.
ACTCTCTCTAGGGGAATCTAGGCTGAAATATATGTCATATGTTGCTTTAAAAATAATATTAATAATCTCTACATAAGACGCGTGTGAAATGACTAAATTAGTGATTATGTTCACTGAACGAATCTATTACTTTCGTTCTCCATACATTAATGAGACCATTTAATTTAATTGAACGGAGGGTTTCATTTGTCTGTCCAAAATAATAATTTGGACAACATCACAAGGAAGAAACAACTGTAGGCCTATATTGTTTTGTTCATTCATTATTTTATTACATTAACAGTTACGCTGACTGAATTCCAACTAAATTAATGAATAAGTGGGACCCTTTCAATTAAATGAAATTAATTCTCATTAATTTACGGAGAACGAAAGAAATAGAGTCATTCAGTAAATGAAACATTTTTACAAAAAGTAAAAGCAACATGATGGCAGCTTTCAGCTTATAGATTCCCTTATCCTAGAGTGGAGTACGTTACTACTAAGTGCTAATGTGGATTTCTGTCTATATAATAAACATTTTCCAAAACCTCAATAAGGTTAATTATAGATAAAGTTGGACAGAAACACACCTGTTCACCGCTCATTTTCCCATGGGCAAAGGCGAGCAAATTGATCCCTTATCTTAGCGCCATCTACTGTTCTAGAAGAGGAAGTTGTTCCACTGTATTTGTGAGAAAATCTGATTCTGCCTGGACGCGGAAAAATAGTGCCAAAAGTCACGTGACAGTTTTTCGTACTTGTAGAATTCTGTTTTGTAGTTGTAGAATTCTGTTTTGTACTTGTAGAATTTTGCTTTGTACTTGTAGAATTTTGCTTTGTACTTGTAGAATTTTGTTTTGTACTTGTAGAATTTTGCTTTGTACTTGTAGAATTTTGTTTTGTACTTTTAAAGATTTTAGTTTGTACTTGCAGGATATTTTGGTCATTGAAGAAATACGTTTCTATGTATATGTAAAACATACTGTATTTGTTTGATAGGTACGTTTTTTATTTGCAGAACAATATGCATTAGTTTGTGAGTGATGTTTTGTATTTACAAACCACACTGAGTTTGTTTGTGAATCATTGGGTGTGAGTAAAACACGTTTTGTTTGTGTGTGAGGTTTAGGCACATACTTCGCTCCATAGCCTATGTTAAGTTTCAGTTTAAGTGCAAGTTTCACGTTTGAGGGAGTGAAACCGTGACATTTTCCAAAGTGGACCAAGTGATTATTTCACGTCTTGTCGGCTGGAGAAATGTTGTTTTGGCCACTTTGTTTGATATAATCACAACAATTTAATGTAAGCAAAGAATGGGATTTGAACTCAGCTCTTCTTGATTGAAGCCCAACGCTTCATCAACTGAGCAGTCTGTTAAGTTCAAGGGTTTATTGGATGGGTTTTTATTACAGGTTTGGTTTTATTTGTTGAAAAAAATAAATATAAAAATATAATTTGACACAAGAGGGCAGTATAGCCCTATTTATGGTTTTGTTAAACCGTGACTACACGTTTTCCAAAGTGGACCAACGTGATTATTTCACGTCTTGTCGTGATAGGGGTTGGGCACTTGAAGTTACAGACGGTAACTTGTTGTTTCCGTTGCTAAACAACGGAACTAGGTCGAGAATTTAAAAGTTTAGAAAAGGCCCCAAAGTTATTTTCGAGTTGCTATTATTTAGTGTAGGCTAGTTGACCACATTAGGGTTTCACATTCACTTCAGTTGATTCAGCGCTTGTAACGGTGGCTGAGGCGCGCGCTGGTTTGTATATGACATCACATACTTAGTAAGCAGTACGATAGAGATAGTCGGTTGGTCAGTCGGTTGTGTGAGCTCAGCTCATAGACTGTAAAAAATATGGACGTAGTGTCCGTGACGTCACCCGTAGGTTTCTGAAGAGCGTTTTTGAAGACTAAAGTGGGCGGGGCCGGCCGTCGCCATCTTGGCAGTGCGTCACCTCTCGTCACTACTGGATAAATTAAAATGGGCAAAGAGGCGGGACGCGGGTGGAGCTGAGGTGCTAATGCTATGCTACTGCCACTGAATTGACAGCTGATTGAAAAAGTAAAGCCAATGGTTAAAGTTCATGTTTTGCTCTTCGAAATATTATAATAGTTAAGACGTAACTAAAAGTGAGACTATTTACTTTACTTTTTTTTATCAACTTTAATCTCACAAGGGGCAATTAGTTAAGAGCATGTATACAAATACATTAACACAGATCAAACACATTTCTCACAACATACAAGCAGTCAATGTGCATCGTGATGCATTATTATTCTGCTAGTTAAAAATGTATTAATTACTTACAATATTGCTCTAAGCTTGTGCATGTGACAGTGATTCAAGGCAAGCACACAAGTCAGTCGGCATCTCACGTCAAGTTCGTAAAGAGCTTTAATTCAGTCCATTTTACAATCCGATTTTGGCCGCCTCTCAGTTTCTCAGATGGGTCAAACCATTACTTCATAATGAACTAGAAATCCGCGCACATTCAAGGGTGTGCATCTATTGCATGGACGGAGAGAAAGCACTGAAATTATCAGACATACATTAGTGCATGCAAGGGAAACATCTGGTCGATCTCTCCACACTCAACACGAAGGAATGGGCTATATGCACGCATATATTCCGCATTTGACGCAAGGATGCTCGTCCATTTCCGGTTGTGGAGATTAAAGTGGAGGAAAACCGAGGAAAACGGGATTATGGCAGAGTCTTCAAAATTTACTGTCCTCCAGTCTTTGAAATGAAACGTATACGTTTAGATGTAATATTATATATATTTATTTAATATAATTTTAAAAAGAAGCATAACACAACGAGGGGTGTTTGTTTTATCTGTTTTTGTGACTAACGTTTCTTTAGTATAATTAAATTCAATATAAATTCTCGGTATTGCATTGGACTCTACGATCGGCGGAAGTTATCGAGCATCCCTAATGCTTCACCGGAAATACCGCCGTGCATAGAGCCCATTCAACGGTGTGCACAGGCGAAGGTATAATACATGTATTAAATTGTATGACATAATCCCGGAAAAAGCACAAACACAGCTGAGGGTGACGCTAACAGACAGCAGACAAACGACTAGCAGTGAAAGCGGCCGCAAGAATCCACCTGTCACTCAAGTGGCCACGCCCTTAATTATGCAGAAATTTAAGGCTAAAATATAATTTAAACAGATGAGTTGTAAAAAAATTCATCCCCCTCACAGTTGTCATGAAGGGAAAAATGAGCTCAATAGACCAAAGCCACTTTTTGCTCCAGGCTGTAAACATGTTTTTTTCTGCTGTAAAGTTGGGGATTTTAACATGGGGGAGATACAGATTTGACTCGCTTCTGCAGCCTGCCTCAAGCGGCCACTCGATAAATTGCAGTTTAATTCACTTCCGTATTGGCTTCAAGAGAGAGACAGGGAGGTTGCCGCTTAGTGAGCCCGTTCTCATCCCAAAGCGCCATATAAGACGCTTTTGCAAAAGCGTAAATATCCAACGCACATGGCACCCTTTAACGTGAAATGAGACGCAGATATATTTGGGCAGAAGGCGCCCCCTAGTGGTCTAACCCTTACCCTACACCATACCTAAACTTAACCATTAACCGAAGCGTCTCATTAGACGTTAAAGGGTGCCATGTGCGTTGGATATTTACGCTTTTGCAAAAGCGTCCTATATGGCGCTTTGGGATGAGAACGCGTTGGCTTGGTTAACACGCTCCAGTGGAGAGATATCCAGATGTTATTCGCCTCTGCCATAACGACCTATCGGTTTTCATTAAACCGAGAAAAATGGAATTTTGTTTTATTTACGATCACTGAGAAATGTTCTATTATTTAAAATGCAAAAAAAAAAAAAAAAAAAAATGAAAATAAAAAATAATTATTATTGTCAAGGTGAAAAGGATTCATTTGCCTGGATCCACGCCGAAGAAAACGCCTAAATGTCACATTTTTAATAAAGCAGCCTAAATATTCCACTTTGGAAAATATGTAGATTATTTAAAATGCAAAAAAAACAAACAAACAAAAAAAAAAAACATTTATTATTTTCAAGGTGAAGAGGATTCATTTGCCTGGATCCACGCCGAAGAAAACGTCTAAATGTCACGTTTTTAATGCAGCCTAATAAGTAAAATGTCTATTTTTCCGGCGTTCCCCAGCACCTCGTTTAAGCAAAAGGTACGCTAAAACAACGTATTACATCGACGTTAAACCACGTTAACCGTGTTAACCATAACCTTTTAAATACTCGACATAGTTCCGTTGCTTAGCAACGGGAAGAAACTCCTGAAACTTCAGTGCCCAACCCCTATCACGACAAGACGTGAAATAATCATGTTGGTCCACTTTAGTATGGAAAACGTGTAGATGTCACGGTTTAGTTTAAACTCAAAACCATAAATAGGGCTATACTGCCCTCTTGTGTCAAATTATATTTCTATATTTATTTTTCCAACAAATAAAGATCCGAGTTCAAATCCCATTCTTGCTTACTTTAAATTGTTGTGATTATATCAAACAAAGTGGCCAAAACAACATTTCTTCAAACCGGTATCACGACAAGACGTGAAATAATCACGGTGGTCCACTTTTGAAAACGTGTAGATGTCACCATGATTTCTACTGTAAGAAGCTGAAGAGTTCACACATCATAAGAATGAATTTGGAGTGTGTCACATTCATTATGAGTGAAATAGAGGAGGGTAAGAGAATTTGGTGACCTTTAAAATAGTCTAATCAAATTTGGTGACCGTATACTGTATGACATACAATTCGGTGATTTTTACAACTGCAGTTTTGAGTGATTTTTTTGTATTATTATTCTGTGCATTAATATAATAATTTACGCAAAAAAATAATGTTATTATGCTTTCATTGACTACTGGTTCCATAAATTATATCCTAATAAATAATATCCAATATAACATATATATTTTTCTGAATAGCAAAACACACTGAGAAAAAAAACTTTTCCTAAACGTGCACGGGCTTCAGGGCCGTTCTCTTCTTGCGTGAGAACATAAACATTAATGAACACGGAAACACACGTAGTCGGCTACTCAGAAAAAAAATAACACATTGAGCTCAATCTGGGCGAGCAAATAATCATTTATTGTGTAAATAACCATCACTTCTAAACAAACGTTTCGTAAATACCTTACCTTTGGCTTATAGTCAGAAGTTACGCTGTTTGCGTAGATCACGCAGCACAGTGACAACCGCGCCCACTACCGTCACAGAATATGATGGTCACAGATTCTGGTGTAACACCGGCCGGGTCCGTTGCGTGGTTTGTTGTCTTTGAAGTGAGGGGATGGAAGTTCCTTAGTTTGCCGGTCACGTGTGACTAGCAGCCGAATGAAAAGTCTTTACGATTTCGAAGCGTGTTGCGGAGAGCCGCTTAAAACGAAGCTTTGCAGCAAACTTAACTTTGAAACGAGACTTTTACGAAAAAGGAAATAAAGGAAAGAAATGAAAGTAAGACGAGTTAGATGGCTTAAATGAAGCTGTTTTAACCCCGATCTGGATGGGTTATTGTGTCTGCTGGTCGAATTTGGTCTAGCCGATGTAGAAGCATGCGAACACGCCCTTTGTTTCAGAGAGAAGCAAGAACAGAACACTCTCTTGCTGGTTTTAGAGAGAGGCACGAACTTAACGGTTACAGAACTGAACGAACTCAAATGGGTCGAACAGAAAACTGAACACGAGCAAAAATCTAACCGAAAACTCTGAACATGAGGTCCTTTGTTCAAATCTTTAACTTAGACTTTAGTCCAACCTCCCAGAAACTTCTGGCCAATGAGACAATGGCATCATTTTAGGAGGTGGATCTACTTCTGCTTATCATAAATTATGGATGGTCTGTGAGTTGCCTGGTCTCCAGCATTTAGCAGAGAACAAGAGAACACAGTTTAGGATTATATATTATAATCATAAAACAAAGCATTTTAGACAGATTTCAGTCAAGCCATCTTTTGAATTAGGAGAATACGGTTCTTTTGATAGGAGGCACGACACATTCACACTCCTACTGGTTGTATAACAATTACAAGAGTTAATAGTTAACAACAATTACATGATTAATATGTGATCTAAGCATAATAACACATGAAGTGTAGGAACAACAAGAATTATGATTGGTTATAAGTCCAAGAATTGTTCTGTGGTTAGTTTGATTTTATGTGGGAGATCTCCGATCTCAACCGTAAGGTTACTGAGGGTTCAACTCGTGGGGGGACGAGGAAAGATGTTCTGTGGAACATCTCTGTCAGGGGATCAAAGGAGTGCCCCCTTTCTGTGGCATTCTGTTGGTCTGCAGGACCATAAAAAGTCTTCGGAGGGGGGATTTATTGTCCCCCAAAGCAGACCCTTGGCGCCGTTCCGTGTCTTTGGAATGTGGGCTCCAGAACTTTTGGAGTGTTGAAGCCATGTGAATTAATCCCATGAGAGATTAATTTGATTAAGTTGTGTGTGATTCGCCTCGATTCTCTACAATACGCTTCCTTCGTTAATGAATAACTACACAAGAACCAATGAGTAACACAATATTAACAATCTAGTAACTATTATTAACTAACAAGAAACTCTGATTAACGAACTAGTAAGTAATAGCGCACAGATGAAGGTAGTTCACTATTAACTAATCAATAACTTCTATTTTTTAATACTTCCCAGAGAACTACTGAAAAAGTTTATTAATAATCTAGTAACTACTATTAACTAAAATAAACTCTTATCAATGAATTAGTAAGTAATAGCTCACAGATGAAAGTGTTACTAGATACTTCTGTGGGAATTACTAATTATTTGGATTCGTATTATAAAGTGAAGATCATTGGAACTAACTAGTAATGACTCAAGTGTTACTAAAGACTTTTTCTAAAAGTATACTAAAGTTCACCAAAAATCTCAAACGGTTGCACAAATCATGACTAGATCATATAGTAACACTTGAGTCATTACTAGTTTGTTCCAATGATTTTCACTTTATAATATGAATCCAAATAATTAGTAAGTAATAGCTCACAGATGAAAGTGTTACTAGATACTTCTGTGGGATTTACTAATTATTTGGATCCGAATTATAAAGTGAAGATCATTGGAACTAACTAGTAATGACTCAAGTGTTACTACATGATCTAGTCATGATTTGTGCAAAGATTTGAGATTTTTGGTGAACTTTAGTATACTTTTAGAAAATGTCTTTAGTAACACTTGAGTCATTACTAGTTAGTTCCAATGATCTTCACTTTATTATACGAATCCAAATAATTAGTAACTCCCACAGAAGTATCTAGAAACACTTTCATCTGTGAGCTATTACTTACTAATTCGTTTATAAGAGTTTCGTTTAGTTAATAGTAGTTACTAGATTGTTAATAAACTTTTTCAATAGTTCTCTGGGAAGTATTAAAAAAATAGTAGTTATTGATTAGTTAATAGTAAACTACCACTTTCGTCTGTGCGCTATTACTTACTAGTTTGTTAATCAGAGTTTCTTGTTAGTTAATAATAGTTACTAGATTGTTAATATTGTGTTACTCATTGGTTCTTGTGTAGTTATTAATTAACGAAGGAACCGTATTCTAAAGTGTTACCCATAGGACTTATGGGTGTAACGATTAAGTCCGGAAGAAAGTTGAGGTGAGAACCCAACCGCAATTTATTACCAAAACAAGATAAGCACAAAACAAAAGCATGACAAGGCATGGAAAACTCTAAACTGAAACAGGAAAACAAACCAAACCTAGCAAACAAGATACTGGAGTCAGAGCATAGAACAATCAATAGTCGACAAAGACACAGGGCAAACATTAGTTTAAATACATACAGGACTAATGATGAGACAAGGGACACCTGTGAACATTTAACCAATCAACCAATGACAACATGACAAAACAGAAAAGTGAACACAAGGCAAGATCACATGACTAGAACAGGGGATCACATGACAGACAAGAACAGGAACAAGAAACAAACCCCAAACCGTAGGTGTTTCTCAATGTCAAGGATACTTCCTTGGCAGGACGGGTCCTTCCAAGTCATTTCCTTCAGAGGCTAGGCAAGGGTCCTCTTTAGCGTTCGGAGAACATGTAAATGGAACAGGCTAGCAAGTGCACGTCATTGCGTCATTACATCAGTGAAAGGTCCGCTTCGGCGCTGCAAAAATCATTGTGCTGGTGTACTGCACTGTTTAAATACACTTGACAGTCCTTATTTTGTCTTGTCAGTCCTCATAGAAATAAATAAATAAAGGGATAATGTATAACCAGGCGGTTGTTATAGTGAATACAACCCCGCAAACTCTAAAGCAGAGGGGTCTTGATCAGCCGGTTGTATTCGCTGTAACAACCGCCTCGCTATACATTTTCCCACTTATAACATGGCTACCTACCAAATAAATCAATAATTTGACACAAAATATTGATTTAAAAAGGAGTTTATTCATTCAAAAACGATTATATTACCGGAGTTAACAGAACTACCTCCATAGCAACATGATCTAACGTTAGCTGTTAAAACACATGCAATTGTAAAATATGTGACCAACAAAAAAGGCTATGAAGTAAAAATTAAAAAGTTAATCAGTAAAAGGGAACAGCTTTAAATCCCCTAAGCAAATTTGAGCCGATATGCAAATAGTTTAACAAACATTAAATAAATGGCTAAACTGAAATTATACTTGCTTACATTTGAAAGCATATTGCCGTTATCACTCCGACTCCGCTAACGGTCGACATTTTTTTATTTTTTGAACAAGATAGCAAAGCTGCGCATAGGATTGTGGGTGATTTAAGAGCGCGAAGGCTACACATATGCATCCTTTCCTGTGTATGGGATATTTTCCGAACGAAGGACTCAGTCCTTGGTTGAAATTTTGAGGATCCTCGACATTGGAACAGTCCTTCGACGGACGTCGATGACGTAGCATCCTCGAAATTCCGGCTTCCGAGGATCCTTCCTTGACATTGAGAAACGCCTCGTGACAATGGGAAGTGTTCCCATTTCCGGCTGACCTAATCTATGCAGCCTAACATCGATTTATAGAAGTCTAATGTGTTTTGTGTATGCTAAGTCAGAGATGTTTTTTTAGTCTAGATTTGACCAGACAGAGTGTGTCTGCTTCCCGGACAAAATCCCGGAAGACTGTTACAATGTTTGAGTGCTAAAAGGATCTACAGCCAGCAGTCGATTTTGAAATTCTAGATATTATCAACTGGCCAGAATTTTGAAATTGCAATAGACGTGATGGGCTATTATACGTTAAGAACTCGTTCAAGTACTGGGGAGCTAAACCATTTAGTGCTTTATCAGCAATATTTTAACATTTATATGATTTTTAATTGGGACAGAACCAGATTAATATGATCATGGTAAGAACTCTTGCTGCTGTATTTTGGACCAGCTGTAGTTTGTTTATTACGCGTGCAAGGCAACCAGCCATAATAGCATTTCAATAATAGGCTTGATATCATGCACTCATCCCTCATAAAAGACACTTCATGTGAAAAATATTAGAAAACTGATACTTTTTAAGTTCATAGAGTAGGAGCAGGTGAGGAACATTGAATACGTCCAAGGTCGTGTAGCTTAAGGTTGTAACTGACTGAAAAATGAGTTGATTCTTGTATAATAATAAAAAAAACATTTTATTAAAAATCGGTTAACTTATTTTGATGAGTTAAAGCAATTAAAACATGTTGTCATAACTTTTTGATCATATTATTAATATCTGCAAGTAATGTTTTTACAAAGTTTATTTTTAAGATTTGAAGTACACTAACAATACACATTAAATATAATTAAGTACAATTCTTTTCACAAGGGTATACAAGAGAATTTTGTGTGACATTTATGAGTGAACTTCCTTTAAGCACCGCAGTCCTAAAGGATGCAGCACTCACAGCTGTTTTTCACACACACACACACACACACACACACACACACACACACACACACACACACACACACACACACACACGCACGCACGCACGCACGCACGCACGCACACACACACACACACACAGTTTTCTTTATGTGTTTGCCAGTATGTCAATCTTCTTTGCTTATACATGTGTTACATGGCTGATCCTCACGGGTTGGTTCTTGTATGTGTGTGCCAACAACATATGCTTGTGTTGGCATTAATGCATGTTTGGTGTACTTCAGACTTCACATCAGCAGGATGTGGTGCTGATATTAGATAAGGCTTTGAATAATGTCTCAACCTGTCAAAACGGGCCTTCCTTCCTCCATGATCTTTTATTCAGCTTCATCATTAAGAATTAGGAATAGGATTAAAATAACTTACATAACATACACACTTATACAAGCCCATACAAAGATAAAGATGAAGAAAATGAGTGGCAGCTTGCCCACTGAAATACAGGGTGAGTTGTGATTAATCTACTCATAAACTCAATTCAGTCAGTGCATCTACTCAGACTGCCCCAAACAACCTGAAGGGGGTGGATTGAAATCTTGTATATGTAATAAATGAGTGATTATAATCAAGGTATTAATCAATATTTTTCAAAATATCAAATGATTTCGACATTTTGGCACCCAGCAGCCAACATCTGTGACCTGGACGGTCATGACGTGCCTTAACGTCAGGTTCTGAGTGTCAGCTGCATAATCTAGAAATATGCTTCAGTCTATCTGTATATATGAGGAAAATTACTTAGACTATGTGTGTTCCTAGCCAATCAAAAACTGCAACCTGAAGCAAGGACGTAACTGAGACCTTGGTGAATGCTATAATTGCTGTGATCTTTGTCACTGTAAGGGGGGCGGCTTAAAAACTCCTGTGTGAGTTGTGATGCTGACTTGGTGTTTACAGTTTCCAAATTAAAGACATTTTGAAAATCATTTTACTGTTTTTAAGCAAATGATACTATACTATTTATAATACTATAATGTTTTTAAATTTAAAAAGACATCCACCTTAGATATACTTCACATGCCTTCAACCTTTATCCACTGGTCTTGCTGGTGAACAGTGATTTACACACTGTTTGATGTCATTTTTTGTGTAATTTATTCATTTAAAATTTCTGTACTGTCAGTTATTTTCTCTGTTTGGAGAAAACGTCCCTGGGGTATTTGTTCTGACTGATGGTGGAGGACAGATTGGCTTTCATGGTTAAAGTAGTGGAAAGGAAAATCAATTTTACTTTTAAATTGAACTTTGGTTGATAAGCTAAAAGACAAGTATGGGAGTCTGTACGATGGTGTAGGTCTGATTCATCAAGGTAACCTGTCATGTACCTCTGACAGTCTTTACAGCAAGTAATTCAATTTACAATCAGATGAGCCTTCAAGACTTTTGTATGAAATCTGCCATGTTTACTTTGGGACTTCAAGTCACCAGCCAGACTAACATTCTGAATGTGATCTTTTGGGTGCTTGCTCATTCAGAGGTAGGAACCGCCATGATTGATAAGTCTCAGCAACAATGATGTGCTTTCAAAGTCTTGATCCAATGACACACTGATGCCGAACAGAATATATCAGTAGCACCTCAATGCAGAACATGAGATCCACGGGGAGGAGTCGGATCACGATCCAAGGGGTGGAGATGGGTAAGATTAGGGTTGGGTTTAGGGATTAGGGGTGGGTTTAGGGATCAGGGGGCGGAGTTGGTTAGGTTTAGGTGTATGTAAGGTGGGAGGAGTTGGATCTGGATCCGACTCCTCCCCATGGATTTCATGTTCCGCAGTGAGGACCATCTCGAATATATGCACACAGGGAGACCGGAGTGTGTGTTTTTTTTTTTGTCTAGTAATTGTGGCGCGATTTGGGGCGTGGCAAAAGGAAGTGATTAAAATGGTTTTTGTTCTTCTATACTTCTACAACAAATCAGCAATACTGTTGGTATTCAAACCCTGAAAAATAAAAATAGCCGACTATACCACCTAGGTTGTTTACTAAAACCCAGGACCCAAGTTCACCCAAATCAATTTCTCACTGAGGGCTGGACACTATTGACACTCAAACAGTAGTAGATAGTATAAAAGTAGTAGAAAGTATAAAAAAAATGATTACCATAAAATCAGGATGATCTAAATATTAAAACAAGTTATCAAAAAAACAAAAAAGACATATGGCTCTATCTTGCACCTGGCACAAATGACCTTATACACTAACTTTTTTTCCTATTTTTTTTCCTCCAAAGACGCATATCGGTAATTGTATTTGTTGTTAATTACCAAGTCAAAATGAAAACTATGAACAATGTTGTGCTATTAAACGTTTTAATATAAGCAACAATTTGGTGTCAATAATAAAACAATTCAAAGATAGTAACGTTAAGTGCATTTGCAATATATTTGCATTTGACAATTAGGGAGACATCTTACCTTTAAGCAGAAAGTCGTGGGAGTTCATATACCGGGATGGAAAGTCTGTGTCATCGCTGATTTTATTTCTCGCGTCATGTCTGTATCGCCGTCGCAGGGCTCGACATGTTTCAGTAGTTTAGCCTGAAGAGGCGCAATCCGACACGGTTGGTTGTTCTTCTTCACACATCACAGTAGGAGCGATCTTAATGGGTGCCATCACTTTCACATTATCCTCAGCATCACTGATGTCTGTTTCTGTGAGAGTGTGTACTTCTGTTCCCCTCCGCAAATTCTTTGACATAAGCGTTGCCACAATTGCAGTTTGTTGTTCAAAGAAACGCTCAAACATTTACACTGAACTCTTCCACCTATAGTTCAAATGTCCTGTTTAAGTTTGTGTACTGGCAAGCAGAGAATTTGCTGTTTCTCTTTTAACGTGCATGTAGCAGTTGAACTTAGGTGGAAAAAAGAGACAATACATCTTACTTTGCCCAACAGTCGCTCTTCACTGCAAACTTTCATGGCCTTTTGAGACATCAGCTTGAGGGTGTGTGTAAAGCAAGTGATGTGGGGGGTAAATCCAGCAACGTTACCTGCAACAATCATATTGTGAATGTGGGCGTTATCAGTAACAAGAGCAGGACTTTTGTCTGCAATTGTCCACTCGGAGCAGGCATCGCGCAGCAATTCTCCAATGTTTTTGCCTGTGTGGGCTTCGTTTAGAGTCCTTGTTTGAAGAACGAAGCTTTGCATTTGCCAGTTCATGGAAATCAGATGTGCTGTAATTGTCACATAAGACTCGGTTGAACAAGACGTCCAAGAATCATTCGTCAGGGCGACACGGACAGATTGAGCTGTAGCTCCTCTTTCGTAGACCGATACAATTCTGGGATGCAGTTTTCACTGAAAAACTGACGGCTGGGTATTTTGTATTTTCGTTCTAAAGTGTTTATCATTTCTCGGAAATCAGTGTGTTTTCCACCATGCTATGGGGCGCATATCCTTGGAAATAAATCACGCTATAGATGCAGTTATTGCTTTTGCATGATGGGTGTTTTCGGGAAGACTAGGAGCCAGGAGTAGGACTTCTCACGTCTGACGCTGAAATACCAGTAATGTTAGCGTTATCTGCTTTAGGTGCATCTTAATGGCATGACGTCTGGGGAGATGGTGGCCAAGGTTCATTGTATTTCCAAAGTATTTCAACTCAGATTTACAATGTCTGCAAACTACAACGGACTTGTCAATTTTTCCATTTACTTTATGAAAACCAAAGTAATCCCAAACCTCCCATGCTGGCAGGTGCCTTGCAAATTTTTCCTCCTTTGTTGCCCTCCATAGTGCACTGCTGCATTTATTCAAATGAAAGCAAACATGCGCGATTTGAAGATTAGTGAGTGACGTAATCAACTTTACTTCACAGGCACAACTAATTTAAGATTTACATTTATTTTTTTAACATTAATTATCAATATCCATGTTATATAATCGCGATACATCCGATTTAAAAAAAGAACAAAAAATAAATAAAATCGATTATTGACCGAAACAAACGATTCATGATTCAAATATCCATGTTTCAAGATCGATGCATATGCATCGGCAGGATTTGTAATCAATGCATCGAGAAAATGAATGAATCATTACACCCCTAATAATTATATTTGAATTAGTTTTTTACCACTGCATTTACCATAGAAATGATGCATCGTGATACAAATGCACACTTATATCCGATGCACACTTATTTAAATAGATGCATCACATCATTAGCTTTTAAGCCAAAACGAATCTGCGAATCTAACCATCCCTAGGTCCCACCCAATCGACAGCTAGGAAAAGTATTTTCCCGCATATTCTGTTGGATTAAAGTTACCTGCGAGCCTGTGCCTAACAGGCCTTTACAAGGAACATTCTCAATCACAACATCCACCACAGGGCAATCAGCAATAAAGGAGTGGTTATCAATAAAGGAGTGGGTCCCTTGATTATCAGTTGAAGCACGTAACCCTTTCGTCTGGACCTCTGCAACAGGGCATTCTAGTTTAAAGCTTGTCTGGGCACTCTGTTCTCTCTACAATGCCTGGCCACATGACCTGATTGCTGGCAGCATCAACAAATTGGTCTACCATCAGGGTCCCATCGGTTCGACTGATACTCTCTCCTCTTAAACCCAGAAAAAGCTGGCTGTTGCAAGGATGGAGGACTTACACAGGCTGCACAATTAGAAGCTCTCAACTCTCTTACCACTTCCTGAGTCAACTCTTGAATCTGGCCCTTGACTCACGCTCGCCAATCTCACTGTCAAATTCAGCTGTCCAGTGAGGCCTATATGGCCGTTGATTCGATGCATCAAGCTGACTTATTGCAGCATTTGTAGTCTCATACCTCCCATGGCCAAACTCCACCTCCAGCAATAACGCCTCTTGATGCAGTCTTCAAGGCTCTTTGCATCGGTCCATCAAATACAGAGGAGGCAGACCCAGCCCTGGCTTTTTCTGTCCCGTCCACTCCTTGTGGTAATACGTGGACAGAATGCAAAGCCTTAGTACTTCAGACCAGCTCTGCTCTGTTACGGAGACCAGCAGAAAGGGAAGGCTGTTTCCAAGCAGAGGTTGGCCCACAGCATAGTGGTTGCCATCATCTTGGTGTGTTATCCCAAGCTACACGTGCCCCCCTGGGTAGTAAGCTCCTCCAAAAAGAGAGTATAGCTCCTGCCTAGGCGTTGACACAGAGTGCCTCACTGACAGATGCTTCAGAGCTGCAGGCTGGGCAACACCTATCACATTCGCTAGAAAAATACCCTACGTGTCGAACCCATGCTTCTTGTGGGCTCCCTTCTCATGAAGCCAGTTTTCACTGTGACCCCGGTTCGAAGTCCCGGATCGCTGCATCATTCCCCTCCTGGATACACGGACAATTCTTGCTCCTGTATAGTTCCTCTTTAGCCGAACCCTGTCGAGTTCCTCCATACTCTTATAGGCCTTTCTCTCATGTGCAATGGTGAAACCAGTGTTAGGTTGGGTCCATATGTTGTGATCCTTACGGCAATCTCATATGAGTATTTTTCCAAGGTATGGCTCCCTGCAACGAGCCTGTGTCTTTCCTTGGCAGAGCCCGCTCTACCGTCACTGACCAGTTGAGTCTCCCCCGTTATAGGCGTGACCCCAGTGACATTCCATATGTTGTACTGCCTGGTAATCTGCCCAGTCCATATGTGTACCCTCCATATGTTACCTCCCTATGGGCAGGACGTGGCTTCCACAGCGTATTCCTTTCCAATGAAAGAGAATGCTTTCCCAGTGGTCTTGTGGAACAGTAGTGACTTCCCTGGCCTAAGCCCTGCCATGTATCCGGCTCAATAATCCGGGGGTATCCGAAGGCTTTTGTCTAGGCACTGGAAGGTGGCAGCTCTAGTGACGTTTTAATTGGGATCCCAATCTGTTGAGTGAAGCGACTGAAAGGGAACGTCTCGGTTACGGTTCCCTGAAGGAGGGAATGAAGATGTAGTCCCACCTATTGCTGGACCACCGCTGATTACGGGCTCAACTCGGCTCCTCAGCAAAAAAAACAACTGGTGCGTACATACATCTACTTCCATATTTATACCCGCGCCGCAGGTTGGAGAGTGAGATTCAGATCTCTTTCGCCAATGTGCATTGGCTTGTTTTAACAGAACTCGAAGGTGACAGGCTCCCTAAGCGTTATCCTAATCAGTGGACATGTAGACTACGTCTCCGTTCCCTCCTTCAGGGAACGAGGGTTAAATACACAACTGAGATGTTACAGATGCTCAAACAAAAGGTTTTACTTTCATTCTTTGTCTTCCATATAAGCAAAGGAACCACCCACGTATGTCTCCTCTTCTGTAGTCCACATTAATCACACAGTTATTAGAGTCAGCTATAATTTTATCAGTTTGACTCCTGTGCATTTATGCAGTCCTTCGTGTAGAGCATTAAGACTTCTCTCTAGAGCATTTTCACATTCTTATACATGCATTTCAGTGCATTAGGAGAATCATTTTGTCTGACAGTAACAGTCTGTTGCTTCATTTATGGAGCCTTTTATCCCCGTGTACCTTTAGAGAAGCAAACACACTTTAAAGCACACTTTACCCATACATTACATTATAGAGGTATGATTCAAATATATATTTTTAAAGCTGTTAAGTTTTTATGAATCAACCTCACTCAAATAAAAGTTGAAGAAACTATCAAGGATCAAAACAAAGGTAGGACAGGATTTAGACTATGTGGCCATTTCTTTTGGTAGCCTATTTACTGTACAGTAAAAAGAGTCCTTACAGACAGGCTTCCCAGTGCTTTTTAGCTCTTCAGTGAATTGTTCCCTTCTTAAGCGGCTAAAAAAGGTGATCCATTGAGCTTTTGAAGTGAAAAGGGGGCTCTTTCCCTCCTCTAGACCAATCCATTCATGTTTTATTAATGTCATATGCTCATGGGTATAGAATCTTTTAAAAACAACTCACCAGGTCATCCTGTTCGATGTCACAAATCAAATTAGCCCAGCGAGCGATTAATCTTCCCGTCGAACCGACTCTGAAAAGGGCTTGACACCTTATTCATTTTCTTAATTAGATCTCTTATTAGGTGTCACAGTCATCTGCGTTAATTACAGCTTTCTTTGACTCTTGCACTTTTGAGTCGGCTGTGCAAACTATTTGTACAAAGTAAATGCAAAAACGTAAGGAGATTAGAAGCAATGAAATGGATTAATGTTTTAAAACATATGGGGGAAGTGCGGCGATGTGTTGGGACATTAGTTATGGACATAGATGCTAAAAAACAAATGTAAAAAATACAGATAGATATACGGATAAACATAATATAATTAAGACCTATCACATGAGCATGAGTGAGGTAGATAATTGAAAAAGAACATGATTGTGACTATGATATTGCTAACAATTTGAATAGTAACAGGTATAGCTATTCTCAATACTCAATATATATATATATATATATATAACCATATATATATACAGTATATAACAAAAAGTCATATATATATATATATATATATATATATATATATATATATATATATATATATATATATATATATATATATATATCTTATAGTCAATACGTTTGTCCAGTAATGCATTTGGTTCAAAAGCAACGATGTCCTACCTGTCAACATATGTTTTCCATTGTCGTTGTTTCATTATTATTGTAATGTAATGTGCTTTGAGACAAGAGGTAATTTAATGTTGTTTCACGTCTTGTGATGCTTTGCAGACTGCTGTGTGCTTTCATGTGTTTTAAAGGAGGCGTGGCTTTGGAGACACTCTGAAGGGAGGGTGGGATCTCATCCTTTTCAAAGCTTGCTTGATATTGCTAGTAAAATTTAGATTTTTTTTATTTTCATCAAAACAAACGACTGACCCTGATTTATTTCTCCAGAGATTGAGAGTGGCCTTCAAACCATTTCATTGTGAATCTGAAACTAAATTTAGGAAATGTGCTCTTCTTGATTAAAGGAACATCCTTGATCCAACAATGACCCCGCAGAGGAATGAACTTTTCCCTTGCTTTTCTACTCACAAATGACAATACAAAAAAGAGAAAACACTCATGAAACATAATGAATGCATTTTTATGAGCAAATTTTGTAAATTATATCTCTTGGTTTAAAGTTGCAGCACATTTGCAAATGAATTCAATTAAACATGAATAAAAACATTACAGCTTACCACTGAAACTCAGCATTTAAATGGGTCAGTCAGCAGAATGGGAATCAGTTGCCTTTGCCTTTGCGTGAACACTTTCTACCTTTGAGCTGAACAAAATGGGTGGAAAAGGGACCTGTAAAAAATTGACAAAGTAAACAGTTGTGCATGAAGCCTGGACTTTCTGTACTTGCTTTAGTGAAGTATTTGGCCTGCTGTCAGGAGTGAATCTGATCACACAGCAGGAGTGCAATGTTAACCTGGATTTTATTGATCTTAAGGTCTGGCATAGTGGGATTGTATTGTGGCGTAGAGCAGGGGTTTGGACATGTTCATCGCTTTCAGACAGTCTGGTCGTACAGATATTTGCTGATTCATATTCAGCATATATTCTGAGTTAAAAATGTCAGGTTCTAAGGAAATTGAAGGGTTTGGCTCCTTTGCTGGCAGCATTAAAGATCTGCATGCACAACACAACAATTGTCCACTGGGACCGTCCACCTGGAAGAAGCTATTTTCAATTTTTGAATTTATAAAAGTACAGTTATATTTATATGTATCACTTTGTTATTGCAGCATTTTAAATAACAAAACATTCTTGCATTTTTTGCATGCAGGCTATTGTCAAGTGTAACATTTAGCTCCTAGTTGTTGATTAAATATTCCATATTAAATCTTGATTTTGAAAAAAAGGACAAACATCAATGTTCAGAAACATACAAAACTGTATAAATAATTATATAAAGAAACAAGTTGAGTTTTTGTGTGTGTATTAAACCAGCCAAGTGCCAGAGAAATAACATATTTAAAAAAAAAAAAAAAAAAAAAAAACATCAAGAAGATCCAATGAAAATTGTAGGGAGTGAATGAGAATTAATGATGGATGAACAAAGACATGTTATGAAGTAACATTAAAAGAATATTATAATGAAAATCATAACTGCTCTTCCATCAGTGAGGCTTGTCTTTTTATCAAAATACTTCAACAAGAACCTATTTTACTTGTCAAAACAATATGCAACCTATTACAAATGAAATGTTTTTGTTTATATAGTTACTGTCATGGGTTTTGAGGGAGATACTAAACACATGAAGAAGAAGACAATGACAACACTGTACAAAATATTTTCAAGATTTGTTATCACAACATATTTTCTTTTGTCAAATCAACTTTATAAGATTGTATTTAGTTGAGATAACATATTATTTTGAGTTTCTGATGGTTAAATTAATCTACTTCATTGTATTAACTCACTTTTTCCACTTCAATTGACTTAAAATTTTAAGGCAACCCAGGTTACTTACTTTTTTAAGTTAAACCAACAATATTTTTTACAGTGTAGTAATCACAACATTTTTTCTTTTGTCAAATCAACTTAAATAATTTATTTAGTTCAGATAACATATAATTTTGAGTTTCTGATGGTTAAATTAATCTCCTTCATTGTATTTACTCACTTTTTCCAGTTCAATGAACTTAACATTTTAAGGCAACCAGGTTACTTACTTTTTTAAGTTAAACCATCAATATATTTATTTGCCTCCCTTCAGCCGGGTAAGGGCTCCACAGCGTTCCCTTCTATGGGTTGGCCACACCTCCCCAGTGTTATCCAAATCCACTTAGCGGGTCTTGCGGAACAGCAGTGTAATTCTTCCAAGCTAGCTCTCACCGTAAAGAAAACCAAGAAACTGCTTTGGTGGGAAGCTAACCTGGGCGCTGGAAGAGGCCAGCACCATGGCATTTTATTAGGTATCCCAATTCATTGGAAACTCCTCCGACGAGACGTAAGAGTTCCCAAATGAAAGGGAACGTTTCAGTTACGCATAGTAACCCTCCTTCTCTGAGGAGGGAAAGGAGACATATCGTCCCGTCGCCATGCTTGCTGAACCTTTGCAGAGGACTGGACACCGTCTGGCTCCTCAGCGTAAAGCATATGTGTCTGGCAGACGGGGCGCGGAATTCAAGTCCTGCATGCCAATGTTCATTGGCTCGTTTTAATTCACTCAAAGACAATTGGTCTCCCTGGTGTGATCCCAATTCGTTGGAAACTCCTCCGACTAAACATCTCCGTTCCCTCCTCCATACGTAACCAAAACGATTAGTTTATTGACAAAACATACTAATTAACATATGAGCAGAAACAGCTAACAAAATCTTATTTGATGTCCTTTTTAGAGTAAAAACTTAATAATCTATCCAAAAAAAAAAAAAAAAAATGTTATTTTATTTCATCTGTAACAGTGGGCATCTTCACGTTCATTCATTCATTCACATACTGAAACCTGATTCAAATTTAAACAGTATTTTTTGCGTTTACACACACTATTCTGTATCGCAAATTAGAACAAAGCACAAGAATAAAAAACGCACAATTCTCAGCTGGATTCTTGCTTCTAAGGTGAATGTCTCTTCCTCACAGCCTCGCAAGACAACATAGTACATTCATCTAACTAAATGTTGTGTGTTTATGTGGGCATTTACACTGCATGTGTTGCTTCAGATCATTTGCGTTTGAATAGCGTATACTCTCCATGGGCGTTTCACGTTAACAGAATAATGAGCTGCGAGAACGATAATTAGAACAACGGACATCTGTCTCTTTTTATATAGATTACCTAAACAGAGAATATTTATTTTAGTTTTGAATGAGACCATTTAAAAGTACACACTTAAATGGACCATTTTGCAAGATGTAAACAACACTGGTCCAGAAGCACTTCCTGTTTCAGATTTTTAACACTACATAAAAGCTGGGATAAAATACAACCAACAGAAAATATAAAACTGAATCAAAAAGTTAATCAAACATCTTTAAGATGTTTTCTTTTCATGTGAAATAAAGAAAACAGTTACAAACTGAAACAGGAAGTGTTTCTGGACCAGTGTTGTTTAAATCTTGCAAAATGGTATTCACTGAGTTTTGTTTTAAGTTTCGAGACGTGCTCCATAAAAAAAAGTTCACAGAGACAGAGATGTGGAAAGCACACCCTGTGTATTTTCTTAATTCTACAAAAGCACAATGTTTTAATATTTTTGTATGTGAGCACATAAAAAAGTAGACATTTAAAGGTGCTGTATGCGATATTTAGCGACCTCCAGCGGTGATGTTTCAGAATGCAACAACAAATAAAAAATTGTTACAATAAACTGCATTTAGCCGACATGTGATGTTATAGCATAAGCCATTTCTCTAACTATCCGTGTATCTTTCACAATCAGCACGTCACTTCTGATGGATTTCGCAGGAAATCCGACCCGGAGACCTCGCATATAAATAAGAATATTGGCCTTCAGAGGTGATGGCAAAACCCGAAAAGTGGATTGTTGCAATGTGTGATTACAACCCCTTCAAACACAGGCAATAAAAAAATGATTCATTTTATAAAAATAGTTACATATAGAACCTTTAACAGTTTATTTTGTCATATTTCTTGATTCTGTATGACCAGAAATGTTGGAGTATTTTAAGTCTATTTTTCTGCTATGTGCCACTGGGCAGTTAAATGGGTAAACCAAAGATGACATCTTGATGCCAAACTGCCATCTCATGTGACTGAGCTAGAATTAACCAATTGTCTATGTAATTGAAGACACAAATGTCCTGGAGTCTCAATGGAGCCAGTGCTGCGTTCATGCATTTCATGAATGTGCGAGGGTGTAACGCTAGGCAAAATGGAAGAACCTGATATCAGAGTCTTTTACCCCAAAAAGCAAACCTCAGGAACTTCCTGTGTTGTGGACGGATGCAAATTTGGAAGTAAGCGTCTTTCAGATCTGTCATGACAAATCAGTCATCGGAGTTGATTTGACTCAGGAACAACAAGGTTTGTTAACATCTTGAATCTGAATCTCCTCAGAGACCGATTCAGTTGCTGAAGATCTAGAATAGGTTCTATTGATCAATGAAGTACTGGGTGTAGAACCCAGACTCCCTATTGGGAGGTGTAATGAGCTCTATGCTATCCTTCGCCAAGAGGGACTGTACTTCTTGTTCTTGCACCCAACCCTATTCAAGGTCCACAGCAGTCTTGAAGATACTGCCGAACCTTGGTGGCCAGGACCCAAACTGGCTACTGTAACCTTCTCCCACCATAAGTAGACCCACTAAGAAAATGGGTAAATGTTTTCAAGCTTCTATATAGTATATAAGGGGACCAATCTCTCAAGAATGACATCGGGTACTTTGCAGATACTGAGTTCGGTGTCCTGAAGCGGATGCCCGGCAGGGAATGAAAAAATGAAATTTTCTACAGGCCTTGTGAGAAGAAGTGAATTTTGCAGGGCCGCAACGAATTCCGGTGGATTTGCGTTCTCTGGAAACCCAGAGGCATACAAAATGGTGGTGAAAGAACGTTGATTTCCTGAGGGCTGCATGAAAGAGCAAATTTTTTGACTGCCCTCAGAGGCTTGTGCATAGCGTCAGGACCTCTTTCCCGAAGCCTTCCTCGAAAGAATAACAGTCCTCAGATCTGTTTTCTACTTGGAAGGCTTTGGACAAGTGTGATGCTTCGAGGGGCTCGATAGACAACACTCTCCTTTTGCTGTTGCACGTATGAGGTGATAAAGGCGGATGGCTGGGGCAGCTCCCTGGTCTTTTAAGAGACGTAATAGCAATAAGAAAGCCATCTTACAGGGTCAAAGATTTTGCCACCACTGAGTCAATGGGTTCGAAGGGTGCCAGAGATAACCCCCTCTGAACCTTGCCGAGAGGCAACACTATCCTTTTGCAGTTGCATGTATGAGGAGCTAGAGGGTCTATTATTACTCCGAGGTTGGAGGAAGTTTGAAATCTGGTGAGAGGCAGCGGCTGCAATTTTCCGTGTCCCACAAGGGACAGGACTTGTCATGTATAACACAGACCCACTCAAGAAGAAAATGATGGATTTCACTGTTTGGCCTGTCTCATGCCAGTGCATTTCGACTTTAGTTTGTTTTGAGGGAACGCGAGGGAGGGAATGAACCGGAGATGAAATATATTATCATGATCATAGTCTCTGACAGTCTTGAACTTGTTAATCATTTGACATTGAAGATTTACCTCTAGGCAGATTATGACATCACAATTGGGAGACTTTGAGGTTTCAGATGGATCAAAGCTGTGTTCTATCATTAAACATTTACTCATCCTCATGTCGTTCCAAATATTGTATGGCTTTCTTTAAAGGGATAGTTCACCCCAAAAATTCTTCCATCATTTACTCACCCTCAAGTTGTTCCAAACCTCTATGTGTTTATTTGTTCTGCTGAACACAAAGGAAGATATTTGGAAGAATGTTTTAATCAAACAGATCTCAATCCCCATTGACTTCCATAGTAGGAAAAAATAGCTACATACTATAGTAGTCAATGGGGATTGAGATCTGTTTGGTTAAAACATTCTTCCAAATATCTTCCTTTGTGTATAGCAGAACAAATAAACACATAGAGATTTGGTACAACTTGAGGGTGAGTAAACGATGATAGAATTTTGATTTTTGGGTGAACTATCCCTTTAAATAATCTATTTTGAAGAATGACACTGGACCCCTGTGAAGTTCATTGTACATACAAAAAAGTAAATTTTTTATGCTCGACAGAAAAAAGAAAATCATTCTGTTTCAAGAGAGAGTAAATGATGGCAGAATTTTTGGCTAACTATTCAATTAATTCAGTTATGCTTATTCTAAATATGACTATGTTCGGATTAAGGTATATGAAGATGCTGTTTACATTTACTGTACTTTCAGAGTATTGTCAATATTATTAATTATTGCAGTCACTGTAAACATAACCTGGGATGTCTTAATGTATCATAACATTTTCATTTAAATAATCCTACAATGGGTGGTGGTTATAAATAAATATGAGATTTTCCAAGTGCAGAAGCCTTTTCTAAGAACTTGATTGAAGTTTCCTCAGCAAAATAACAAAGAATTGGGTGGTGGTAAATGCATTTGGTTATCTATTCAAAGGCAGTTCTTGCAGGGCTCTCTTCACAGCAAGACTCCAGCATTCTTACTCAGAAAAAAACAGATGCATGAAAGAGAATTGCGAGCTCTTCCACATCTATCCCATAGCACCTTTTATGACCCATCCACATTAAAACCCTGAATACTCAAAATCCCTTGATTCACATTTACATACTTTATTTTTTTTCCACAAAAATCTCACCATTCTGTCTCAGCGGCGCATCTTTCTTGAGGAAGGTCTGCTGTTGGGGCCCTGATTCCTATAAAGGATCGAATGCACACTTGAGGCTCTGAGCTGCTCTGTATCCTTTTAGATAGAAAAACAACAACAAAATGAGGGAACGCCTCATTGAAGAAGAGAAAACACAGCTTTTTGTTTGTAATTCCCTGCTTAGCATTCTGGGAAAACTGCTGGGAGATCGATGTAGCTGTCAATCTCAGGCCCTCTGTGACTTTGCTGATTGAAAAAAATGACTTGCAAAAGAAAAAAAAAACAGAGTTAATAATAATAATAATGATACTTGTTGAGGAGAGGAAGCAAACCTGAGGAAATATGGTAGTAAAGAAGATTTATTATGCGAGTCAGATGGGAGTGTTCTTGCCGTGGAACTGCAAATCTGTATCCTAATTGAATAAGTTAACAAAATGGCCAATGCTGATAAATGCAGTCTGCCACAGGGAATTATATAAATCAAAGATCTGGTTATGTCTGTATATACAGAATGCAAGCACTGCCCTATAGGCAAAGATGCACATGTTGCAATGAATATGTTTTCCTGTTTAAAAGGTTTCACTATTCAAGGCATAGTTGACTACAAGAACCACAAAGTACCTAATTGTAAAATGTAAGTCACTGAGTTTAACCAAGAACAATTCTTAAAGTGAGAAACTAAAAATCAAATGTAACTGTCGTAGGCCAGTAAGAGCTGTGCATGCAAACCTTACTCCCCTGATACAGTGATGTGAATAAGTTTGGACACCCATGCTAAAGTTGCCTAAAAAGAGGAATAAAAAATCATCTTATTGATATTGATCTTAATGCCTTAATTAGAAAAATGAGGAAAACTCCAACCTTTAATGACACCAATTTTCTTTGTGAATGAATAATGTATCATACATAAATAAATGTTTTTCCTTAAAATACAGGGTGCATAAGTCAGGGCACCCCTATGTTAAATTCCCATAGAGTCAGGCAGATTTTTATTTTTAAAAGCCAGTTATTTCATGGATCCAGGATAATATGCATCCTGATAAAGTTCCCTTGGCCTTTGGAGTTAAAATAGACCCACATCATCACACACCTTCCACCACACCTAGAGATTGGCATGGGGTACTTTCCATAAGATCATCTTTCAATGCAAATCAAACCAGCTATTAGGCTAACTGAAGTAAAACCATGCCAATCTCAAGGCATGGTGAATGGTGTGTGATGATGTGGGGATATTGTAATTCCAAAGGCCAAGGGAACTTTATCAGGATGCATATTATCCTGGATCCATGAAATAACTGGCTTTTAAAAATAAAAATCTGCCTGACTCTATGGGAATTTAACATAGGGGTGCCCTGACTTCTGCACCCTATATTTTAAGGAAAAACATTTATTTATTTATGATACATTATTCATTCACAAAGAAAATGTGTGTCCTTAAAGGTTGGAGTTTTCCTCATTTTTCAAATTAAGGCATTACGATCAATATCCAAAAGATGATTTTTTATTCCTCTTTTTAGGCAACTTTAGCATGGGTGTCCAAACTTATTCACATCATTGTATCTAGAGGCTATCTAGCAACTAAAGTGAGTCTGTGGTCTTTAACCTCCTTGTTAAAGCGCCTGCCCCCCATGCAGCAGAGTACGCTTCGAATCCCGCTCAACAACAACAGGGTAATTAAGTAATAAAACATGCTAATGAGATGAGAACAACATTACTGGTCGAGACATAAAGGTAGACACAGTGTATAGAAAACCATTTTAATATTGATTTGTTTCTGGTAAGGCTGCATGTTTATCAATCAGCGCTACTGTAATTGCATGTCTACTGATGCCAGTAAAGAGAAATGAAGCCCATCTTTTCTTTGACCTTTTACACCTTTGAAAACAGATTACACAGAAAACTAAAACATTTTAATGCAACATTCTAAATGACAATATCCCTCATAATCAATGTGGAATGGCAAATGTAAATTATAAGCTGCCAACAAGCATTATAAATATGTTTTATCTTTTGAGAACAACATCTCATCTACCCTATAACTCACTCTACTAAACTAGGGCTTCATTTTTCTGAACTGAATCAGGTCTACGTCCATTGACAGTTTGAAGTTATCATGATTATAGCCTTTAACAAGCTGAATGTCTTCTATTTTGTTGTATTTATGAAACCTACACAGGTATGTTAAAGCTTATCTATTCTCAGAACAGCACAGGACAAACTGGATCATGGACTGAACTTAACTGAGTTAGAACTGCCAACAGGCAATTATCAATGGTAATCTAATTCCAATAGGTGACTGTGGCTTCTTTTGTTGGGCTTGTCTTTATTACACTAATATATTTTGGAAAATTCACTAAGTATGAGTTGCGTCTGCCAAAGAGGCAATTATTTGCACTGTTTGCTGTGTTTAGGTGCCTGATTCACTGTGGAGGATACAGTGGACTATTATAATTCAATGCACTTTACTGGGACTGTACAGCACCACTGTGTGGTCAACTACTCTGCACAGCAGCTCTTCTCTATTATTGTATTATTTTATTATTATGCATTGAAGTATTGATCATTAAAATGTACATAAAGTCATTTATCATCTGATTTTTGCTGGCAGTAGTAACACAACATTAATTTCACTGGGTAAATAGAGTCTTCTGAATAATTTGTACTGAAAATGAATGACAGTGACTGAAATACTTATAGCTTAAGACTATTCAAGCGTCAAAAAGTGTGCAAATCATGTGCAAAAGTGTTGCAACTGTTTAGTGAATTTTTCGTTTGTTTTTCGGAACAAATTCTTATTTTAAGCAAAAAATGCAGGATGTCCATTACATGTATTTCCAAAGACAGCCTTAAATCAGGGATTAATTGTACTTGTTCAAGTATCCAAATCCATGAATACAGTCTCAATTCAAACCCACTAAACAGGTTTAAGGGCATGTTAGATCTTCATATGATGTATTTTAATATGTATCTATATGTATATATACATAAATATATACAGTTACTTTCAATACAAAGCTCCCACAAAATACATTGAGCATGCCGACAAATAAAAAGATATCTGCCCCAAGTAGGTGTAGACAGTGAGGTGACCATTGACCCGGAGGAATTCCAAAACGAACAGCATGTGGACAATTATAGCGGTGAGCAGTAAACTTAGAAGTCTCCCAGTCTATTACCAAAGCCAGCATGGAAGGCAAAACGACAAACTGATGGAGGGATGGGAAAAAATCTCCTATTGATTTCCCCCTCAATTTCACACAGCAACGCTTATCCATCATGATCCTTCATACAGTCGTTTCACAGCTTACATCAGGATTGTCCAGTTTACCTAGGGAGGTAAAGTCTTCAAATATAATTTGAAATCCAACAAAACGGCTCCCCTTAGCTGTATGAGCCCAGAATCAGAGGAAGGTGGTAAGGAGAAATGCAGAAAATCGAAAGAATTGGGCACAGCCACTGGAGTCTGCAGCGTTGGGTTCACTGACCAAAAACACAGATTAGTCAGATTTTTTTTCATATTCCTTGGCACCAAATGAGCAAATCTCGTCTTTATCCCCAGGAATGTCATTCTTTATTGTTCAGTCACAGGTAATCCAGCCAAACACCCCATTGAATTAATGGTTTCGTCCATTCTAACTGAAGAACAGTCACGTTCCGGGAAAATCCACATCCACTGCTTGTGAAGGAGCTCTTTGTTAGGTTCGGGGATGAATCTGAAAACAGACAAAAAGGAAGAGAAAACACACATACACGCTTAGAACAAATGTGAAGAATGCTTCCCAGAAGGAAATACTGAATTTTAGATGTTCAAATCAGCAAAGAAAGCTCATTTGAGCTAGAGCTATTGTCCATGTATGGATGGTTTTAATTAGTCTATTATACAGGTAATACCGATTAGTACCGATTGGCACCGCGTAAATGAATGTATATATGCATTCAGTTGGTCAGCCATCTGCAATCTCACATTTCTGTATGTTCCATGTTTACACAGTGAAAAGAGCTCAGTAGCATTGCCAAGAGGGAAATAAGATTATTTTCTTCCTCCCTGTTTCTCTGTGACTTCAGGGACCCCTATTTAGTCTGTCTGGTAAGTGTGTCTTGCTCTCAATGCAACATTGTGCTTCACTCAGACCGTTATTAACGATCCGTCCTCTCCCTCCTCGGATTGTAGGAAATGCACGATAACAGCCACAGTCACTAACGATTAGCCAACCTTATGTCAGCACAAATTGTCTTTTGATGTGCTTCCCAGAAATCTTGTCGCTAAACCAACATGAATACAAAAAGAATCACTAACACACCACATATATTGTGACACGGCACATCCATCTACACTGTAAAAAAAGATATTTTCAAGATTTGTTATCACAACATTTTTTCTTTGGTCAAATCAACTTAAATAATTTATTTAGTTCAGATAATTATTTTGAGTTTCTGATGATTAAATCAGTCTTCTTCATTGTATTAACTCACTTTTTCCATTTCAATCAACTTAAAATTTTAAGGCAACCAGGTTACTTGATTCTTTAAGTTAAACCAACAATATTTTTTTAGAGTGTACAGTACCTATTTACAGTATCTATCTATCTATCTATCTATCTATCTATCTATCTATCTATCTATCTATCTATCTATCTATCTATCTATCTATCTATCTATCTATCTATCTATCTATCTATCTATCTATCTATCTATCTATCTATCTATCTATCTATCTATCTATCTATCTATCTATCTATCTATCTATCTATCCATCTATCTATCCATCTATCTATCTTATAGTAATAGACAATATTTCCAAAGCATCCATTCATCAAGCAATCCATCTGACTTAGTGCTAGGTGGCGTTTTCATCATAAAGTCGTGATGTCAGTAGTGCAATGAAGCTAATTAAATGCTCAAGCCTGTGGCTTCGCCCTCAGCACATAAAGCATATGCTGACATTTTTCCGTCTTGATGCGGAGGAAGGCAACCAGGTGTGAGCCACAGATTGAGGGAGAGACATAGAAAGAGACAGAGAGAGTGACTGGGGACAGAAATTAGAAGTACCCCTTGGGGCCCCCCATAACCCAACAGACAGACAGCTATCATGCGGCAGAGTTACGCTCCACATACTCCCATCATCCTGGGCAAGGCAAGGCAAGGCAAGGCAGAGGAGGAGGAGCTGTCCATCATAACGGATCCCCTCTGGAAAGGAACCAGTTCATGCCAATCAAAAGAGGTTAGCCAGCCTATGACATCACACCAATCACAGCACCCTGGCTAACATCACTTCTGTGGCAATCCACCAATATTAACATGAGGCAGACGGAAAACAGCTGCTTCTTTGACAAAGGATGCAACAATCTTTGTTTAAAATAATCCGATTTGCTGGACCTAATGCTTATTTTATTTTATATACACGTAAACGCTGACAGCTCTGTGCCAGAAGTATTTTGTGCCAAGCGTTTAGTTTGTTCTAAGCCAAATATTCCTTGTCTTTCCTCTTTAAAATGAAAGCTTTTGTGTGCTGTGCAACTTCCAACCCCCACCTACTATGCGGGAAACACTATAGTGACCTTGATGCAATTTGTCTTCTGCTGTCTGCTAGTATGTATGGCTTTGTCTCTCCAAATGTGGTTTGTTATAGTGGACCATGCAAATACTGCCGTATTTCCTGCATTTCTGCCCAGGACTGTCCTCTTCCATTGATTGGCTGGATTCAGTGTTAACAGCACATCCCAAAGACATTTGTTGTAGACCTTGTGCATTTTAATTCTAAAACGATATTTTAATTTAGATTATGCAGCTGTTAAATGTGACTTTTAAATGAGGATAGCATACAGCAAGACTCAAGACAGCACGAATGTGTTAGAATTAATTTAATGTGACATTGACAGCTGAAAGAGATACAGATACAGTCAAGGCTCTGGGTTCAACAGGACTCTTTGGACAAACTGACTTGATCATCATATGATTTAATGTTAAACCATCACTCGGCAGATTACTTTTGCTCTGAAAAGTCACACAGATGGGATTCTTTGAACAGTACAGGTAACTTGTAAAAAGCCTTCTGTTAAGAACGTGTCTCAGAGACATATTTGCCGACCAAATCTGTCTCAGAGAGGAAACAGCAAGCCATTACATTTTCCCAGAGTGTTTCTGAGAACTGAACATGCTGTTTTCTTGTAAACATTTATTTGAATGTGAAGCATGCAGACAAGAGAATGTCGATAACAGAATTTATGATTGAGCACCAAAAGCTAATTCTTTTTGGGCAAAAATAAAAAATAAAAATAATTAAAAAAATGTTTACTAATTGGTTGGATATGAATCCTCACATAAACTAGAATGTACATTTATAATGAGCATAGTGACAGCATCTAAAAAATATGCATTTTAGAGACATACAAAAACTTTCTGAATCCTTTTAGCTTAATATATTGAATTCATGGAATTATTTTGATTGATTGTCGATTGATATGTTGTTGATATAGATTTATATGTTCAATGCCATGACATTTATTTAATGCATTTAGAACCTGCTGTGTGATTTTTGTGGCCATATTCAACTCATTTCATATTTCACCACTTTACACAAGCCTAAAATCTATAATTGTACAATTTATAATATAAATGTATTATAAAGAAATTTGATGCTGTTTAGATGCTGTCAAAATGTTCATATTGTACATTTCAGTGTCCATTAAAAAAATATGAATGTATGGATTTCTATGAATACTAATGGAACCTTGATGCGTATGCCAAAATTGTTCGAGACCAGCTTGTTTTAGGGGCCAGAGCTGAGGCAGACTGCACAGTAGCTACAGATTGAGCCCATCTTTCCTCTCAAATGAGGTAGATGAAGGTAAAAAAGAAACTAGGGAAATAAACCTGGTCTTGTTCACGTATTGATTTTGTTAGTTTATAAAGGAACTGAATGATATAGCCATTAGGAACATGTAGGGTGAGGGTGTCTCTCAGCCTCTCTCACTGTGTGCCTTCCTCAAAAGAGGCCTGCCTTGTCTGGAGCTACAGGCAAGGAGGGATCCCTCTCTGCAAGACATAAAGAAAAAAAGAGAAAAAATGGTGTCAGGCACACGCTCTGGCTTTTTCTTACTCACATGCCAATTTGAAAAAAAAAAAAAAGAGAGAATGGACGCCATACCAGCGTTTGTGAGTAAATAAGCTTGTGTGTGTAAGCGTGAACCGCAAAGTAAAAAAAAATCAGAGCAAACCAATTACTGCAAGTGATGGTTTTAGCATTTAGCCTTGCTTTTTGTTTGCAATGAGCATGGACAAACGTGGCCAGATTGCTTTAAAGTATCGAGAGGGAGTGTATAGGGTCTAGATGGGAGATGAAGGGTGACCGAGCCAGCAAGATGGTCAAAGGTGTTTATAGAAAGCAAGATAGCAACTCTCCAGTGAGGCAGATCAGACACTCCAGGCTAGAAGGTTACACATTACTCAAATAGTCAGGAAGTGCACACCTACTCTCACACACAAACACACACACACACCCTGAAAACCTCAAAGATAATGGGATAATGTCGGGAAACCCACAAACAAACATGGTAATCAAATCCTCGCCATACCCAGGAGCTTACAAAACAAGAGACAATGGAAGCAAACGACGAGGCTAAATACTGATTTCAGCATTATGCACTTATTACAGGCTACATGGTCACGCTTGAGCCCTTTTTGCTGTGTGTGTTTGCATGCTCATTAATTTGAGTCTGTCCCTACATGGGTGTGTGTGTGTGTGACCGTGTTTGCATACATGCAATTATGCTGCATTAGTACAGTGGCACAGTGTGTTTTGGAATGTGTGACTGCACACGACAAAGAGCGTTTGCTTGTGCATCTGTTTCTTCATCGGTTTGTATTCGGTAATTACTGCAAGGACTACCATGTTCACATTTTTCCATTATGTTATGCGCGTGCTTATAAATTACGCTGACGGGAGAATAGACACTGGAGGAGGCATATATTTGTGGCTTTTTAATCATCCACAGCATATAAATATGCTCACAAACAACAAACACTGACTCAGCAATAATTATGTTTGGGAGTGTAATGATGTTGATGAGCAGTGATTAAAATGTGCAAGCCTAATCATAAGGCTCAAGATGTTGGAAAAAAATAAATAAAAAATGGAAACACCAACCTTGATGAGGAGAAGGACGCCGCTGAGCTTCTGGTGAACCAGTTTTGGTGGCCGTCGGAGCTAAAAAGTTGAATATGGCTGGGTGTTCTGGGAAAGAAAATATGAAGGAGAAAAAGGAAGTTTAATATCAGGAGCAGTTGTTTTTTTTCACAATTACCTGTCTTTAAAAAAGATGGATAAATATGGTTGTTTCTTTTGATTTATTTATTTATTATGTTAATTCTGATTTCATTCACTCACCTTCCTGTTGTCCCAAAACATTTTTTTTTTACATGGAATAA
The DNA here is from genome assembly GCF_988280905.1 of Pimephales promelas. Taxonomy (NCBI): domain Eukaryota; kingdom Metazoa; phylum Chordata; class Actinopteri; order Cypriniformes; family Leuciscidae; genus Pimephales; species Pimephales promelas. The sequence goes on along the minus strand of NC_142789.1, from coordinate 15,811,279 downwards.
AAAAATAAAAATCCTTGAAGAATTGGGTAACACTTTACTTGAAGTGGTGTGCATAAGACTAACACGACACCTTCATAATCATGACATGACACGTTTTATGCCTGTTTATGACAACTTTCATTAAGTGTCATTCATTCAGTTATGACATTTTTAATGCAAATATGACATTGTTTGAGATTTCTTGTTTATGACAACTTGACATAAACCAATACATCATAACCTGTCAGTGTCTTTGTCATGACAACTTGACATTACTAAGACAACACAACCTGTCATAAACATGACATAGCAGATTAATTATCAAACATATAAGAAACCACCTAGCTTTATTGGTTAACATTACATTAAACTGTCAGGCGGTTGGTTTTGACATTGGCTGTCATGAAGCCATTATAACTTTTCAATGTGTACCACAATAGTTGAAGTCACGAAAAATATTCCTGACACAGTTATACTGGCCTCATGACAGCCCAACACAGTCTCATGAAGATGCGCATCTATACCACGAGTGTCATTTCTCGTGGCATTTATAGGCCAAAAGTGTTTTTTTTCCTGTATATGGTACGCACTAAAAAACCCTGGGTTAGGTTTAGGGGGGAGGGGGTGGGGAGTTCGTGCGTATTATACGCAAAAAAGTGCGTATCATATGTACGCGAAAATCACGTGCCATATACACGCAAAAACTGTTTTTGGCGTATAAATGCCAGGAGAAATGACATTCGTGCCATAGATACGAACTTTCATGAGATCGGGCTGGACAGCCAATGTCAAAGCCAACCACATGACAGTTTAACTTAATTTAATGTCAAGTTGTCTTGACAAAGACACTGACAGGTTATGATGTTATGGTTTATGTCAAGGTGTCATAACAAAGACATCATACACAATGCCATCTTTGCATTCAAAATGTTACTTAATGACAGTTGTCATAAACATATAAACCCTATTTCATATTCATGACATATGTCATGTCATGGTTATGAAGGTGTCTTGCCACTCGTATGCACACACCTTCAGGTAAAGTGTTATCAAGAATGGTTTCACAAACTATTGCCATACAATGACAGTTAATAGCGATCAGGAGCTGCCAAGCACCAAATAAGATATGATTTGTTTGCTATATTTCTGTCAGAATTTGATGCAGGCAAACTGACGAAGATGAAGAATAACATTGCAATACGAAGATTAATGAGAATGCAAATATCAGCCAGGCAGGCAAGCAGGCAGGCGGAGCAAGACACACTAAATGCAACGGTGACCGGACAAACACTGATTGAATAAGAGGAACTTAAATACACATGCTGATTAACTAAAAGACAAACAGATGTGATGATAGAGTTAGTATCCATAGTAACAGATGAGAGGTGTGAAAGTGAAACAAAGGAACATGTGACTAGAGAATAAAAACTAAAAGTCCAAGAAAACTAAACGAAGTGAACAAAACTGTGACAATTTCTATAATGTAATGCATTATTTGTGAGGCACAGATCAGATTTAGTCTTAACTTAAAATATGAATCTCTACAAATTTTTCCACACAATATCCAAACTACAAAACGACACTGGCTCTTGTCCAAACGTGATGCGCTGTATTTGGTTTTAAACAAACATGGATGCAAACAAAGGACATGAGTTTTGGGGTTCAGTATTCAGTGAATATTGAGTTTTGAATAATCAGTAAATAATGAAAGTCTGATTATCTGTTCCTCACAAACCTATCAATGTTCTAATTGTATCATATGGACCATAATTATAGTTGTTGTAAGGCAAGAGTTGTATAATGAATTTATTACTTATATAAAGCATATGGGTTTAGGACAACAAGAATGTGTATGAAATTTCATTTTTGTGTGAACTGTCTCTTTAAGCTTGACATACATACTGTAGGTGGGCACACTATTTTATTTAATCTATTTAATGATATTTGTACACTAATGATGGCTTTCTCTGGTTAGGTTTGCATGCATGGTCTTACCTTGGAAATCTTGAAAATCATCAGACCACCATCGGATTCCCATAAGCAGGGCTTGGGATAGTTTAAACACGTGCAGAAGCCATGGAGGGACCAACCCCTCTGTAATACTATCTACTTGTGTTCACTGTCACGTGACTCTCACAGATTCGCTGTCTGCCACCTCTCTACTGAATCAGCGTATGGGAATACTGATATCCTCATAAAGTTTTAATAATGTATCATGCATACTTCCTGTCAGAGTTACGATGTTTATGTTATTTTTGTCTGACCTGTGTCCTAATGTCTTAAACTTCTTATTTCTTAGGTTGAACACTGCACAGCATCCTTTATAACGCTGAATTAGGACTAAATGAAGAAGATGTGTCTTCTGAACACGAGCTACCGCCACATCATATCATGAAGAATAAACAGGTTAGTGAGGTCCAAAGTTAAATGTGTCCCTCGGTCTGACAAAACAATCTTTCTTGTGTCTGAATCATTTAACAAGTCAAACTTCTGTTTTCAGAACATACAGAAGATTGCATTTATATTTTGTTTAACTTTTTACTTTTCTTTTTAAATTAATCAGATCCAATTGTATGTATGTGTTCGTGTATGAAATGATGTTCAGCATTCTCCGAGCCCTCACCCTCGTGGTCTTGATCTTGTTCCCAGAGGAACACATCCAGCCGGAGTTGTCTGGTAGTGTCTTGCACTCCTCTCCTTCCAGACACGGCTCCATTTCACACCACCACTTCCCAATCACGATGGAGGCTGCAGAGAAAAACACGTGTATGTTTGTGTGTGAGAGAGAGAAGGGAAGAAAGAAATAAGTTTCAGACATGTGGAAAAATTAAGAGTACCATGTCTGATTTTATAAAATTCATCTTTAGCAATGTGACAAATCTTAGCTTTTCACACTTTAAACCATTAATAACCAAGTTATTCTAAATGTTGCAGTCGTGGGTTATCTTGTCTCACACTAGCTTTTCCATCCACCAATTTTTTATGTGAATTTTGGGATATTGAATTAGAAATGCATTTTTTGATTGTAAACAGGAGATAAAGATAACAAACATTTCGGCTATTCAGTGTGGCAATGACTAGAAAGAACGCTGCAAGTCTTCAGGTGATCCTGATCATAATTAAACAATCAAATAATTAGTCATTAGACTCCAGTTTAAGTCCATCTGAAACAGTAGATAATGATTAAAAACAATTTTGTTTGTAAAAAAAAACAATCAAGAAAACAAGTTTAACATTTGAACCCTTGCTTAATTCAAATAAACAGTTCATAGACTCCAGTTTAATTCCATATGGGACAAAAAATAAGACAAGATCAGACAAGAAATGGCGTTCATAAATATTGTGCCCATATAAAAGCAAAAATAAATAAATAAATAAATAAGAAAACATTTAAAAAGCAAAAATAAATAAATACATAAATAAATAAATAAGAAAACATTTAAAAAGCAAAAATAAATAAATAAATAAGAAAACATTTAAACATTTTACAAACCTAAAGGGGGCATGGTTTGTAAATTAAACACGCCAAATGCCTCTCTTTTTATATATGAAATATTGGATATTGAATTAGACACACCAAGAGTGCATAGATTCCAAAAATCTGCACAAAAAACTCATGTGCCAAATTGAGGCAGATGATGGTTTTTTTTTTATTTTTTTTTAATTTTTTATTTTTTATAAGAGGACATGCACATAAACTATAATGGTAACATATTTATACAGTAACTCCCTTGATGTGCAACAAAAACAATGTGACTTTGCCTCAACAAAGGATTGGATAACTGGGCGAACCAGAAGACCAATTTCATTGCACAATCTCAAAATTGCAACCTTGGTCATTCTAAAATGCCTGAGCCAAAGTCTGTCATCAAATTGACAGAACACGATTGAGATCCCAAACGCCAGGCATCTGCTTCAAAACGCAAGCATTTATTGTGTTTTACCTGCATGCAAAAAAAAGAGCAAAGTGGCTTCCAAGATTGCAGGAACTTCTATTTTTATTACAGTTATTTTGCATTTATTTAAGAGGAAGTGAAAATTTTGTTCCCTTGAACACAAGGGATGGAAAATGTGCTTTATTGTGATATAAAAATGTTGTCCGTAAGTTAAATTTGCCGCTTTGAAAGTTAAATTTGGAAACTTTTGTATGAGCTACTGTCCATAATTTATCATGGGTCAGAAATTAAGGTTACACTTTATTTTAAGGTGACAGAGTTACATTGTATTGAGTACAAGTACTGAGTAATATTAATTCACTACATGTACTTACTATAGAGTTACGGTTAGGGTTTGGTTTAGGGTTAGTTGTAATTAGGCATAATTTACTGTTAATTACTATAGAAATGGTAATAGCAAGTAATAGTATTATTATAGTAAGTATGTAGTGACGTGTCACTTTATCACCTTAAAATAAAGTGTTAAAAATCCTGGACATTCAGGTTTCAAGTTTTTACACTGTACTTTTGTAAACCGTGGGTTACCGTTCTTAAATGCATTTGCATATTTATCAGGTCAATAACATTGATTGAACTAGTGACAAGTACGTTCCCGGTTTTAATTAGATAGTCCGTAGTCTATAATTTGTTTGTGTGTTGTTAAACAATCTTTTTTAATATTCTAGTATTGTATTTCATATTGCACAGCTTTGTCGAGGAAATTCAATGTTAGCACTGCAAAATCAAGAGTAGGGTATCATAATTCCAACACAGTCTCAGGAAAGTGCGTATTTATAACACGATTGTCATTTCTCGTGGCATTTATATGCCAAAAATGGTTTTTTTGCACCCCTTGGTTAGGTTTAGGGGGAAGAGGGATGGGGAGTTTGTACTTATTATATGCCAAAAAGTGCGTATCATATGCACGCGAAAAACACATACCATATACACGCAAAAACTATTTTTGGCGTATAAATAGCACAAGAAATGACATTCGTGCTATAGATGCGAACTTTCATGAGATCTGGCTCATAATTCAGGGTTAAAAATAGCATTGCCATATGATTGGTAACCCAGATTTAAGTGCAATGTGAAAAGCCTTGTATTTTACTTTGATATTACATGAATAAAAAAAAAAAAGTATTCAGTGTATTATGACATAAATATTTACTGGATGATATTTGCTGAATATTTTCTCTCTGTCTAAAAGCAAAACATGAAGAAAAAAAAATCCCCACTTCTAATTAGCATCAGTTTTGAGAGTCAATTTGTTTGTGTCCGTGTCAGAGCGCATTTACAGTACTGCTACACACTACATAGGGAGGAGAAAGAAATGTGGCGACGACAGAAATCTGGAGTCTGCCTCGAGTCACCATGTTGTCCCTTGATGATATACGCTCTAAAAATGTTTATCACAGTTTCAGTGTAGCTTCTATTTCAAACCAATACACTAAGATTACAATGGGACATTGTTTTTTTTTTAAAAAAATGGAGGTATAAAGGTAAGGAGCTTTTTCTTTTTAAACCAAGACTTTCAAAACATTCCCTTTTCTGCACTGGTCATACAAATATGAAGGTTAAAGGTTTCATTCCTCCAGACATTGACAATCTACTAGCTGCTGGTGTACTCGTTTTAACATTTGAATAAAAAATAAATAAATAAATAAAATAAAATAAAATTTAATCCATTCAAATGTCAAACAATTCGGTTTACATTGCTCACATTTTCCATTTCAATGTTATTTTACATTCACAAGGCAAAGTCTTAAACAAAACATGGACATTTTCCTGTCCTTACATTTCTAGATCAAAAATGAGGTGGACATATCTGGTCCAGTGTCTTTGAGGGGACTCTCCATAGACGTAATGATTTTTATACTGTACAAACTGTATATTCTATCCCCTTACAGTACCCTAACCCTATACCCATCACAGAAAACTTTCTGCTCTTTTACATTTTCAAAAAAAAAACAACATAATTTAGTATGTTAATTAATCAATTTCCCTCGCGGGAACATTGTATAGTCCTCGCAATGTATGTGATTTCACGTTTTACTATTCTTGTGGGGACATTTGGTCCTCCTAATGTAATATAAACATGAGCACACATACAAGAAGATATTTTGAAGAATGTGGTAGCCAACGGTTTTGGTAACCATTTACTCCCATTTTATGGACACACCTTCATTTCATTTTTGGGTGAACTATCCCTTTAAGTCTGTCCACCAACAAACACTTTCTCAACTGTCAACTGTTCTTGTTCTTGCTGCAGTGAAGAGGATTTTCTGAGGTAAATTGTTTGGGATTTAAAGGTTAAAAGTCCAGATTTCATTATTCTGAACATTATCTTTGCTGTCTCTCACCAAGGTTAAAAGGTAAATATCAATCAATATATAAAGTCTAAGCGAAATCCTCACTCATAGCTTAAATCCAAGAACAGGCTGACTCCTTTCTCCTCACAAACACACTCTAAGCTCACTACTTTACATCCTTCAGATTTTAACAGCAGATCTTTGTAAAATCCTCATTCTACTTTTCTCACTTCTCTGAGAAGGCCCGAAACGCACAGCTTACACTTTCGGCATAGATATGCAAGGGAGAAAACTTTAAGTCTGCATTAAGTTGAAGGTCCAGTAACTAGACAAAACATCTCAGCGAGTCAATGACGCTTTGGAAACGCCCCTGCATGATTGTCTGAAAACTGAAGCACTTGTGTCAACTAGTCCAATTGCGAGAGTGAATGTCACGGGCGGGAGACGTAACAACCAGCAAACGATAAAAGCACATCCGATTTGACCGGCATCATTTAGCCGAAGCAAGTCGATCACAGTGATGCAGGGAGTATAACAAAGTGACGCAGAGTCTCGTTCTGTTCTCAGGGAACTAGGTTTACAGTCGTAACCTGAGACGTTTTATCCAGTTACTGGAACCTGAACTTAACTTCTGCTTTCTCCCTTGCATATCTTTACAGAACTGGAAGTCCGCTCTATGAAGTGAATACTCATCACTTCAATGCAATTTCCTTGAGGAGGGAGCTCTGGAGTGAAGTATGGTCTCCACAACCTCAGTTAAGGGTAATGGGTCACCCCTCCCACTTGAAACCGAAGGTCCCTCCTGACCGGAATCACAGAGTGAGAGTCGTCGAGAAGGGACACCAGGTCCGAGAACCAGTCATCTCGACCAGTACGACGCTACTAGTAGTAGACTTATTCCATCGTGATGGAGCTTCTCCAGAACTCCTGGGAGAAGACTAATCTGGGAATATCTTACAGACGTAGCCTCTGCCATGTCTATAGCACAACGTCCAGCCCCAAGGGAGCTGGGTTAACACAGTCTCACCCCAAGAAGTCATATAACTGACGTCTTGGGACGTCTTTTGACCATACATCAACATCTGCCTTTTTAGGGTACCCTTAAATGTCGGTTACATGACGATCCTGGGCCGTCATAAAACTGACGCTTTACCTTTAACGTCTGTTAGGTGACGGGGTAGGTTTAGGTCTGGGGTAGGGTTAGGATCCGACAACGTCATCTAACTGACGTTTAAGGGTACCCTAAGGGTACGTATGGTCAAAAGACTTTCCAAGATGTCAGTTATATGACATCTTGGGATGAGACTGCGCTGGCTGGGTGTGTGAGGGAGAACCAAAGTGGATAGTACGTCGTACCCTGAGATGCAAAAGATCCACTTCCGTTTGGCTGAAATACCTCCCATATATAATTTCACCACCTTAGGCTGAAGTTTCCATTCCCTGGGGCTCAGCCCTTGCCTCAACAGGATGCCTCCTACATTCTGATGCCCCGGGAATAAACTGCTTTCAGGCAGAGCAGGCTGAAACTGTTTCACGGTGCATGACTGGCCTAGCTTTAACTCTTTCGTGTCTGTGAGGATGGCAGCTACATGAGCAGGCGATAGAACGGCTAGCATCGTGACTGAATCCAATACCACACCAACGAAAGTGGTTCTCTGTAGTGGAGAAAGCACACTCTTCTTGGCATTGAGTCTCAAGCCCATTTCCTGCATGTGTGCAAGGACGACATCTCAATGCCGAACCGCCAACTGCTCGGTCGCCGCTAGAATCAGCCAGTCGTCTATGTAGTTAGAACGGGGCCAGAGCTGAAACTACGCCTTTGGTGAACGTGCGGGGTGATTGAGCTAGACTGAATAGAAGCACCTGATATTGGTATAGCTTGTTTTCATATGACGTCACGCCACTGCGTTGCCGCATGGCGCGAAATACAAATGGAGGGCAGGAAGTGATTTGCTGTATTTAGAAAGTACTATGATGAACTCTAAATGCCTGTGTTTTTAGTTATTTATAGTTACTTGAATCGATCAAACCACAAGGAGTTTTTGTTGTGTAACAAAAGTTGTTCGGGGGGAAAATGCAAGAAATTGATCGAAAAACTCTGGAAAAACGACTTGTAAAAAAGTGTGTGTGTGTAACGTTAGTGATCACTTCGTCAAAGGTGAGTTAATACAACTCAAGTGACTGTGTAATGTGTAACGTTTCCGAACTTTGTAAAGTCAAAGTATGTCTGTAAGACGAGTTAGTTGCTACCTGCCGCCTCGATGGCAGGAAAATATTTCATTCAGTTGAAAAATCGCTCCTCTTCATAACGTAAGGATCACGTCCAACATATGTTTGATTGTTTTGTTTCTTTCTTTCTCTTGTAATAGTGTGTAAAGTAGTACAGTATGGACTTTCCTCCATGTCGTCCATTGCGCTCTTTACTCTCTGCCCTCCATCTGAATTCCGCGCGCCATCATATTCAGGTGAGTGAAACCCAGCTATTCATTATTCCCCGAAATAAAACCATAGGAACTTCCTGTGCTGAGGGAGGATGGAGACATGGAAGTATGCATTTTTTTTTTAGATCTATCGTGACAAAGCAATCCCCAGATCTGATTTGATTCACGATCTGTTTGTGTGTTAGCATTTTGAACTTGAGTTTCTTGACTGCATAATTCAACTGACAAAGACCTAGAATAGGATGCAACCCCCCATTCTTTTTCGAAACAATGAAGTAACGGCAGTAAAAACCTGATACTCAGTCGGGTGAATACACCTGCTCTATACTTTCCTTCGCAAATAGTGTAAGCGAGTTTTCACTTCTTGGTTCATTACCAGAGCTTGCTCGGGATTCACTAACATAAGCAACACCCTGTTTTAACGTAGCGGACGAGAACCAAACTGGATTCTGGCTTCTGGTGTAATTAGAACAGCCACTTTGGTGACCTGAAGCATACTGTCAGGAAACAACAAACTGACTGTTTTTGAACTCCCCTCAGAGGGTGCGAGTTTGACGCAGCGCCGTGGTGACACTGAGCCATGTGCTCACTGGAGACCACTGCAACTCGAGACACCAAGGGTGGCGGGGTTGGTAGAACGGCCCCCTGAGGGCACCAAGGTGGACGGGCACCGTATACTGAGGTGTACACCGCTACACCCTGGCAGGGGCTGCCCTCAGAGGTTTGACAGTTTCGTCAGGAGCTTTCTTTGGCCGAAGCCTTTTTTCGCAGGAACAACAGCCCTTAAATCCATCTTATGGAAGGCCCTGACATGGGTTATAAACTCCAAAAACTCCTTGTACACAGGGGATTGAGATAGCGAATCTTCAATTTCCCTTAACTCGATGCTCAGAACATCCATCTCCTCGGAGGTGGACAGCTGCAGCACCGTAATATACCATTTATTTCCTCAAAATTTAATGTAGCCAACTTATTTAATTACTCAAAATTAAATGCAGTAAAAGATCAACCAGACAAGTCAAAACCGTCTGAACTTATACATGAATCTAACCACTGAAAGTCAGATAAGCATATCGTTTTAACTCCTCAAAATTAAATACAGCCAACGTATTTAATTTCTTCTAAATTAAACAATAAAATATCAATCAGACAAGTCAACACGGTCTGGATGAAACGCTGAACTTATACATGAATCTAACTACAGAAAGTCAAATAAGCATTCATCACTTAATTCCTCAATTAAATGCAGCCAATTTATTTAATTCCTCAAAATTAAACATAGTAAAAGTTCAACCAGACAAGTCAGCATAGTCTGGATGAAAAGAATCATAAATTCATAGCTTGCAATACAATATGTACTCTTAATCAATGCATTTCCACAGCCATTCGATTTTTATTGCATAGTCCTTTTTTTGAGAAAAAGTAAGCAGCAGAGGAGGAAACTCCCGATAGGGCACACATATATACACTTCGGGAATTTTTATGAATGAACAGAGCCCGCCCCCTTATTTTCCTTTTTATATAGAGCTACATGACCGTGCATGCTCTTCGTAGATCAAAAACTGAAGTGAACCAAAGGCAGTCTCAAAAACACGATTTGAAATTGCTGGCGTTTCTGACGTGACAAACTTGTTAGCAATCATGTCCACACACTAATATGGCTAATATGCCACCTACTGTAGATATGAGCCTAATAGCCATCAGAGATTTCCAAATCCGACTGCGTTATCTGTCCCATAATTCCTCACTCCCATGTGTGGTGCACACACTAGCTCAAGGTTCATTAAACACTAAACTCCCTCTGGTTTGAACAGGATGGAGAGTGATTACCACAGACTCTTCCTGTTCCTTGAATAGAATGGCCACACATTATACTGTGAAAAATAGATCTAAAATGCAGAATGACACTCTCTACACACAAAATGTTGTATGTCTTTTAAAAGCAGATATTGCACAGGTGTTTTGCCACAGGGTGCCTGTTCTTAAATGTAATGTTCCTGAGCTTGAAATGCCAGAGGAACCAACAAGCCGCTTTTTCATTACCAGGCTGTGAAGGATTTATATTCAGACACTCTGAATGTTGAAGCCATTTGAAAATGAAAATAGTGAAGTAATACCTGCAAAAGGCAAAAATCAAAAAAAAAAAAAAAAAAAAAAAAAGAGAGCGAAAAAGAAATCAATTCCATGGAAGAGAGCAATGATGAAAACACTGCAGCCCAGATTAAAACTCTGGCCTAACAGGGAGTATGAAATGTGAGCCTTTTTTTTTTTTGGCTCAATTGCATTTACAACAACAGCATAAGTGAATGCAGTTTTGAAATGATCACATCAAAATTCAAATGATATAAATTTGATTATACAAAAGTTAGTTCCAATCCTTGGGATTCGATTGGCTGAGACTCTTTTCTAGCTTACATCGATACGTCAAGTAAATTTACAACAAAATAGATTGAAACATTCATTCAACCAATTTATTCAAAGACATTAGTATATTAATAAAGGAAATAATTAAGAGACAATGACCCACTTTGCATACTACCTAAGATGTTAAATACTTTTTAGAGTGGATAGTGTGCAAATTAAGATGCAGGGAGTGTTATTATGAATCGTTGAATCATTCATTTATTCATTCCAAAACATGGATGTGTGACTGGGCCTGTCCCAATGCCAACATTTGTGGTCTTGGCCACTTGAGAGCATGTGTATGTAACAGGAAGTAATTGTTCGCAAGACTTTCGCAGGTCTGAAAAATTCCAAAACTCAGTGCCCTTTAAAGCACACTAAATCCGCTTTGGAGCGTTGTTGGAGGCTAAGCCTATCCTGACATTTATCATGTATGAACTGAAATCACAAGATTTCAAGGAAAATTGAATACAAATATAATTTGGTTGCAAACTGTAAAGTGTTGCACATTTTATTGGTGCAGAAGTGAGTATTTGTTTATGTAAAACATTTGCAACTGAAATATATCACTTAATTAGAAGCCCCACAATTCAATTGTGTCGTCTCTCACAATTTCAAGTTACTATTGAAAAAAAAAAAACATTTAGAATTTTATTTATAAGTGCTAAATATTAAAAATGTGTAAATAAAGCTCTGTAAAAAAAGTGTACTTGCATTTTTATAACACAATGTTGTAACTGTGTCCCTTTGGGTGATCAAAAGTTCTACACACATTTGCGGTCTTCAATTGAACACGGGTCAAAAACTGGAAATGATATGTCATGTACTATAAGTAGACAAGTGGTAAAGTGCAAAGACCAAAGTGCAAAGTGTGGGTTTTGGAACAGGTCCACTGATTTTATGATTAAGTTATTGAATCATTTCCACAACCGATTTGTTCATAAACAATAATTTAGTATTGGCACTCCTGAATAAATTATTGGTAATTTTGTTGGATACTCACAAAAGTTAATTCAGCTGTGGCTTAATTTGGAAAAATGTTGCAGGCATTGCTAAAATATACAAAACTAATAAGCCAAATTTGTCTAAAAAATGTAATTCACTTTTTTTGTATTGAACCATTTTATAAAATATTGATTAATTTAACTCTAAATAATTATATCTATACACATTTTATTATGTCTGATTCTACATGCTTGTGCTAAGTTTCCATGATTTTGAATTACATTGCCATATTTAAAAAATAGTGAACAATATCTTTTTGCTGTATAAACTTAAAACAAGTTTACACAAAACTTGAGCAACATGTTGCGATGCCCCCCTAAATTCTGGAATACTTTCTGCATTTACTGCCAGCCTTTAAATGTGTGGATACAGCAGAGTCAAAGTGAGACAAATGGTCTGATGTCTGCCGCACCAGCGTTTGACCCATCTGACAGATGGCTCTCTCTCTCCTTCTCACTTTCTTTTCATCGCAAACTTGGCGAGCAGAAAAGAGCTCACTAGAGAGGACACTAGGGTCAGTGCTTTTGCTCTCAGACTTTTATCTGTCTGGATTCAGGCCAGATCCCGTTCAGGTGACCTTCTCAGTCAGGAAGCCAGGCCTTTCTCACCGGGCTTTGATCCTTATATGGTCCCCTCCGGCATCTTGCCCTCTTCTGGATCCTCCCAGCCTTCACAAAGTCACAATTTCAGCATCTTTTTTTTTTGCCACCGTAGCCTCAGCAGGATAGTGTTTCCTCCCAGGAGAGGGCAAGAAAAAGTGGATTATTGGAGCAGAGCAGGACTCGTGGGGCCCAGGTCACATTTTCCTGGTCATCTGTCTTCTTAGAGTAGCTTCCACGCGGTAAGTTTAGGAAGAGGCTGACTCTTTAAGATATTTTTTTTTTTCACGTTTGTGTTGTAATGGTTTGTGGATGCATTTCTTGATTATTCTAAGAGCTGTATGATTAGGAGCAGGTGTTGACGTTTTGGCATGCTTGTAGATCTGTGACCCCGCAGTTTGGCAGCACTGTCATGGATCAGCCAATGCGGCTCGTCGTCTGGCATTAAATAAATCAAGTTGTCAAAAGGGTCTGTCATTAACATCACACTTTGTTGTCCATCACTGATGCAGAGGTGACACTTACACACACATACACATGCCCATTCAAAAGCAAAAGTGAGAGTGACAAAGTATCTGTCAGTCATCTGTGGAAGGAAGCACCTTGAGGAACCATGAGAAATAGCTCTGCATGGTTATGTGGTCTCACTGAACCCCTCCCATTAAAAAAAAAAAAAGATATGAACTAATACTCTTAAATGTATAACATATTTAATTATAATAAATACATAATACACTTTTCGAATATTAATACTTATTTACAACACATGGGCAATTATATGGTTTCACTGAAGACGTGAAATAATACTAAAAAAACTGGGTGGATTTTAAATGTAACAATTTTTAAAAGCACAAAGCAAATTTTACTCATAGAATTGTTTGTGGATATTAATAAGCTTAATAATACATTGACATTTACGCTCATGTTACTGTTTACACAAGTCTTAAATCTTTTTTTTTTATTTTATAAATCTTTTTATTATTTAATTTAAGAAATTATGGTTTCAGTTTTTCATTTTAAAGTCAAGTTTTTTCTCTTCCTTTTAAATTCTCATTATATTTCTCACTGTAAAGCACTATGGATCAACTAAGGTTTGTGTAAAATTGTGCTCTATAAATAAAGTTTGACTTAACGTGTTACACCCAAACAATAATGGCAACTACAGCCTCTAAAAGTGTCACATTTTTCTGTAAACAATGTGTGCTCATCTAGATTTGAATTTTATATGACAGCACCAGGGTCTCCTAGATGGATTCAGCAGCACACTGCATTTTCTCAACGTCACTCAATCGATCACTTCCAGCGGAGATTAAGAGCACTAAGCAATTACACTTTAAATTCTCGTGCTTTTCTAGCAGGTGTTAATTCACAGCGCCGGGTCCGGATCGATACATCAGTGCAGATAATGGCGATCTTCCCCCTCCCCCTGCTGTCCTGCACGTCATCGAAGTGAAGAATGAACTTGCTCTTTAAATCCACTACCGCCACTCTCTCTTACTTTACCTGCGCAGAGAAACTGTCTGTTAATGACCTTGTTGATTAAATAAAGCCTTTGCTGGGCTCTTGGTGTGGAAGTCAACTGTGTTTTGTTTTTTTGAGTATGCAAAGGTAACGGTTGCAATAAAGCCAGATAAGGTCAGAGGGCGAGAAGCACAGCTCTAATGAGCCTGGGGTGTAATTAAAGGGGATCCGAGATCAGGTCCCTGTCTGAGGGTCAGAGAAGTCCGACCTCAGAAGGAATGGAGCGCCGTTAGTCTCCATTAGTCAGTGTTTTACTCAGAAAAAGAAGTGTGGCTTGATTAGAGATTCAAAGAGCAGCACAAGGCCTCTCAACCACGAAGCTCTCCATTCTTAATGAATAGAACTGAGAGTCATCATCTTTTGTCTCGAAGTTAGTGTGTGTTCTTGATGGAACACTTGACTCAGCCGTGGTGTTATGACAAGTGCATTGTTTGGCCGATTATGCTGACAAACTGTCCACAGCTCTCAACAAATTCACAAAACAATCTGTGAATATTTATAGGCTCGGAAAATTCTCAACACATAAATTATGCTATGTAAAATCAACTGTTTCGATGCCTGCTGCTAACCCACATTTAAAACCCTGTGAATTTGTTTGACAAGTGCAGTTTTCTTTTCTGAATTTACTTGTTCCCTATTTTAACTGGATGTGTAGGTGGGACATTTTGAAAGGCAGTAGATTAGGTTAGTTGAATAGGTATAGGTAATTTGTTATTTGCTAGTCAGCTGTGGGCAGGGTATAGTTGGGCAGGAACATTCTCATTCTACAGGATTAATCATCAGTATTTTTGGTCCAAATAATTCTTTGTGAGATGTGACAAATGTATCAATGTGATTAAAAGTTTCAATTGTGAAAGTGGCAAATGTGAGATACTCACAATTGTGAAGTATAAGATTGCAAGATAAAGAGTGATAAAGTCACAATTGAGATAAAGGTTCACAAAAATTTGATAAATTCATAAAACTGTGATACATAAACTTACAATTGTGAGACATAAGGTCACATTTGTTAGATATATACTTGCAATTGCGAAGAAAATGTTACCAACTAAGTGTTACCAACTAATTTTCAGCAGAAGATGCTAAAGGTTGTTTTTTTTTTAAATTTGAAATATGTTAATTTAGATTTGCTTATATATTATGTCATTTGTTATCATCTACAGTGCATTCTGTTTAAGTCTATCAAAGCATCTTTTTTAGCAAACAGACCACCAAAGAAATACATTAATGTTTTTTTAATTTAATGTTAAAAAACTTTTTCAAGACAAGCTTACTGTAAGTCTGCAGTGAGTGCACTAGAGCTTGAGCTTTTCAAAATGTTACGGATACTCTGTGTAGGAGATTCATCTTTATAAAAAGTAATCTGTACTATAAAATGTATATCAAAAGTGACAATCACAATAAAGGTGCTATTTTGACATGCAGAGATTGTCATAGTTTTGGGACGTCTGCCTTTACATGCATATTAACTTTAATGACATCCCATTCCTAATCCGTACGGTTTAATATGGAGTTGTCCCACTTGTTCCATCTATAACAGCTTCAACTCTCCTGGTAAGGCTTTCCACAAGGTTTAGGAGTGTGTTTATAGAATCTTTTGACCATTCTTCTAGAAGCACATTTGTGAGGGTTGAGGTCAGGACTCTGTGCAGGCCAGTCAAGTTCCTCGACACCAAACTCCACTCATCCATGTCTTTATGGACCTTGATTTGTGCACTGGAGTGCAGTCATGTTGGAACAGGAAGGGTCCACCCAAACCATTACCACAAAGTTGGGTGCATGAAATTGTCCAAAATGTCTTGGTAGCATTGCCAGAATGGATTAACAGGAGGAGAATCTGGCCATCACTGGACGCGCAGTTCAAGCCGTGGTAGCACAGATGTCTGAGCTCAACCAACAGCTCCAACACCTGGCTGTTCCCACTGCGCCCAGCACCTGCACCGCAGGTTCCCCATCTTCACACTGAGCCTCCCTGGGAAATTCAACGGACTCATCGAATTAGCACTGAGGGTGCATGCTTGCATACACCAGCTGGAGCAGCAGGCCAGAACAACCCAGTGTTCAAGCCTCAGAGACCTTCCGTCCAGCGGTAGTGAGGCGGTCAGCACCGCCTGTGATCCCGAACCCATGCAGGTGGGTACAGCTTGGCTTTCCCAGGAGGAAAGAGCATGCCAGAGATCCAGGGGCCTTTGCCTCTATGGCAGGGCGGGTCACTACTTAAACACCTGCTCGGAAAAAGATCGGGCCCGGCCGCAAATGATAGGCTACTGTCAGTTTGGATCTCTAAGAACAAGACCTTATCCTCCACTCTCCTTTTGGTTCCCTTTGGAAGCCCTTCTGGACTCAAAAGCTGAGAGTCATTTTTTGGACATATCTTTGGCCCCGACACTCGGATTACCCAGTACAACTCTCAAGAACACCATTTCAGTCAGAGCACTTAACGGTCAAGAACTTCCAGCATCCACCCCTTGGCACTTGTCACATCCGGCAATTACACTGAACAGATTTCATTCCTCCTCCTGGACTCACCGATGGCACCCATTGCCCTCGGTCACCCCTGGCTTATGCAGCATAGTCCTAGGGTTAACTGGGGACAAAATTCTGTTTCAGCCTGGAGCCTGTATCCAGTTCTGTTTTTCAGAGCGAGGCGGTGAATTTATCTAAAGCGCCCGCTGAGTATCGCAACCTGCAGGAGGTGTTCAGTAAGTCCCATGCTACTTCTCTTCCTCCGCATCGTCCCTATGACTGTGCTATAGATTTCCTTCCAGGTAAGTCTCCGCCTAGGCAAATTATACTCGCTTTCTGTTCCTGAAAGGGAGGTCATGGAGAAATATATTTCTGATTCTCTAGCTTCCAAATTCATCCACCCGTCCTCTCACTGTTCAGGTGGTCGGACACAGCTGAGACTGTGTTCACCGCTTTGTTTCGGCTCCCATCCTAGTCGCCCCTGATTCATCACGTTAGTTTGTGGTAGAGGTCGACCCATTAGAGGTGGGGGTAGGTTCTTGTCGTCTGTCTTCTCTAGACGACAAGATGCATCCATGCACGTTTTTTTCCCCTTATCTATCACCTGCTGAACGTAACTATGACATTGGTAACAGAGTTGTTGGCGGTCAAGTTGGCATTGGAGGAGTGGCTTCATTGGTTAGAGGGTTCTGGGGTACCTTCAATCGCTTGGCCCGACCACAAGAACCTTGAATATATTAGATATGCTAAAAGACTAAGTCCAGGCAGGCTCGATGGGCACTTTTTTTTCAGACATTTTGCCTTTTTTTCCTCTCGTGCCGCCCGGGATCCAAAAACATCAAGCCCAATTCCTAATCTCATATTTTTGATCCATCCGAATGCCTGGTTACTCTAGAGTGTATTTTACCCAAGAAAACAGATATCTCTACACTCACATGGGAGATCGAAACGGACAGGTTCGAAGGGACGAAAGGATCGAAAGGACAAGATGGCCTTAGAAAGGATACTGCCTCCACCTGGTTGCCCACAGAAATGATTATTTGTGCCGGAGGAGTTAAGGTCTGACGTTATTCGATGGGGTCATTGCTCCAACGTGGCTTGTCATCCATGATTAAACCGCACCCGCTGTTTAGCCAAGCGACGATTCTGGTGGCCATTAATGGCTTGCGACATTCACAGTTTTGTGTTGGTAAGATGTCTAACCGTCCTCCTGATGGGTTACTCCAACCGCTGTCTGTCCCTTTGAGATCCTGGTCCCACATAGCCCTAGATTTTGTCACCACCCTCCCACCCTCTAATGACATGGCAGTTGATTTAACCGTAGTGGACCAGTTCTCGAAGGCGGCACATTTCATTCCCTTGCCCAAATTACCCTCGGCCAAGTAGACAGCAGCAACTGTCGTAGATGGGGGTCGCCAATTCGTGTCCAAATTTTGGCAGGAGTTTTGTAGATTACTAGGAGCTACAGTCAGTCTGTCTTCGGGTTATCATCCCCAGAGCAATGGTCAAACTGAGCGAGCCAACCAAGATTAGGAAAGAGTGTTGCAATGTTTGGTGTCCATGAATCCTTCATCCCAGAGCAAACAATTTACTATGGTAGAGTACACACACAACTAATTACCAATGTCATCCACGGGCCTCTCGCGGTTTGAGTGAAGTCTAGGGTACCAGCCACCTGTTTTTCCAAGTCTGGAATCCGAAGTCGCGGTTCTCTATAGCCATGATGAAGTTGTAAAATGATCCCAAACATAACTAATGAACGTGCTTAATCGACGATCACTAAGTTTTAGCGATTAAATATACTATCAACAATTAATCGATCATTACTTAATTGTTAGCATCCCTATTAAGTAGTAAGGAAATTTCACAAATTAATCACAATTGTGAGATTTAAATTCACAGTTACTCTATTTTTATATATTAATTATTTACTCCGAGGCAGAAACAGCTTCCATAAGAGACAAAAAGAGCCATATATAGAAAGAGCAAGCAAGAGGAAAAATGAAAGTCCGTGTTTATTGGTGCAGAGTTGCTCTAATCCTGACCCGTCCTCTCTGCGGGCACCTGACTCACAGGTAGAGTTGTTTCTGAGTTCTTCTATCCAGGTGTTCAGAGGACTGTGTGCTCATGGATTCTGACAGCGTCCTTGCAGGCTGCCACTGATGTTCATTATTTCAGACTTCCATCAGACGCCCAGCAGTCACAATACCTCCCCTTGCATCAGATGAGCACTAAACGCTGCGTTAAAAAATTGTTGTTAAGGTGAGAAGCGAATGACACCATAAATATGCAATTAATCTTCAGAACTGGGGCAAA
Organism: Pimephales promelas; assembly: GCF_988280905.1. Lineage (NCBI taxonomy): Eukaryota > Metazoa > Chordata > Actinopteri > Cypriniformes > Leuciscidae > Pimephales > Pimephales promelas. The sequence continues at coordinate 15,792,302 of NC_142789.1, read as the reverse complement.
GTTTAATTGCGACTAAACAAACAGACAGAATATGCAAATGCATAAACATTATGAGAGCGGTGTAGTCGTAATTATGAAGTCACACATAATGGTAATTAAAAAGCTTGCATCCCGCAATGTACTTGCTGGTTTAATAGTGTCGCGGGCCAACACTTTTGATTGGGTTTGTGTAAGAAGCTGTACAATTTTATTCCACATGTCTGAAAGATCAAACATTCATAATCATATACATTGTTGTTGTATATACAAGTGGGTGTTGATGAGCTTATGAAGTCATTTTCAACACTTAAAGTGTATCTTATATATACGTGTATGTTTCGCAGGGCTTCTATCAAATGCACCGTGACAACTTGTCATGCTCTGCATTAACGGCCCCCAGCAAAACAGAAGGGCTTATTCTACATCAGTGGTGCTTGCGGAAAGAGAGAAAGAGTGAATGTGTGTGTGTGCATGTGAGAGTGAGTGTCTGTATACAACAGAGAGAAGTGGAAATGGGCAAAACGAACAGAAATAAGCTTGAAGAGAACAGAACGGATTAAAAAAAAGAGGAAATGGCAGTAGACTCTCGCACAATATTAGCAAAAGATGTAGCATTTTTGAGTGTTTTTCTGCTCTTCTGACCCAGCAAAATTGGGTCTAAAGCTGTGTGTGAATAGCCCCGTATGTGTGTATGTGGTGAATAAGCCCCGCATTTGACATGTTAAAAGGGATGTTCTTTACTAAGAGTCTTGTTGGGCCTGACATAACTGGGACGTAGTTCTCCTTGTCAAAGCTAATAATCAATTCCCATGCTGGGATAATCTGACAGCACACTCCCACTAATAGTGCCACTGTCTATATACACACAGCTACATATCTCCCAAAACAATCATTTTTTAATCTAACACAAAATTAGCGAATATACGTCTTCACTGAATCACCGCCGGTTTGAAATAAATATATTAAGGGATTTTCAGCTCATATTTTTTGTTTGTTTACCCTTCAGGTGGAAAGAGGGGGTACGTTTTGTATGAAAGAAGCATCATCACCTTGAGAGTTTTAGACTAAGCAGATTTTATAAGAAAAAGAAAAGAAAAAAGAAAAATATTTGTTAAAGTGGCATGTTAAAAAAAACGAAAGTCTATCCCCAAACCAGGCCTAACTAGTTCTAAAATGCACGTTTGACTTGTTTTAACTAAAAGCAACTTGCACTAACATATCTTAAAATATGCATTTTTTTGGTCTCAAGATTCACACCTGTAATGTGTTTTTTTTTTTCTAGGCCACAATTAAAAAAAGCTACCTTAAATGTCCTAATTGAACTAAGGCCTATTCCTGGCTTATTCTAAGCCCTGTCTGTGAAACCAGGCTTACATATTCAGGAGCAGATCACTTTTTTTATCTCTAAAGTGTGTTTTAGCATGATTATTACTTTAACCATTCAAACTGGTTTGCTGGACTGGTTTCCCAATCTGGACAAGCCTGTGTTTAGAGAAAAGTGCTAAAACTCTGTAAAGCCAGGCAACAGACCACTTAAACCACGCAAATTTGTGTCTTCCTGCCAGTTTGAATGAAATATTTTAAACATACAGTATATGAACTTTCTCTGCACAAAAAAACTTCATATATTTTGTTTGTTGTTTACCCTTCAGGTGGAGAAAGAAGGAGAATATGTTTTTGCTATCCCATTAATAACTTTGCATAAAACGACTTCTAAAAAGTCAGACGACAGGAGGGCGAATCTCCAAATTTAGCCACTCTCTCTTTGGCACGTGTGAAGGATGTGAACCCCATGCCCACTCGCTGACAGATTTTAGTAGGGCGACACAAATTGTGTGAGTGTGTGTGTAATAGAGAGAGATGAGGCAGTGAAAAACAGTGTGTGTGCTGCAAGTGTGTGTGGGGTGTGACTATGTGCATAAGCGCACTCGTGTGTGACAGCAGCAGTGTGTTCGAGTCCATCCCCGCAGGTCCTCCCTCAGGTCTCCGTCAGGCTCAGCAGACAGAGTCGTTACTCATAAAGACAGTATTATTATCAAGCAGAAGATGAGTATATAACCAGGCCAGAACACACATAAGGGAAGCAGAAACTTCCTCCACATCTGTATCACTCGACTGTCTCGATTTCATGAAGAAGACGCAGAGCAAGGCTTCATAAATCAGCATACACTCACTCAAACACTCCTGAAGCTGTTTACATGTATTCCTCTGATGAATAATAATATTGTGTTGGCTTACACAAAAAAACAGACATGATACACAGGATATAGTTCAGACAACATAATGCAAATAGTTGTAGCATCACACAGTGGAAAACAAAGGCTTGCATGTAATTTGCCAATCCCTCAGTTGTTTGTTACTATATTGAAAATATGGTAAAATTATATCTTTAATTTGAATCAACAATATTTCTGAAAAAACAAAGCCTGTCTGCATTAATTTTGAGTTTCCCACTTGTGAATATGATTTCACTTGGTCATTCATGTGCTCAGAGCTCACTTTTACGAATACTGTGAATTCGGACACACTACTCATTTTTACCAACTGATTCTCTTCTACTATAGTAAGAAAGTATATTTGGATGTCGGAGCACCTATGCCTACTTCCCATCTGACTACTATGCATATTCATTCTATATAAAAATAACTTTTTTTTGCCATCTCAAAGTCATTCCTCATGAAATGTAGAGACCAGTCAACTCATCTTTAGTTACAGTATGTGCCGCTTTATAAAATACAGACTGTTTCAAAGTATAGCGTCACAGTAATAAGCTGGACAATAACAGAATTGATGCAAGCTTCATCAAATATGACACAAATTCAAATTCAGCTATAAGCAGCTCTACAATATTGCAAAACTCAGACAGCATGCCATTTTGGATGGCATAGTTAGATGACGTTATCGGATCCTAACCCTACCCCAGACCTAAACCTACCCCTAAACCTACCCCGTCATCTAACCAACGTTAAAGGTAAAGCGTCAGTTGTATGACGGCCCGGGATCGTCATGTAACCGACGTTTAAGGGTACCCTAAAAAGGCGGATGTTGACGTATGGTCAAAAGACGTCCCAAGACGTCAGTTATATGACTTCTTGGGATGAGACTGTGTTACTTTAAACTGGTGGAATGTTGTATTGTCCTATCAGGGTTCAGCATTGGTTTTGTGCCAAATTTCTACTCCCTGTCAGATTATATGGCATAAAACTGGAGATTCCTGTTTAAAAAAAAATATGATTAAGATTTCACATTGCCATGTCTAAATTTCACATGGCCATGTCATAACCCAAATCCTACTCTTAGAAAACAGAGAATTCATATTTATAATCTGGTGACTCATATGTGCAACCATATGTAGATGGCAACCGCATCCAGACAGTCAACTCCTCACACATCACTGCCTAGTCTGTCAACTTCGTTCTTTATCTCACCTGCCCGCATAACAAGCTGCCTAGCTTGATCGATATGCTAGCAGATGTGCAGGACCCAGCCTTCCCTGCAGGACACGCGCATAGAGGCATAAAGTGTGAATCTTTTTTTATGCTATTACACAGATCACATCAGTATGCCGCAAAGAGAATCACATGCTCCAGCTCTAGTACCACCCTCAATGTGGTCTGTTGCGGAACAGGGGGGTGAAATCACCTTATTGAAAAAAAAAAAACCTATACAAAAGACAAATAGTGGAATCACAAGCTTGAAAAAGACTTCTGGGGAATGGATAATGTGATGTAGCACAAAAAAGTGACCTTTCAATGTTGAAAAATGTTGTATTCTTCTGATGGAAGGGAGCTGAAGTGCAATACTAATTTACAGTCGCTTTTGAAGATGTGTGTGTTTTATATAAACCTTATAAAGTGTGTACACACACACCTTAAAAGGTCCCATTAGTAAACATTATTATAAAATATGCATTAGTAAATGCTGAAATTAACATCAAGATCAATTAATGTTTTAGAATTTTTCTTTTTTAGATCATTTTAACTAACATGATTAACTAATGTTAGCAAGCGGAAAGTTGTTGCACACATGCATAGATTACATATATGGTCACACTTTATATTACATGTAGCCTAAGGGCCCTATTTTAATGATCTGAAACGCAAGTATCAAGCGTGAAGCGCAAGTAACTTTGTTGGCGGGTCTTGGGCGCTGTTGCTATTTTACCGGCGGGATAAATGACTCTTGCGCCTGACGCAAGTTTAAAAGGGGTTGGTCTGAAATAACTTCATTATTCATAGGTGTGGTTTGGACGTAACGTGAAATAAACCAATCAGAGCACCATATCACATTCCCTTTAAGAGCAGGTGCGCATGTTGCATGGCGGATTGTTATTATTATGGCGAATTTACCAGGTAAGGTGATTTCACAGTCTTCAGATATTTTTTTCCTGGTTTTTGACGGACAAATTTGTTAGATGTCCTTATATATATACAGTATATATATATACATATATATATATATATGTGTGTGTGTATTGCCACTATTTTTCCGGGGGTCAACAGTGTAATTATAGATCTAGTTACAGAAATTACATGCAGGTATTTTACATTAATTTAAAGTGGGAACATGTATCTATGCAGCATATAGGCCTAAATAATTATGTACATTTTGTATCTGCCATAGACATCTTAAGACTCAGGCTTTAATATTAGGTTGAGCTCATGACACACACATAATGTAAATGTATTTGTACATATATTTTTTTTTTTAATAAATATTTATTTAAGTGTTCCCAGAGGGTGATCTTGATTTAGTGGAGAGGTCATGTGGGCCCCCTTGGCATTTGCATCAAATTTGAATAAATCCTCTAAAATCACGTCAAGGTGACAGTTGAAGCGAAACGTCATATGAGGAAAGCTTTGAAAGTCTGTTATTCCAAATTATGCTTGTCTAAACTTATAATAGCATTCACTTTTGCATGGTCAAATGGCTCACATAGGAATAGTCTAAGCACGTTTTACACCTGATGCAGATTGAAAAAGAAAACAAGACAACAAGGTACTGATGCAGTTTGTAGAGTTCATTTTTTACTTTTGTTGTAATAGTTCTTGTCTAGATACGAACATATCTTTAATATTTAGTAAGTTTTGTCATGTCATTCATTTTCAGACCTATATGGCAAACAAATTGCGCATCTTTTAGAGTCTAAATTAAATTAAAATAAACCAAAAACAGTCAACAAACCTTTTCATTAATAATTATATGGACATTAGGAGAAATCTTTTAATGGAGAAAACCTGGAGAATATATACATTTTTTTCCCAGAACATTTCACTACATCCAATTGTGAAAATTACTTATGCACTAGCCTGGTTAAAACCAAATCATTCTCAATTGCAACTGAGTTATGGTCTGGCAAAGCTTCATAGAGAAATCATTTCCAAAAGCGCGTCACCAACGGACGTACTAGCTCAAATGCCTCTGGACGCAATTGGATAGACCTAAAACCAACCAGAGCGATGAAGGAGATGATGCATGCAGAGAAACGTTCGTCTGTTACAGAACAACTTAGTTTGAATAAACGAGCAAATACTGATTAGCTACTTGCTCTACGTTTATTTCAAATTAACAGCAAGACAACTAGAAGTGAATGTGCTTTCCATAAAATAAATCACACACAGTAAACAAAACATTAACAAAAAAACTTTACAATGAATTTAGACACGCATTGAGACGTACATGCTCAGGCAGATTCGACTCTAAGGCCTTGTTTACACTGTCAATGAAATGTGACCCAATTCCGATTTTTTGCTCATATGTGACACAGATCCGATTTGTTCTATGACAGTGTAAACAGTAAAAAAAACAAACAAAAAAAACGCATGCATTCGGATATTTCCAGATCGGTTTCAGGCCTCATTCATATGTGGAAATAAATCGGATATGTGCCAATGCGACTGTCATGTAAACAGGGCAGATCGGATCTTCTGAGGCATTAGGTGACGTCTCCGCGGTTTAATGACGAGAGAAACCCCCGACGTGCTTCTGCAAAGGGATGGATGGCCGACGATACGGTCTGTACGGGCACGGGAGGTGTTTTCACAGGATTGTAAATGTGCCGAAAATTGTTCATTTACATTTATTTTAAGCATTTAGTAATTTATTTGTAATAAACACTTTAAGTGGGCTATTTAAAACGTGCTAGGACTATTAACATGCTCAATTATATTTTTAAAACAGACGCGCAGAAGGTCTCCTGAGCGCAACTCCACTGTCAGTGTTGTGTAAGTACAGGCTCTAGGCAGTTTTTTTTTGTGTTCATTTACATTTGCTGTCTCTGTGCAGGCTCTTTATTGTATGACAGTGAACAGCAAAGTAATCCCTTTATTTTAAGGCTAAATGTCCCATAGATCGGTCCATTGCAGTACAAATAAAAGCAGTATCAATAATGTCAAACATGTGAAGTGCAGTCAAGTTCGGGTGTGTATGCTGTTTTAACGAGTGTTCTCACCGATACGCGTGTGATTCGTGGAGTTTTAACGAGTTTTATAGACATTGTTTCTTATTCAAAAGTGGTGTTTTGCAACTTCGCATATCGCAGAGCATGAAGCATATTTCGTGTTCGTCCATGTGTGCAAGATAATTTAACCCTGTAAGCATGTGCGATATGTTTCAGATACGGCAAGTGTAAACACATGAATTGGATATGGGCCACAATTTAAAGAACGTGTAAACAGACAGTTAAAAAAATCAGATATAGGCAACAAATCCGAATTGGGCATCAAGACCTGCAGTGTAAACGAGGCCTAAGTTGTTCATCCTCGGACGCGGCACCGTGGGTGCTGTTACAAAAAAAGCGCCAAGCGAAACGGGGTCTTGCCGGTCTTGCGCACCGAAGAGGTCATTTTTGCCGCGCACACCGTCACACCCCTAGTTCCTTGCTGCACTGTTGTCCTCGTGTAAAGCCCGCCCAACGTTTCTGATTGGTGCTGTGATTTCGACGGGTTAGAAATGGGCTTGAATGAGCTCTTTGCTAAAATTGCAGATTAAATTGCAGAGCAAATCTAAATTTGTCGGAAGTTGTCTGGGTTTTCCCAGGCTACTTATGCACATAAATGATGCTAAATTTTGGGTAACATGAAATTTTTTAGCATATTGTTTCTGCAAAGTCAGATCTGGATTCCTACCGTCTACACAGGAGGGTTTGTTCCTTGTTGTGCCGGCCACTTTTCCCGGTAAACACGAGCACTTGACCGTCTGGGAGCGTTCTTCAATGCGGTTCTTGTTGCAACACCGGTGCGCTGCGATGACCTCACATGTTCCTCCCTCTGTGGATACAGACACACACGTACATCAGTGGCACATATGAGATACTCCACCTTCGACATAGTGCCAGAATAAAGTGCCAGAATAAAAATGCACATATTTTAGTTTGATCTGAAGCAGTTTGATACATGACATGCATTAGAAATACACATTTTTGGTAACACACACCAGAGATTCAAGCAAATCAGTGACAAGTACACATTTGAGTCAGCAGTGAGAGAAGAACACGATTTCACAGAATCCACGGCCTATAGAAGTAAGGAAGGTTTCTTTGAACTTTTAGCTTCCATACTTCCATAAATATGACAAAAATTGAGCAGCAAGAGAAGCCTCATTTCTATTAGCGTGTGGGTTGTGTATGAGTAAAAATGGTTTCAGCTTACTTTACAGCAGGAGGGTCAGCCAAATAATATTCCATATAATATTCAAATAATAAATTCTCACAAGGACCAAAAAATAAAATATAAAGCAAGCATAAATACATCATCAAGTTACCTCCAGCCAAAGCAACAGTTAAGAAGCTTAATTTCTTTACATTTTAAATATTTCATTATCCCACACTATATATAGGCCTACTACATAAAATATAAATATAAAATAAAAATATAACTACAACTTAAAATAAAAATATTGTATCAAATTAAATAAACTCACATCATATCACTCTGCTTTTATAGTGACCCAGTTATTGGTTTGGTTACAATTTATTTTGAGATGTCCTTGTTACTATGTAATTATACATTAATTACTGTGTAATTACACAAGCACTGAGTAGTATTAATTAATAACATACTTACTATAGGGTTAGAGATATGATTGGGGCTTAGTTTAGGGTTAGTTGCATGTAATTATGTTAAACGTACTGTTATTATTACTAAAGTAAGTACATGTAACATGTGTATCATTGATTTCACTTATATTCTGTTCAGAAACCTTACACTTTTCCACGTTTTGATGATCATCCGTCATTAATTATCAACAAGATTCAGGTTCTTTTCAATGGTCATTAAAAAAGACATACAGCATGAAAGTGATAAAAAATTCCTATCGAAATATTGATCCTCATTATATATATATATATATATATATATATATATATATTCTTTCTCTTCTTTTTTTTCATCTTCTCTCAACAACCTCACCATTTCTCTGGTAATTTACTAAATCAGTGGTACAGTATATATCTTTGATTATTACTTTTGCTATACATATATTATATATAATGAGCATTGTTCTACACATATTAGGAAATTTATAATAGAGATATACAGATACTCAAAACAATTTTGCACACATTTTTCACATAATTACACCTACTTTCTGTTTTATGTGTTTTGGATTGATGGTATCATCTTGTTTTGTCTTGTATAAAGCAATAAAAATAAATATTGGATGGGAACACTGAACATATTTTCAACAAAAAATCAAGATTATTTCCTATTTTTGTCGGCATGTGGGTATTTTATAAATATTTACTTAAATCCATGATGGTAAGAAGACGAACGAAAATAAATAAATAAAAAAAAAGACCTGAAGCCTCTGCACCTTAATTAGATTAATGTCCAAAGAACGTCCAAAGTCATCAGTTAAAACAGCATTAGAGCAAATGGGCCTTGTAAAAGCCTCTAAAGAGAAAATTATAGGCTCTTCAACAGACTCTTACTGCTAGGCTTTCTATGTAATTACCATGTATTCTTTCTTCTCCCTGTGTTGCAAATTGCCCTTGAAGCATCCTGATTATCTTATCTAAATGACAAGCCTTTTACCCTTGTGTGATGTAAACAAGGGCTTTTATGAGGAGCGCAAGAAGGTGAGGGTTCTGTCATGGTTTGGTCTGAGAAGACAATGTGGAGATATACAGTAATAGCATTTATATGACTGAATAGGTAAGACTCATTTTTAATAAAGTGCCTTGAGACAGTGCAATTATGAAGTCCTCGCAATCATTTCCGTGCTATTTGCCCTTCAACATACACACTTCACAGGATATCTGCAGCTGGACAATATGCACTGCGGCAAAGTGCACCCCATTGTGACTAAAAGAGGAAAAAAGAAAGTGAAAAGATCAGAATGCGCAAAAGCTACTAGTGGGTCACCATAACAATAGCGAGCACCCTGAGCTGGGGGATTGATGAGAGGTAATGGTTCCCCCCTCAAACAGTGGGCTCCCAGCTCCGCACCAACACCAAGTAAGGAGAGAACAAGGGAACAGAGGAGCACAGAAGCGCAGGACGGGAAACGAGCAAGAGGGAGGGGAGGGAGCTCTCTCGCTGGGCCAGGCCGGACCGGTTGAGTAATGACATAGCTTTTGGAAGCGCCCCTCTCACACAATTATAAAGTGGCCAGGTAATTCAGCTAGTGGGGTTGCTGCAGCAAGGCCCTCCATCAGATGCTCCCCTTTCTCCAACACCCGAGGAAACCCTCTTTATCTTCCCCTGACAGATGTCCACCCATCCGCTCCCACATCCCTCAATTACACCACAGCTCATACGAGGACACACCAGAGAAATTGCTCCATACTGAGCGAGAACATATGAAGAAGAGGGAAGGAAAATGGAGAAGACGTTGTTCGCCCTATTTTCCACCAGTTTTTTCGAGATGCACAATTTATCAATTTCACATTGATTATTGGCGGATAGTTTTGAATTTAAGTTGATATTGGATATTTGGTAAAAAAATGAATAAATTTGTATGTGTACTGGTCAAAATTGGATAAATACAGTGTGGCAATAGTTAGAGATTGAATTTATCAACATCATTCAATATTTGATATACCAGCCAATATTAGCATATATACACATATATATATATATATATATATATACATATATATATATATATATATATATATACATATACTGTATATATATATATATATATATATATATATATATATATATATATGAAGAGTTCAGATGCAAAAGCCTCTAAGTGCCATTTGAAAATTTCTTCTAGAATGATCATTTTTATCAATCTTATATATTCAAGTTCAGTAATTTCACTTAAATGACAATTAACAGGTAATCTTCATTACAATTTAAGTGAAATTACTGAACTTAAACATACAATATATATATACATATATATATTTGATATATATATGTTATTCAATATTAAGATATTTTTCTTCTACTTTCAATATTGAATAATAATTGGCTGTTTTTTTATTTACAGATTTTTTTTTTTAAATATAACATATATTAATGGATATTTGATCATGCATTTTATCATGCATTTCCCCTATTTTCAATTATCTAATGCTTACCTAACATTAATCTTATAAAACAATAGGCATGATTGAATAAGTCACAGTAAATCTTTAGCAAATCTCAAAATTAATATAAATTGTTGCACATTGTACATTGATTTGGTGCCTAAATCACAAACATTTAAAACCACTGATTGTACCTTTTAGTAATTATAGTATAGTATAGTATAGAAGTTCAATGGTAATTTATGCTATTACTAACTTATTTACTTGGTATATCATTTTAATACTGCCGATTTATCAGTTACCATCTATAACAGAGAGGACATTACAGTGTGCTTTGCTTGATCTCTTTGCCTTTCCAGTCTTTATCAAACTCCTGCTTCAGGGTCAGAGTGAGCAATGTAAAACTAATAGTGCTAGGCCAGCGATGGACATGATTACCGTTGCTGCGCTGTCATCAGTCCTCACATTTGAGCAGGAGGCATCCATTTGTTCCAGCGTGTTTGGCAACACAAACGTATGTCTCTCATACCTCTCATTAAAACATCAACCCAATCATGCTGACAGGATTACACTCAAAACACTCATGACAGCTCATTCTGGACCTATCACTACTGTGCTCTCTATAAACTCCATAATATCTCAGTGTTCACAGAAATACCTGAAACCACAAAAGATCTCCTCAAATCCCCCAGGACTTTTTTAACCTCTGTTAACAGCTTTAAATGCCTATTGTCTATTTGACTACTCCGTATATGGCTTTCCAATGCTTTCCAAAGATTCTCATACTTATTCAGTTAGAGTGAATCATTGCTCCCCATGGTGTTTTTATTTGTCATTATTGCGGAATGTGGATTTCCATGAAGATGTGAATGGCTTGCCATGAGGAATAGGTTCTTTACGGCTCTGTCTAGCACTAAAGCTTTAAAATCCAGGCTAGTTCATTGATCCAATACTGGCCCAGAAATGTTTTCATCTTGGTTTTTGACTTCAGAAAACGAGCTGAGACACAAAATGAAAAATTGTGGACTTCTACAATATTCACAAACAAACAAACGGCCATTAAAATGTGCTCTGATAAAACGACAAAACATTTACCTGGAGGTAATTGAATGTTTTAGCTTTTTCTCAGCCAGAAGCATTTGTGACCAGAGGGAGACAGTATAACAAGCCTTAAACACAACAAATTGCTTAAACTGTCGACCTGTTTGCCATGCGTCAAAGCACTTAAAGTAGGATATATTCCTGAAACAACATTTCCACTAACCAATGCGTGTCCTCTAATTTTAGGTATAGAGTCAAAGCAGTGAAAGAAAAGCCAGAACCCAAGTACTGAACACTTCCTTTTAAAAAAAAACACTGTGCTGACCTGGCTTGACCCTTAAATGCATGTTTCGCCAATCATTATTACATATTCGGGTCTTTAACGACCAGGATCTAACACATACAGATCTCTACCTGTCGCGATAATAGAAAATTCCATATATTAGAGTACCAATTACGAATAAAATAAAGCACATTTTGTTACCTTTTGGAGTTTGGAAGGGTTCGGTTTGAGCAGATATTTTATTGCATCATCACTGTCCTTGTCAGAGCTCATTTTCCTAGTACTTTCAGCACCTGGCTCACTCTGTGATCCCAAACATTTTTTAAAACTATCATTTTCAAGATCTTCAAAATCAATATTTTGATCGCTGACAGCTTCTTCACCAGATCCACCATCAGTGACATTAATATTTGACTGCATTCAGTACATATTGAATATTACAATATTATTTAAAAGAGTATATTACACAAAAATAGGAATATAAAATGCAATAAATGTTGATTTTAGGAATAGGAATAGAACATAAAAGTCAGAAACAAAAGAGATTAAAGATTATGAACAGAATAAAAATACATCTAGATGAATAAAAACAGCCAAAAATGCCAAGGACAAAACTGAGTATGATACAACAATTACAGGACAAGACTCAAACAACACAGAAAACAGAGTTTAAATACACAAAGGGTAATAGGCAAATAAGACACACTTGGGAACAATCAGAGAACAAATCAACAAGAAAACTACAGAATGACTTACAAAAAGGAGACCAGACAGGGATTAACTTCAAAATACACACCCAAGATAACACAGTCTCATCCCAAAAAGTCATATAACTGACGTTTTGGGACGTATTTTGACCATACGTCAATATCCGCCTTTTTAGGGCCCCCTTAAACGTCGGTAGATGGCGATCCCGGGCCGTCATACAACTGACGCTTTACCTTTAACGTCAGTTAGGTGACGGGTTAGGTTTAGGGTTAGGTTTAGGTATGGGGTAGAGTTAGGATCCCATAACCTCATCTACCGACGTTTAAGGGGGCCCTAAAAAGGCGAATATTGACGTATGGTCAAAAGACGTCCCAAAACGTCAGTTATATGACGTCTTGGGATGAGACCGGGTTGAGCAAGACAGGTAAGATAACACAGTCTTAAAGAAATTATGAAGGAAATAAAATAAAAGCAATACAAAATAAAGCATATGACAAAATAGAGATGACTTTGTCAGTGGTTTACAGAAAAGGCGTAATGACACTTTCAAAGTGAAAGAAGTGTAGAAATCTAGTATATAAAAAAATTCTGCATTGAACAAATTAGACCAAAATTCATCAGAATGAACACTCTCTAAACGAGAGAATATAGAAATATAATACAAAAAATAAGATAAGATTACAAAAAATAAAAACATATTTAAAAAAGTCCAAAGCATTACAACTATTACACTTGATAAATTGGAAGTCATTGATTATATTTCTCACATGAAATGTGTTTAACTGATTTGTGCGACTTTAGGATTGATCGTCCCAATGTTGACTAAAGGGTTTAACATATGTTACCACATTTTAATGATTGGCCCTCAAAACTCTCCTTGCCCATAATTGCTTCTGTTATTAATCTTGCACAAGCTCAGAGATAAATCAGACCGCAGAGAACATTTACAGAACACTTTTATCCAGTAACAATAAAACGCCTTTCAGTATATCTGTTTTATGTGCATGTTGCTGGCTCAAATCGCAAACGATGTGACACAGAAGGTCTATTTCCTTGCACGGTATCTTATTGAGTTTGACTATAATGGCTTGAGGTGAGTCTAATGGAAGCTAATAATAGGTTTACCTACCGCAAGGAGTCTTTCATTTGGGATTTAATGCTTTTTACATCACGTGGCAGCATAAGTGTGTGTGTGTGCGGGTGTGTTTGCTACATTAATCTGTATGTGGGTGACGGCGAGAGATCAAGAGAGGCCAGAGAGGCAGCTTTTTGTACAGCCATCAGACAGGTGGACATTAAACCATCATACACTGGCACCATCTGTGCCCAGAATGAGCGTGGGGTAATGATACTTCTGGACTGTGAGCTAGCGCAATGTTGAATTTCACAGAAGACAAATGGTCATTCCAGCCCTGCTGCTGAGGCTAAACTCATTCACACCATGTTTCTGTTAGCTACTTCAGGTAATCACCACTCCATTAACTGTGCGAATGTGTGTGTAGGTGTGAGAGAGTACGGGGAGAAGATCTCTTTGCTTTATGACCGTGTGCTTGGGAATTAAAGGAATAGTCGTTGCTTTTTTTTTTCTTTTTTTTTCTATCTTTGTGTTCCACAGAACAAATATAGTAAGGATTTTGATAAATATATGAATGGTTTTGAACTATATGAGAGTGAAGAAATGATGACATAACTTCCATTTTTGGATGAACTATCGCTCAAAGGTAAGTGATGTCAGAAGCATGCTTGATACTAGTAAAATTGCTCATTTCTTGACATCAGTAAATGCTTTAGCTAACATGAACTAACAATGAGCAATATACTATTTCATGGCCTGTTCACATATCGCTCAAGTTCGCTATTTCAAACGCACTCATTTTTTCCAAGCACATCCACGCCACCTCAAAACATGTCAGATGAAAACATCTCAACTTTTTTAGAATGCTGCAAGCGCACCGTAGGTCATGTGACAAGAACCAACCACAGCAAACGGATATTTTTTTTTTGAAGAGTGCATGTGTGAACATGCTCTAGTACATAATACGGCGTAGAGCATGTTCACACGTGCACTCTTCAAAAATAACGCTTTAAATCAAACTAAAAGACGTTAATGACATTTGTATTCTAAATAAAAGATACAGATTGTACTGCATGTTGATTGAATCTGGAAATAAAGCAAAATAACTGAGAAAAATGAGAAATAGTCCTCAGATGCCATATCCGTCATTTATAGCAAAACTCCAAAAAGCACAATGTACTCTGATTGGTCGGCTGGATAAGTGTGTTGTTATTGGTCAACAGCTTCAAGCTTGTTTAGGAGTCAGGTCCCTGATTATAACCGACACGTTTCAACACACTAACAGAACTCAACTAGGTCTCTTTTTTTCATTGAAAATAACTCTTTGGAATGGTAAGTTTGCAGAACTTTTTAAGCTTAAACAGCAACATTACACACTAAAAAATGATGTAGAAGTATTGATCATTGTTCTTTCATTGTATTATTTTAACATAGAAACCTTATTTTAAAGTGTTACTGCAAAATTAACCTCTTCTTCCTCCTACATTTTCTCCCTTTCCCTCCCTTGAGGTTATGTTTGAGGTGGGTCACATCAATCAGTTCAACATGGTCATTCTCCCATCAGGCCTTTCTAGACCCAGGGTTATTACTGTAGCACATAGAGCTTACCTTTAAGGGAATCAATGCTTTAGTGTTTTTGTTGAGTCAAAGGCTAATTAAAAGCACAGTAATGAAGGAGTGTGGAATGGAGCAGTGGAGCAAAGGGTTCAGAGTAATTAAAACAGCTCTGACACACTTTTTTCCAAGCATTCCTCTTGCTGCTTACATGGTGTCCGATGGATTTATTTCTGCTTGTGGATATAGATAGTACGGTGACTTCACTTCACTTAGTTTTTTCGTGGCTACAACAAATCAACTTGTGGGAAGATGATCATATTTTGTGGTCACAACATTATTTTGTTGACGTAACGCCATCCTTAATGTATGTTATGGCCGTAGTCTCGATATCCTATGTTAAGTGATAAAAAGCACAAATCCTGTTCTTTTTAACTTTTAACACATCAAAAAATCCCTAAAAAAATTGTTTCTCTCCCCCCGACCCTTTACTAAAATAGTTGCTCATTTGCAAACTGGTGCTGTTTAGTGATATCAAGAACTATAATGACAAGATTAATAACAGGAAGAGATGTGTGAATGTTTTCACATTGTGGTGACAGGAATACATGTGGTAAGTGTCATACCTGAAAATCCAACACACACTTGTGATTTTTAACAAGAATAATTACCAGAGTCTCATTTCCATCACAGGATTAATATCAGTCATGATAGAGCCTGCAATGTATAGAGTGCAAGAGAAAGGGGGGTAGTTGGAGGAGTTAGACAGAGAGCTGGGAGAGAAAACACTCTGATTAGAAATTACTCTAGTGTGGAGAGGTACTCATTCTCAAATGGCACCCATTAAACCGTAATGTATTGTACAGGCAAAGCACACAAAAGTGCAGCTAACCAGACTAATTCACGGTTTTCATCAAACATGGCTTAATTACAGCACAGCCTGAAGGAAAGTGACTCTAATGCTTTTATTTTCTGAAGTTTACAAGCTATTTTATATTTATCAAATGCTCTCTCTCTTCACCAGTCTCTCAATCAGAAATTTTGAGGGTGTCATGATTCTGCCCTCATGTCCTTTTTCCAAGCACATCCACACCACCTTAAAACATCTCAGATAAAAACATCTCATCACAACCATTTCTAGGGTTTACAAAGAATGGTGTGAAAAGGGAAAAACATCCAGCGGCAGTCCTGTGGGCGAAAATGCCTTGTTGAAGCTAGAGGTCAGAGGAGAATGGGCCGACTGATTCAAGCTCATAGAAGAGCAACTTTGACTGAAATAACCACTCGTTACAACCGAGGTATTCAGCAAAGCATTTGTAAAGCCACAATCTTGCAGCGGATGGGCTACAACACTCATCTTCACTACAAATAGAAAAAAAAGAAGCAACAATTTGCAAGAGCTCACCAAAATTAAACAGTTGAAGACTGGAAAAATGTTGCCTGGTCTGACGAGTCTCGAGACATTCAGATGGTAGAGTCAGAATTTGGTGTAAAAAGAATGATAACATGGATCCATCATGCCTTGTTACCACTGTGCAGGCTGGTGGTGGTGGTGTAATGGTGTGGGGGATGTTTTCTTGGGACACTTTAGGCCCCTTATTGCCAATTGGGCATTGTTTAAATGCCGCAGCCTACCTGAGCATTGTTTCTGACCACGTCCATCCTCTGATGGCTACTTCCAGCAGGATAATGCACCATGTCACAAAGCTTGAATCATCATTTCATATTGGTTTCTTGAACATGACAATGAGTTCACTGTACTAAAATGGCCCCCACAGTCACCAGATCTCAACCCAAAAGACTCAGAGCATCTTTGGGATGTGGTGGAAAATCATGTGACTTTGTGCCCTGGATATGCATCCCATGCAGCTCCAGGAACAGGACATTTAGACGGGCCATAACTGTTGTTAAAATGTTCTGTTGTCTTGAATTCTCTTATTCTAAAATATTAAATGAGTACTGTTTTTGTGCCACCTGTTTCTAGGTCAGACTTATGATACTTTCATATCAACCAACACAAACCATGCATAAGAAATATTTTTTTCTTCAAGTAAAACCAACTGAGTCTGTTTCAGTATTGCATTCAGAGGCTTCTCTTATTGATTAGCATAAGAAATTTAAATCAACACGCTTCATCTAAGGGAATATGAACGAGCTGTTATCATGCATTTATGTTTAATAGCTTCAGCTTTCAGCGCTGGCAACCGAAATTTAACTTCTCATCTATAACACCCATCTGAATTCCATCCCTGCATGCATTTAAAGGGTTAGTTCACCCAAAAATTTAAATTATGTCATTAATGACTCACCCTCATGTCGTTCCAAGCCCGTAAGACCTCCGTTCCGTTCATATTTGGAACACAGTTTAAGATATTTTAGATTTAGTCCGTGAGTTTTCTGTCCCTCCATTGAAAATGTATTTACGGTATACTGTCCATGTCCAGAAAGGAAATAGAGACATCATCAAAGTAGTTCATGTGACATCAGTGGGTTAGTGGGCGAAAATACATTTTGGTCCAAAAATAACAAAACCTACGACTTTATTCAGCATTGTATTGTCTTCCAGTTCTGTTGTCAATCCACGTTCACGAGTCCGCAGTTACGCTGGTGACGTAAGACGCTGCTGACACGTTATCTTGTACGTCCGTGTATCCGGGTTCAAGTAAATATGGCTGGGCAAAAAAAATGCAAGTCTTCCTCTGTGTCGAAATCCTTTTATTCATGTTTGCGAAGATTGTTTTGTTTACAGCGTGTGTCTCCCTCAGACTGTAAACAAAGCTTGGGCGCATCAGATAACACGTCAGCAGTGTCTTACGTCACCAGCGTCACCGAACGAGGCTTGACAACAGTACCGGAAGGGAATGCTGAGTAAACAATGCTGAATAAAGTCGTAGTTTTTGTTATTTTTGGACCAAAATGTATTTTCGATGCTTCAAATGTATAACTAACCCACTGATGTCACATGGCCTACTTTTCTAATGTCTCTATTTCCTTTCTGGACAAGGACAGTATATTGTAATTCATTTTCAATGAAGGGACAGAAAACTATCGGACTTTAAAATATCTTAAACTGTGTTCCGAAGATGAGCAGAGCTCATGGAACAACATGAGGGTGAGTCATTAATGACATAATTTTCATTTTTGGATAAACTACCCCTTTAGCAGTACATATTTACTCCTAACAGCTTAAAATGAAGCCAAAAGCCTGTTTTGAGCTCTGTAGAATCATAAGATAACTCACGACATGTTACTCCCTCTGGGCTGACATTAATTTTGCTCACATGACATATTTCTAAAAAATGTGCAGGGAAATGAAGCGTGAATGGTACAAAGACTAAATGTGGAGTTGTCTGGAGCAATCTTATAGCTCTCACTGGCTGGGGAGATAATAATAATAATAAATAATACATTTTATTTAGAAAAGCGCCTTTCAAGGTACCCAAGGACACTGTACAAAATTGGCATAGTAAAGAACATACAAAAGGTATAAAGTACACTGTGAAGTATACAGTACATAAAATGACAAGATGGAGAGAAAATATAAACACCCTCAAATGGCACACATGAGTGCACTGAACAAGAGGTGAAGACAGTGCAAGCAAAATCAGCGGGCTGACAAGTAAGCTAAACTAAAAAAAAATGTGTTTTTAATTTGGTTTTAAAAATGGTTACACTTGTACTTTGGCGGATATCAAGTGGTAGGGCATTCCATATTTTAGAACCTGCCACACCAAAGGCCCTGTCACCCATGGAGCGAAGTCGAGATGAAGGAACTGCTAGGAGACATAGATCACTAGAGCAAAGGGTGCGGGATTGCAAATATGGGGTGAGGAGATCTGATAGGTAGGATGAGGCCAGATTATGTAGGGACTCATAAACAAGGAGAAGGACTTTATAATGGATGCGGTAGTGGACAGGAAGCAATGTAACTGCTGAAGGACCGGAATAACATGGTCCCAGGGCCTGGTGCGGGTAAGCACCAGGACATACTGCAGCCTATTTAGGATTTTTTCCAGAATGCCGAGAAATAGAGCATTGCAGTAGTCAAGCCTTGATAAATGCATGTATAAGTGTTTCAGCTGCAGATGAGTTGAGCGAGGGACGTAGTTTGGAGATATACTTTTGTGATGAAAGAAAGATGTTCTGGTGATATTTTGAATACGTGACTCAAAAGAAAGAGTAGAATCAAAGATTACGCCCAGATTTCTGACTTCCGCAGAAGTTGTAGTGAAATAGCCAGGGATTGATAGCTGCAGATTTTTACGTTTTTTTTTAGAATGTTAGGGGTGGAAATAAGAATAGCCTCTGTCTTATCTTGATTAAGTTTGAGAAAGTTTTGAATCATCCAGTTTTTAATAGCATTCAAGCAGCTAACCAGATTGGATAATGACAATGAGTCAGTGGACAATGTGTCAGTGGGATTGGTGTGAATGTACAGTAAATCTGAGTGTCGTCTGCATAACAATGGTAATCTGGCCAATAGGAAGGATGTAATTTATGAACAGCAGGGGACCTAGGACAGAAGCCTGGGGGACACCATGTAAGAGGGGTGAATTTGGAGATCTGAAATTCCCAATTGAAACAAACTGTTGTCTATCCGTGAGATATGATTTGAACCAGGACAGTGGAACACCAGTGATGCCAAGCAAGGACTCCAAACGAGAAAGTAAGTGGTTGTGACAAACAGTGTCAAAGACAGCTGTAAGATCGAGGAGAATGAGAATACTGACATGGTCTTTTTAGTCACAATGTGAATGTGAATTACTTCAACATAAAAAAAATCATGTTAGAACAACAGGATTTTCCAAATGTTGTTTTGTTTTCTGGACAAAGATTTGTAATCTTTACTCATGCATGCACGAATACACAATTGATTTCAATGTGACAAATGAACATTTTAAATTAACCCATAAAACATGAAAGTATTAGGCAATCAATTAAGACATTTGTCCTTGTATACAGTGGAACCATTTTTTTGGCAAGTGTTCTTTAAAATTTAGTCCAGAACCCTAGGGTTCTATAAATAACCCAAATGAACCTTAAACGATAGATACATTTATTGTTAATAACTGATAATTTGCTGTACAAGACATCTGTAGTTGCCTCAATTAAATTCTTGGCTGAATTAGGTATTTTAAATGTATAGAGAATGAACAAATTGACAAAACAGTGTTACTTTGGACAATTTGAAGACATTAGTTTAGAGAACCTAAATATCTGAATGCATTTAGTTGCTTTCAGGGTTTGAAATTTAACTCTTTCAATCACCGGCCAATTTGACTATATATATATATATAATTTTTGGATTTCATTCATTCAGTTCTTATTCAAGCACATCCAGCCATCTCCTCCCTCCCTTTCTTCCTTTCATCCTCATCTTTTTCACCAAAAAATTATTTGGATGGAGAGATCAATACAGTACAATATACAGTAAAAATAACAATGACTTTTCTGTTAATTAAATGCTTTTTTATCTTTTTTAATCTTGTTCAAGTAAGCCAGATATGCGCAGATTCTGCGCAATACGCAGTTTTTAATATACCATGATGACTCACGAGTTGAGCAGATTTGGCTTACATGACTTACATGGGGCTTACCGCCTCATTTGCAGTGGGTATCATCTGGCGGGTGTTAATTTCAAACCTTGGTTGCATTGAAATTTTAAGTTCTCTCAACTTTCCCTTGTCCAGGTCAAATGCCAGGACTCACACTTTGTTGCTCATTCAAAACAAGAAGCTTTCTCATACTGTAATATAAGGTGGCAAACTGTGTATTCACATGCCAGTATATCTCAAGTAGCTCCTCAGAAACCTGAGTCACAGGAGGGACTAAACTAAAAAGACTAAAAAGACCCAGGGCCCTATTTTAACGATCTGAAACGCAAGTGTCAAAGCGCATGGCGCAAGTAACTTTGTGGGCGGGTCCCGGCGCTGTTGCTATTTTCCCAGCGGGATAAATGCCTCTTGCGCCTGGCGCAAATCTAAAAGGGGTTGGTCTGAAGTAGCTTCATTATTCATAGGTGTGGTTTGGGCGTAACGTGAAATAAACCAATCAGAGTGCCATCCAACATACCCTTTAAGAACAGGTGCGCCAGGCGTCAGGAGCGTTTACAGCCGATGAGACCAACGTTCTTGTCAGGGCAGTGAAAGACAGAGAAGTGACGTTGTATGGGGATGGGAGAAATCCTCACATATCAGCGTCGGTTAAACATTATATACGTATGTTTCTTGCAACTATTGGGCAAACAGGTCTGATCCTTTAGTACTACAATTACCCTTTAAAAAAATGGGTAAGGTTTTTTCATCTTCATGTAAAGCACAATGATTTCCCTCATGTTTTAATATTTTTCCTTGTTATAATGTATGATTTGCAAAATAAAAACTGCTGCATCTGTGTTGATGAGAGAATCAAACTTCAAAGTGTATGCGCGCTGTGCACCCGCAACATTATGGCCAAGCATGCGCGCATAAAATAGCATTATGAACAACGCGCAACGCGCCACTGACTTTAAACCAGGTTTTTTCTGGTCAGAGGTGCAATTGTTTTCTGGAAGTGTAAAATATCACCAGGGAATGTTTGCACCGAAACACGCCTCCTTTTTGCGCCGATCCGCCCAGGGAGCGCAAGTTCATTTCCTAGTTTACCGACGTGCGTCTGTGGAGGGGAAAATCCCGCTTTACGTGGGTGCAAAATAGGAATGAGACATGCGTTTGTGTATAAAGTCATTTGCGCCGGGTGCAAGATAGAGCCCTCTGAGTCAACAACAACATGCAAGAATAGCCAAAGGGCCCATTGGTAAATGCATTAAAAAGAGGCAGCTTGAAGCTTATCAGTTCATGGTCCTGCTGCAAATTTATCGCCTGTCTCAGAGCGTTTCCGCGATGTCAGGAAAGCTTGAAGGAACAATTGGTTCATGCAAACGAACATGACATGTAGCTGTTTCCGGGAATTTTCCAAAAGCTGTAGAAGATCTGTGTGTTTTAAGACTAGGTACACACCCACTCACAGACTCATACGAATATCTGTAACCTCTTTTTAGTACACATACCCAGAATAACCTGCAGCTGAGTTCTGCCTCCCCTGAGAGGCGAAACAAGCAAATACATACAAGTAAATACACACCAGCCAGTGGACACATGCACCAGTGGGTGCTCGGATCAGAGAAAATGCATGCACACATTCAAACATAGCCTCAAGCAAACAGAATATGAGAGCTCAGAGAACCTGGGTGTTTTTCAGACGGAGTCAACGACCTCGCCACAGCTCAGCAACACAAGTCCAGCTTGTTTATTTACATGGACACACATTGCTTTATCTCTCAAAGTTTCCCCTACCTATAGAGCCGGCAGCATGCATGGACGATTTACACATCAAACCAAACAAAACAAATAACCTTTCCTGTTCAGTCCACAGGAGTAGATGTTGAAATTAAGCAGATAAGAAACGTCTTATTTATTCCTGCAGGAAACCGTGTTTGTTAAAGAAGCAATAGGTGTAACTCGAGGATGATATTACAAGAAAAATATACCATTGCTATGTATTTAAAGTCAATACATACATTTGAGAGCTTTACATTTTATTTTTGTTTTATTGTAAATATATTTAAAAATAAAAATACTTGTGACATTAGCAATAAACTCCAGCCATTTCACAAAAACTGAATATTTTTTTAAATAAATGCAAACAATACATACATAACATAATATATATTAATACTGCATATATATATATATATATATATATATATATATATATATATTTTATTTATTTATTTATTTATTTTTTTAAATACAGGGTGCGCGCGCACACACACACACACACACACACATACATGTCTGGATTACTATCTTTGTGCGGTCTCTCCATAGATGTAATTTTTTTTATACTTTTTTTTTTTCTAAACAGTTTTCTATCCCCTTACCTTATTTAGCGAACCCTAGCCAACTTTCTGCATATTTACATTTTCAAAAAAATCTCATTCTGCATGATTTATAAGGTTGTTTCCTCATGGGGACCTCAATTTAGGTCCCCATATGAAACGAGTCCCCATGAGTCACTGTGCATTCAGGTTGAAGTCCCCACCGGGATTGAAAAACATGTATGAAAAACACCGATTCCACCAGAATACTGAGTTCTTAAAGAAATGCTTTGTATAAACATGCAGTCCCTGCTGCATCCAGACTCGTCGTAAAAAGTAATGGAAGAGGTAATTACACCAAAAATAAATGGGCTCTATCAATCCTTAATGAGTGTCACAAAATAGCTTTACACGACCCACGCTGTCTTACGGAGCCCCCAGCACCCAAAGTTACTCTAAATCAACTCTAACACTACCATGAAATAACCACAGCCTGCTGGGGACTTCAGCAACAGGCCTTAATAAGAAAACTGCAGAAACGGGGAAAAGAATGATGCCTCGCACTTCTAAAGAAAGAGAGTTGTGCACCAAACCCGCATATTTACATTGAGGTTACACTTAGGTCAACGGCTGATGGTGCATTATGGGATGCCTGTTACTCTAAATGGAACTGCAACATTCACAGATCTTTTCAGACATTTAGGAAATTGAATTTGGGCAGGGACACCGCTGTAAAAACTGCCTAAAGAAGATGGGTTGGTTCCCATGTTTGCTATGCAAATTGCATTACACTTTGCACATGTTAAATATCAGTAACTTTTCTTATATTTATTTAGTGAATCAGGTTCTTAAGCATGCAGCCAGTGCATGCAAATAAACAATGTATAGATAATATATATATATATATATATATGAAGAGTTCAGATGCAAAAGCCTCTAAATGCCATTTGAAATGTTCTTTTTTAATGATAATTTTTATCAAACTTGTATTTTAAGTTCATTAATTTCACTTAAATGGCAATGATAATTACCTATTAATTGTTATTTAAGTGAAATTACTGAACTTAAATATACAAGTTTGGCTTTTGCATCTGAACTCTTCATATATATATATATATATATATATATATATATATATATATAAAATCATATTATCAGGAGTTGTGAATTCCCCTCCCTGACCAGTCTGACCACATGATGAGAATAACCAGCCTGTTCTCATCCCAAGGCGTCATATACTGACGCTTTTGACATTTCGTCTACATCCAACGCACATGGCACCCTTTAGCGTCAACATGGCCCTGTTCACACTGCAGACAAAAATGGCCCAAATCCGATTTTTTGGGGGTCAAGTGACCAGGTCAGACTTCTTCAGAGATAGAGTGAACACTCAAATCTTGCCCAGATCTGATTTTTTTGAAATGAGATTTGAATCAAACACAGATCAGATTTTTTTTCAATGCGTCCGCAGTGTGAACAACCAAGGATTTAATGTGACTCTGACGTCAATCTACAATCTGCGCCGGCGAGTAAGCACTAGACAAAACAGACACAGTCACAGACAGTAACATTAAAAACTTGAATACAGATGGAGAACAGTGATGGTGGAGCGAGTCAATGGAGGGAGAGTGAGGTGTTAGACCTAATTAATATATGAAGAGATACTTCAATTCAAGTCAAACTTGAAGGTTCCTACCGTAACCGGTCCGTTTTTGAAAAAAAAAAAAAAAATAGCACACAGGATGGAGGAACGGGGACACCGGAGAACATGGCTGCAGAGCCAAAGGAAGTTGAAGAGTCTTAAATGTAATTTTAAAGAAGCAAATGATCTTTTACGCATGCGGGTTAGTTTGAAACATGCAAACAGTTCACATTGGAATCAGATATAGGCCACGTTTTAAAAAGGTAATGTGAACAGCCAAACCAAAAAATCAGAATTGAGCATTAAGACTTGCGGTGTGAACAGGGCCTATGAGACGCAGATATATATATGGGCCAGAAGGCGCCTCCTAGTGGTCTAACACTAAACCTACCATAACCGAACAAAGCTCTGTGCGTGTTATATTGACGCTAAAGGGTGCCATGTGCATTGGATTTAGACTAAATTTCAAAAGTGTCGCTTTACGACGCCCTAGGATGAGAACGCATTGGAATAACTGTGTATACTTGAGTGAAAAAAAAAAAAATACAGCAGAATAAATGAATTGTATTACAATCCCAATGAAATGAATTCATTTCGCATGGAGAAACGTGATTTAAAATTAGTCGTACCCTCTGTTCTCATTTCAAAAATAGATTAATGCTCTTGATTTTAAGATTGCCCCTGAAAGGTGTTTGATCTGATCGTCTATTATGAGAAGGAGTGTTTAAGAGAGTCAGAGACAGATTGTGCTTGTCAAGACATGAACATTGAGAATGCTAAATAAGTGGGGAAATCAGAAAAAGGTGCAAAATCTCCATGCATTCAACTTGCAAAAGCAAACTTACAATTTAGTTTTATGTATTTGAGTTATTATCACGCATTTGGAGATTGAGCATAATTCAGTTGCATGCAGACTGAGAAACAGACGATCAATGTACTAGAAACCCTCTTATTTGTTTGAATAATGTTATACACTTATATTTCAAATCATATCATGGTGTGAAATTGTTGACATTTCAGTTTTAATACACTACAGACTTAATATCCGGATCAGGTTATGGTTTACTCATAGTTGTCTCTCAACATTAAGTCGGGATATGAGAAAGTATTGTAACATCAAACTAAATTATAGCTACACATTAACTTAAATGACAAACCAAGCTAAACACAAACTTCAAATATAAAGAAAGAAAGAATAAAAACAGAACAAGGATCAGGCCTAAACATTGACGACGGTGTCTCTGCCTACAACACTTTCTAATAGCAGCTTCTATCAGCTATGCAGTTTTTCACGGTCTTATCCTGCTTTAGCCTTGCTCTGTTCGTGTTCCCGTCACTGAGCTTCTGGCGTCTCACACACTGTTCATTTATTAATAGGCATAATGCTTCAGTTGCCACTTATCTGCTCCAAATTATGCATGCATGCTAAAATCATTGTACATGTCTGGAGAGAGAAATAGATAGACGGATACACAGAGTGAGAGAGAGAGAGATGCAGTGCTGTGCAAAAAACAAACAAACCCTGCCTTCATTACAATGGCACATTGGGGTCATGCATGAGTTTGCATCACAGGCCTCCATGTTGTTCCAGCGATGTCCATAAGCTCCAATTTATTCTGCTAGTTGTTTTGCATGTTGCTTGTTTTTTGAAGCATTTCTGAAGCATTTTTAACAGGACTGGCTTCACTCCAGAGGCGACATGTTGTGGAGTCTCTCCAGTCGTCTTCTGAGTGCCCGCCAGGCATCAATGCTACTGTCATTACATAGCTATGCATGATAGCGCTCTTTTGTCATGCTTTGTGTGTAATTGCTTGTGACATTCGTACATGTGTTTTATGGTGGGGGAGTTGGGAGACGTTGCCAAGCATAGGTTTATCATATTACTAAAACCATCCTCGCATCGCTTTCTTCAGATTTTCCTTATTTGCAATGCATCCATCACTTCGGATCAATCAACCATCTGAGACGTGTATGAAAATATACATGCATTTGAATAATTGTGGGGCTTGAACTGAGTTTAATCTGTTTGAGAATGGTGTTAAAGCTTGTATGTTGCCAACAAAGCGGTTCTTTCCAAAATTAAAATTCAATCATCACTTAGGTAGGGGCCATTCAGTCGGAACATGTTTTTGCATTTAAAAACGTACACAAAAAGATAAAAATAAAAAGATTAGAGGTGCATTTTTTTAAGTTTAAACCCCTTTTAACTTGAGTGCTGTATTTTTGTCACATCTGTATGACGTTCTTTCTTCTGCAAAACACAAATTAAGTTATTTTGAAGAATGTTACAGCTGTCTTTGTCAATAGAATGAAAGTCAATGGGGTCCAAAACATACAAACACTATCACAAAAGTCACAATGCGTATGATCTGTTATGTTATGTTCTGTTTTTCCTGTTTTCCCACTGTAAACAAATATTGTTGGTTGAACTTAAAAAAAATAAGTAACCTGGTTGCCTTAAAATTTTAAGTTGATTTAACTGGAAAAACTGAGTTAATACAATGAAGGAGATTAATTTAAATCTACACTGTTTAACTCTTTTAGTTTATTCTTAGCTAAAAAACACTTAGTTCTTTAAAAAATATATGTGCTCATTGATGTATTTACTTCGTTCATAATAAAGTATTCTTGTGAGTGTATAATATGCCATTGAAAATACGGGTAAGGGGTTCCAATGTCAGTCGCCATGTTGCCCCTCCATCTTGAAAGTACATTAGCCAAAGAAGGACATTCCCGTTGATTCAAGCTTTGCCTTTCGCGTTTACGTTTGAGTTAACATTCATGGACGAGGTCGAACTGGAAGCCATGTTAATCTTGGACTACATTGGCCACCGTAGGAGTTAAAACGAAATCGGAATTGAGATGAACAGAAACTATTATTCACTGGAAGGTCATATACCTTTTCACCACTAGATGGGGGTAAAATTCACACAGTGTAGCTTTGATCATCAGAAAGCTACACTTATAATAAGTACACTCCTACACTCAAAATAATAAGTTATCTCAACTAAATAAATTATTTAAGTTGACTTGACAAAAGAAAAAATGTTGTGATAACAAATCTTGAAAATATTTGTTCCTTTGTTGAGGGAACCAAAAAATTGAGGGTGAGTAAACGATAACAGAATTCTCACTTTTGGGTGAACTATCCCTTTAAGCCCTGATTTTCCTTGGTCCATCATTCTTGTATTGTCGATTTTAATGTGGTTATGCACTTTCTGTCTCCTGAGTTGTTCTGTTGTGGATTTATTGATTAAAAGACTGTTTTTGTTCTTGAATTCCCTTCGTCGGGGGTTTCACAACAGCCACACCTTGACACAGGTTTGGAACAACATTTGAAGAGTATGTATTTTATTTTTTATGGTGAACAATCCCTTTAAAGTCTAAGAGAATATCAAAGTCGAACAGAATGTAAACACTCATCTCTCAGGAGCTCTATATTTGTGATTGTGTGGTTGGAAAGGAAAACCTGAAATATGGAATATCTCTGACTGTAATTTAGTTTAGAACACAGCAACTACAGTACATGACACCTAAAAGAAAGAAAAAAAAAACAGACAGGAAGAAAACATAGTGTGCAATAAATTAACGGTGGGGCAAAAGGCACAGTGGCTGAAAGCAATCTATTCTATGTCAGTGAGCTCTGAAATTACGTTTTTTGAAAGTGTAATAGTCATGACCCCAAACAGAAAGAGAAACAGTGAAGTAAGACAGATTTATCCACAGATGAGCTTCCGCTTCACCCAAAAAAGATTCCTATTCACTCATTTTAGCGCTATATAAATCTGATTTGATAAACAATGATTTATCAGTTACTGACTTTGCTTTTTTTTTTAAATTGCTGAGCTTTAAAGGTCTCCTGATATGGGAATATTTTATTTTATTATTTCCTTGGTTGCCCTTGTAATGTTAGTATGTTTTTTTTTCAGCCCGTTATCATCCCAAGATTTCCTCTAACTGACGCTTATTATGTCAACATCCGACGCTTTAGGGTACCCTTTAACGTCGGTTAGATGACGCTATCTAACCCTAATCTTACCCCAGACCTAAACCTACCTGCGTCATCTAACTGACGCCAAAGGTAAGGCGTCAGTTAGATGACGCCCCAGGATCGTCATCTAACTGACGTTAAAGGGTACCCTAAAACGTTAGATGTTGACGTATGGTCAAAAGCATCGGTTAGATGACGTCTTGGGATGAGAAAGTGTTGTTTTTTTAGATCAAAAATAGGCATTTTTCCTAGCCTGATTTTAGCCTTTGATTTGAACGCTCTGTTTAAAGGGGCGTGTCTGCTGTGGGATTCATTCTAACCGCCCACTGCTGTGATTGGCTGACATGCTTGCGTATGAAATAGCTACGTATTACATGTGAAACTCTTTTGAATACTTTTATTACAGTACGTTTTACACTGTAAAAAATATTTTCAAGATTTGTTATCACAACATATTTTCTTTTGTCAAATCAACTTTATAAGAATTTATTTAGTTGAGATAACTTATTATTTTGAGTTTCTGATGGTTAAATGAATATACTTCATTGTATTAACTCATAAATTAATTATTATTAACTTTTTTATTAACCAGTTCAATCAACTTAAAATTTGAAGGCAACCCAGGTTAATTACTTTTTTAAGTTAAACCAACAATATTTATTACAGTGTAGTAATCACACCATTTTTTCTTTTGTCAAATCAACTTAAATAATTTATTTAGTTCAGATAACACATAATTTTGAGCTTCTAATGGTTAAATTAATCTCCTTCATTGTATTAACTCACTTTTTCCAGTTTAATGAACTTAAAAATTTTAAGGCAACCAGGTTACTTACTTTTTTAAGTTAAACCATCAATATTTTTTTTTACAGTTACAGCTATCGAGATTAACGAATCTTGAGACGTTTTTAAGTGTTTAGATCTATTCCCATCACATCACTGGCTTGACTTACTGATGCATAAACAGAATTGAACGATTTTGAGAGAAAGATTGCCTGTCTGAACTTGGAAAAATAGGCTACACACAAAATTAGGCCGAACACTGATCAACTGCCATGCTTCGTTTGCAAGCCATGATATCTCTCGAGGAAAAACTCATATCGTGTTCGTACTTCCTAGTTCATTTTCTCATGGAGGGTTAAAGCAGAGAAAGGGGAGGTTACATTTCCTCCATATGACGTCATACGAAGGAGATTCAAGATCAGCCCATCTGAGCTTTCATTTTCTCAAAGGCAGAGAAAGATAGCCAAAGCTCGGTTTATACCGATTGAAATTTCTAGCCACTGAAGGAACTCGTATTAATGTTAAAAAAACTCCATAAAGTAAACATTTCATGTCAGGGGACCTTTGAGAAGAAATTAATTTGTGCTGTTAACATCTGCTAAGAGAAACTACAGAAATGATTTATATACTAATCAAACTGCATTAAGTGCATTATCACCTCATAATGAGAGATTCAAGACTGAAAAAAGATGTGAAGGTCAGATTATATTAACAGGCTATTCAATGTCATATCTCAATTATTCGTTATATAATAAGACACGTAAAAGACCTTGGAGGTCATTTTGATTCCAAAAACATGGAGACAGGAAGAAAGGAATTTAATAAGGAAATGTAGAACCATTAATGAGGTAGATTGAAACCATGTACGTGTCCGTTAAAATGAACTTTTACCAGCCATTCTCAGGGGATGGTGTGTCTTGATTAGATATTGCATAATTGATTCATGGCTATTTGAAAACTATAACTCTGTTTAAACACATCTATTGGCTTGAATTACAGGCAAGTTAAATGTGATCTGTGAAGCTTTTTTTCTGTAACATGATTTTTCTATTTGTTTAAATAAACATGCTGTCTTTACAGTGAGAGACAGATCAGAGTGAAGAAAAAGGTTGTTTACTGCTCATTGCCAACAACTATCCATGCTAATAATTAAAAAAAAACACACACACATATATATATATGTATATATATATATATATACATATATATATATATATATATATATATATATATATATATATATACATATATATATATATATATATATATATATATATATATATATATATATATATATATAAGTGCTACCTATAATAACATAGTCAACCTGAGGCGTTTTATAATGGGCCATTTTAATGGCGACACAGTCGCCTCGGCAGAGATTAAATGTGGACGCCACTTTTCTAATCTTCCTGGGCAACACGCCTTTAAATTTGATTTGAGCTTTCAATGCAGACTGTGAAATCATGCGGCTACACATCAAAGTGTGACTGGGTTTGGCCAGCATGTTAATGTTAAGCAGGTGTATGTCCTTTGTCTTGAGAAAGGTTACGATCTAAAAGTTGACTTTCTGTGTTACACTGAGCTCAATACAAAAAAAGAAAATATTAGAGCAACATCAGTACTACGTTCCCTGCACCTTTATTGTATTTCATTAAACTACATACTGTTACTTCATTCAATTTTGCATTTGTTTCAAATGCATTCTGACTGAAACTCTTAGTTTTAACACTTTATAATGCTTTATAATCTTCTCCAGCCCCTTTAATGCAATATTCTGTTCTCTACTTCTGTTATTATTATTTTAAATCTGTCTTTCATATAAGGTACACTTTCAGATAAAAATAATCCTTTATTTCTTAACTTACTACTCTCTATAAATCACTGAGTTGGCGTATTGCAAAAACTTTTTTTTTGGTAGGTAATTCAGTATTATTTTATTTATATATTTATTTTTTGTTCAAAAGTTTGAGGGTGCATTAATACAGTAAAACAGTAATATTTTGAGATATTACACATTTAAATAATGGTTTCTAAATTCTAATATTTTCTTCAGTGTCACACGATTATTCAGAAATCATTTTAATGTGCTGATTTGGGGATGAAAAAAAACATTTCTTATTATCATCAATGTTGAAGAAACTTGTGCTGCTCAATATTTATATAATTTTAACATTATATAGTCAAGTGCAGCAGTTTCTATTCTACATCACTCACTGATCAAATAGGCTTTGGCGGGACAAAAAGTTGCTTTGGCAGGCGCCAAAAAGTGGATGATCTGACGGTTTTCGAAACTAAAAAAAAAACAGACCAGGCCTCTATTTGAGACTGGCTTTTATTTACTCAAACCTGCAGGCACATCAGGCATGTAAAACAGACAGGTGTCTATTTGGGACTTGGCTATTATTTGAAGTTACGGTACATTATTATACAGACGTATGCACGCACACAGAGTTTTCATGTTTTACGGGGACATTCCATTGACTTAATCATTTTTATACTGTACAAACTGTATTTTCTCTCCCCTTACACTCACCCTACCATCACAGAAAAATTTCTGCATTTTAGATTTTCAAAAAAGATCATTCTGTATGATTTATAAGCGGTTTTCCTCATGTGGACCAAAAGCGTGTGTCTGCAGTAAAATATATAGAATGTAGGCCAAATGGACTAAAGGTTTGACTGGCAATGTATGCATTTGCCTTTAGATCTGGCTAACTATAGCTTTGGTTGAGAGTAATACTACTTAAGCAAATAAAATATATTTGTTGTCTGGTTCCTCCATGTAAAATGATAATGGCTTTATTCTGGTAGCACAGAAGCATATTCATTACTTTGTGTCGGCACAAAGAGCGCTGCTCTCTTCTAGCATTGGGATGGTCTCCTTCTCAGTGGGTCCTCATTTGGCCGTGCTCTTTTTTCTCGCTTTTTGTAGGTAGGTCAAAAGAGAAATCCTTTCTGTCAACTCATTGCTCACGTTGATGAAGTCGCTTGTTAGTGGGACTCTCTTCTCTCTCATTAGAGTGAGCAGAGCTGAGGAGAGCGGGGCAGGGGATGAGTGACCGACCTGAACCCTGTCATGTCAAAGCGGGCTGGATCCTTCTGGAGATAGGCTCTCATTACTCAAGGTCAGGGTTCGCAGAAACCCTCAGCACTGGTCTAAGGACAGAAGCAAAGTGCCCACCAACACTATCTCTGAACTGGCAAGCCGCTAAGGTCAAAAATGCTCAGCATGTTAGGGAACATAAATGTCATAAAAGTAATGAAGTGTTTTAAATGTTGTTACACAATGCTACACAGTGATATGGTGTATATTCAAAACGCTACTCTGTGTATTTAACAAACCAAGCTGATACCGCAACAGTGGTTTAACCAATAGGCTATTTGTTTGTTTGCCCAGTGGCAGATGGGGGGAAAACCTGCTTAAGAATTGATCAAGTTTGTTGAATTTAATACATGTACATGTTACCTTTCATTTATATAGTGAAAAATGCAAAAAAAAACAAAAAAAAAAAAAACAACAACATGTCTTCAAAAGTCATTCAGAATCATTTTATAAAATTCAGTTGAACAAAATTGTGTTTGTGTGTACCTACTTAAATATATTTTGGGGACAAATTTGTACCCAGAAGTGACCAAAACCTGACAAAATCTCCAAAAACCTCCCTTTAGGAACGTCCTCATTTGTAAATATGGTATATAAATAAAGTAAAAATGCAGTATGTTTTGTGTGATGTGTAGGTTTAGGGGTGGGGTTAGTGTAAAGGCATCAAATATACAGTTTGTACAGTAAAAACCATTATGTCTATGGAATGTCTACATTTAGATAGCTAAATAAATGTGTGTGTGTGTGTGTGTGTGTGTGTGTGTGTGCGCGCGCGTGCGTGCATGTGTGTAACAATGTATAGTGGGGAAGTATACGATTGCGAATGCAGCCAAAGTCCATCAAAACAGAACATAACCCTGACATCAAATTAATGAATTTGTCTGCTTCACAAATGCATTAAAATCAACGAAGTGAAATAAAGCAACGCTTATGATTCCCTCCATATCAGACCCTGTGAAAAGATAATTGTTTTCTCTCCCCAGCATCTCCAGAGATGTTTGGAATCACACGATTTATCTCACTAATTTGAACATTAATATCTTCATCATTACATTGATTTGTCAACATCTATATAAACCAAGCAGAAAATACAATAACGGTGTGAACTTGCCAGCTGCTTGGGACGTGTAATTTAATTTGAGACCTGCAGCGGGCGTTGAGGCTTGAAGCGGGCGTTTTTGGGACAGACGGAATTGTGGGTAGTTTAAACTCGTTGACACTCAATGTACATTTTTTTTCCTGTGTACGTTTGCCATAGTTATTTCTTTTGCTGAAAGTATTATAAAAATAAACGAATACTGCATCTGGAGAAAAGTCAATTTCTCCTGTTTTTAAATGTCGCTAATCGAACTTCCGAACGGCCTCATATCACACATTCAGACTGCTGTTGTTGTCACTGTTGTCCTTGCCCGTGCGACAACAGACGCCTGAGTCTTTTTCAGCTTAAATGTCGAGCCTTTCAGAAATTTAATTAATCAACCTCCTGTCCTTTCCCTCAAAACACAGCGTGCTCTCACTGGGTGTTCCTGCCTTTGCTTGTTTACCCCTACTTCCTTTGTTGTGCACTTTACAGTGTCTCTCCATCCACAGCTCTCGATGCTCTGGGGGAGGCTGTCATATGGGAAACAATATTTAGGGGAGTGAATGGGGGGTCATCGGCCAGTAGTGACCCCATCAACACAAGCCACCGTCATCGGTTTGCTCAGTTCTGGTGAGTATTCAGTTGAGAGCTAACATGTTCGCACACACAAGTAGCTGGCTCTTGTTTATCATAAGGATGTCTAACATGATAATTCCCACTTTAACAATGCATTGCAGACTATGGAAGCAAAAACAAAGATCTGACGGAGACCTGAACAGTGCAGTGATTCTATCATCAGCAACTTCCCAACACTCAATCTGAAAATATACTGTACTGAAACACCAGGGTATCTGACTCGACACTATACTGACGCAGCAGGGCGCCTGAAACTACTATTCTGAAAAACAGTGTCTTCAGAAATATACATCATATATATTATAATAGCCTATGATTTTTTTTTACTCAAATCATGGGTTGTTTTCAGTATTTGGGTAGTTTTTGTGTTACCCAGCTCCTGGGTCAGACGTAGCAACCCAGTGTTTGGGTAGTTTTCCTGTGTTACTATAAATCTCATTCTGGTTATCGGACATAACAACCCAGGGAATGAGTTATTTGAGCCCGCTCTCATCCTTTGGCATCATATAGGTAACGGCCTCGGGTGTACATTATTTTTTTCTAATAATTCAACGGCCTGTAGTCAATTTTTCCTTACGTATATCGTTTAATTTTATGCAAAGCAACATACAGAGGCGTGATGTGACTCACCAAAACGACTGTCACGTGGATCTTTTTGTGTGATGGAAATATAAAATATGCTATAAAATATGTAAAATATGATTGTAAATAAAGGAATTATCAAGTTTTGTAAAAAAAAACAAAAAAAAAAAACGCTTAGAGGATTTAAAGTAATTCGTAGACATTAATTGATTTATGAAGTAAAACAAGAAAGAAAGAAAAAAAAGAAGCTATAGAGAAATGAATCAACTACTCGTTAAATCAACCTGTACTGGCCTTATTAGATTTCTCTGGCATCTAACTATCCAGTAAGTTAAACAGTGACTCAAAAAACCTCGCTGGACACTTCAAGTCGTTTCTGAAGTTTATGATTCAACTGTGAAACTGTAACAATATACAAAAGATACAATCACTATATAAGAAATTAGAAAATTACAGATTGACAATAACATAGGGATAATTAAACTAAGAAAATATACATCTTAATATCAAATAACCTTCTCATATGTATCACACAATAAATTTAACATTATGTACTTACAGACATTGCGTCTAACAGATGCAAAGAAAAATGATGCTTAAGGATGAAACAGCGATCACATTTCGCTGAACTACTGCAGTACTATTAGTACATCCTGTTTCCTGTACTAAGGGGTTGTCTGTGACTGCTTTTCAAAATTAAAGTCCTCACTAAAATAAACATGTTCAAAATGAAAAAAAACCCCTGAAAAATCATAAACAAATGCAGTCCTGCTCACAACCCATTATGCTAGGTTAAATAAACAACCCCATTTGCTGAGTAAAATTAACGCAACATGTGGTATGTCCTATATTTACCCAGCCCTTGGGTTATTGTTTTTAAACCAGTGGGTTTTTTTTTTTTTAGAGTGTGGATATAATTATGTGATGTATTTTGTACTGGTTTGGAGGCAGTCATATGCTTTTGTTTTTCTGTTGTGTTTTCTTTTTCTTTTCTCTTCAGTGCTGATTGCTGACACCTGATACTCATTTGCTGATAGCCAAGTAGCACTTCATTCATTGGCTCCTTCAGGGAGGAAGCCAGCTATAAAAGCCATCAAGAAAGCACAGATGGGAAAGAGGAGAGGAAAGGAACAGAGCCACTTTTCTCTCCACAAGGACCTTCTCTGTTGGCCCAGACAATTGTTGCTAGTGTGTTTTGGTGTTAAAAACTGAAAGGGGTGATAGAGTTCTAGTTAGTACTGCTGTTGTGCTCCTGCTGGAGTGTTAATTCCAACTTTCAATATTGCTGACTCGCTTGACAGTTCTCTATTTGTTCTTTTGTTAAATTGAATACTTTATATATAATTTGTAGGGAGGAGAGCAACATTTTTCTTTTGATGATGATTTTTCGGTAACACATTAATTCATGCTTAACTAATGCACAGATAATACTGAATTAATGAGTAACTAATGATTATCTAAGCTGTTCATTAATGATTACCACATTAGGAACTAATTAAGAGTCTGTAAGGTTTGTGCATTAGTTCATACACTAATTGTTATTAATTAAATATGTAATTGTGGATTAATTCCAAAATAACTCATTTTTTAACTAATAGTGTGAATTAATATGTTAATTACCAGAATGAGCCAAAACCTTGTATTTCAACATCCAGATAATATGACAGGTACACTAGTATGCATTAATACATGATTAATTACTTCATTGTTAGTGCAAATTCATGTGCAAATTACTACAATTACTAATTGACTAGTTAATAATGATGTGCCCCAGCAAGTAAAGTCATAACATAATGATAACTTTGCAAATCATTAGCTAACGATTAATTAAAGCAGACAACTGGAAGTTGAAGTGCATAGCTTTGTCTCATTGTGGTAATTAACACATTAATTTACACTATTAGTTAATAAAATATGTTATTAAGGAATTAATACACAATGACACATTGAATTAATAGCAATTCATGTATTACTTAATCTATTAATCATATAGACTCTTTATTAGTTGCTGATGCAGTAATCATTAATTAATGGTTCAGTTCTTCATTAGTTATACATTAACTCACGATTATCTGTGCATTAGTTAAGCATGAATTAATGCATATTAGTGCACCCGTATTGTAAAGTGTTACCGATTTTTCTCCTGTTTTGGGGTTAGGGGGTGCTATTGTCTTTTTTTCTTAGGTAAGTTAGATCTAAAATTGAGTTAGATTCTTTTTTTTGTTTGTCATTTTGGCTATGCCCCCCTCCTGAAGCCTTTTTTGTGATCTTGCTATTATTTCTTCACATACTAAACCAAACTTGCAGTAGATTTTAATGGTTGACTGTGTTCTTTAGTGCTGGGACTGTGAATGAGAAGCTCCATGTGGTCTCTTCTTTTGTCTTTGTAACATTTTCCCTCAATCCCCTGGCTAACTTTGAATCAAGGATCGTAACTATGTATGTAATCGTAACTATACACAAACTTTCTTCTAAGAGCAACAGAGTCGTGCGATGGCACAAGCGTCATCACTATGACACACCCCTTACGGCATTGGTCCTGGCTTTTGTTCACATAGCGTACGTTCCGGGACTGATTCCGCCCATGTTACTAGAACCCCTCAATCCCAGGTCGTGTTTGCGTTCTCACAGAAGGCGTTCAGGAAATTTCCCGGGATCAACGCGCTGTGTGAAAGGGGGTATAGAAAGATAGACAGACAGACAGATACATAATAATAATAATGAGGATGCAGATAATCTAGCTGGATATTGTAAAACTTTAATTAAACTGCAGCTGCAAGTCATAAAGAGATCATTGGGGATTTTCTTAATTAAGTTACATTAAAGAGGACCATTGTTCTTTTCACTATCAATACAATTATTGCATATGCACTGCTTTGATTTCATGCCCACACTCTCTCCTTTAGAAGTGGTTGTGAATGCAACATAAGGCAACACTATTGCTGAGCCTAGCCACATAATGAGATGGCGAAATATTAGGAAATACTAACCCTCCTATTTACCTTGGGGTCAATTTGACCCCATTCAATGTTTAACGTCTGTAAAAACATATATTTATTTTTTTTTTGCTTCAAATTTAATGACTTTTCCTAATTTAATGGGGACAACTCTGTAAACATAAAATTAACCTGCTAATATTTTTTCAAAGTCCTATACAAATTTTGTAACATCGGTGTTCCTTGGGGTCAATTTGACCCCAGGCTCTTTTAGATGTATAATAAAACAGAAGAAATATTAAAATTTCACACACATTTGTTTTGGTTGTTATATTGAGGTCATTATAACATGTTGTAATTTGAATTCATAATGTTCATTGTAATTTTACATATTCAATATCATTTTCAAAAAACGTCCCTCTATTTTAGGGCTCCAACCAAACATAACCATATCTGTAGTATTGCGAGAACTACTAGTAGTTCACATGACATGTGACATAATTCTCAAGATAACTAATAATTCTTTCCTGTGCATTGGGGAGGGGAAAACATCATTTTTGTGAGAAATTTGATGTTTCCCGTGCCATGGGGGAGGAGAAAACATATTTTTTGTGAGATTGACCCCAAACATAACTCGTGTTACTATCCTTGATAAAATAAATCGTTTTTCTTTCCAAATGTCATAGATTACATAAATCTATACTTAGAAATATTATAAAACAAATAAAACACCAGATGTATTTATACTTTTCCAATTTTAGGTCAAATCAGTAAGATTTTATGTTGATTTGTAAATTTGTCCATAGTCGTGCAATGGGTATTCTGGATGTATAAGGGGTTAGGTGGGGTTAGGTGGGGTGGAGAGGGGGTCGGTGGGTGGATTTCAACTTAAAACGTTACATAAGTAGTCAACAAAGACATAAATTAACTGAGACAAACATTTGTAAAAAAAAAAAATAATAAACATATTGTGGAGGTTTAAATTACTGGGGTCAAATTGACCCCAGAGGGTAAAAAGTGTTATCAGATTTGAGGGTAACAGGAGGGCTAATATGACAGACAACCAAATTTTAAACCTATCCCTGATTGTAATATGACAAAAATGTACGTACTGTGTATTGTATCTCTTTTTGTACATTCTAAATAATGCTGGCTTGTTTCAACCCAAATTTGGGTCAAATATGGACAAACCCAACTGTTGGGTTAAAAATGTAGTTTATTTGACCCACATTTGTGTTGAAACAACCCACCATTTTTAGAATGTGAGACACACAAAAACACTGACCATTTGTGTTTACTTCAGTAAATGTAAAAAATCTAGTACTGGTTGTAAAAGACCCTGACATGATTGTAAAGCACTTTGGATGTACAGTAGTACCATTCGTTCGTTCGTACGTTCGTTCATTCGTTCGTTTGTTCGTTCAGTCATTCATTCACTCACTCACTGACTCACTCATTGTTTGTCAGTAGATTTGTAGTAAGTGCAACTCTTGATCAGATCATTGATTGGTTAAAACACCTGGAATGAAATGCTTTGAAGTGATGCAATTTTAATAAACATACTAAAAGACTAAAGACTGATGGACACTGGCATAAATCGAAGCTTGCAAGAAACTGTGCATTTATTCGGAGGTTCCAGGCAGACTGTGCACGCTGCCATAGTTAATTTGGGTTGTACGGGATACAGGCATATGTATGTTCTCATTAAGATCTCTGTGTTCTCGGCCACAGGGCATTAGCTCCAAGCTAATACATTTGGCAGCTAATGAGCTGCAGTGAGTTTTAGGTTAGAGCGAAACGAGGGACTGGGCCAAGCATAGCCTCTCTCTTATACACACTGCTCTTTACTGAGAGCATAACGTCCATGCTAATGAATCAATCATCGCTAGCAGATAAATCACAACTAACATAGCGCTCAGGCTTACTGTCATTATGATGAATCCCTTTATTTGGAGGTATAGGCTCAGACCAATAGCAGACTGTCTCTTGCACATGCAAAAAGTAATGATCATGGACAGAATGTGATACGGTGTGGTGAAACAGAACTGTAATACACTGCACGCTCCACTGACTCATTTTTAAATTGCTTTGGCGTGGCAGGACGAATGCATTTCAGAGGGGCTTGAAGATATCGAGGCTTCGAATGCCATGATGAAGTTGTGCGATGCATATGCCTGAGACCATGAAGATGGGCTAAGAGATGTTTTAAGGGTCTTCATTACTTCTACATCACTCCACATCTTGCTGAAATTTACTTTGCATTGCCTATCTAGATTATAATTTTGATACAAATTGTGGTTTGACACTGGTGGGTAGTGATTCAAAAATGAGTCTGGCAAAACAATGCTATATAAAATGCATGTAGATAAATAGGTTTAGCAGGTTTTAAAATGGAGGAATTAAACACTTGGCATATGTTTTGTTGTTGATGCCAATATGGACAGGTTGTGTGATATGCACACATGCACAAAAAAATAAATGAAATGACACAGATAATATTAAATGCATGTCTACGTGCAATGAGTATCAATACGATTTGTGCAGACAACAATGTGTTTTAAAATAAGATTCAAGTTAATGTTCAAAATGTTATATGGAGAAATTAACATGAATCAAAATTAATGAACAGTACTTTGAAGGAAGTATCTCCATTCATGTTACTAATGTTAACAAATATAACCAAGTTTGGTAACACTGACTTTTTAGTACATACGGTTTCATGAATATGCAAATGAGCTCCGCCTCCACCCACTCACTCAACTCTTTGACGATCACACGTTAATCTGATTGGTTACAGGGTCGTTTGTGACGTCAGAAACACCAGCGATTTAAAACCGTGTTTTTGAGACTGTCTTTGGTTCACTGAAGTTTGATGAAGAAAATAATCAGCAATGCTGTCGACTTATGAATTTACATATTGTAGTAATAAAGTACTTACAAATCAATAACAAACTATTAGTTTATATATTGTAGTCTCTACATAGTTAATATATCAATAGGCTATTTATGAACAGTGAGTTATTCATTCATTTTCACTGTAATTAGCACAATAATTATTGTTGAATTAGCTCGTAGAAAAATAATTGTTAATTGGTTTTTAGAAGTGAATAGTTTTCAATTTAGATTATATCAAGGAAAATGGGAAAATGTGATTTATTAAGTGCTTTAAACCAATCTTTATTGAACATTAACTTTATTGCACACACAATTCAATAAATAATATTATGCTGTTGGGTTGCTACTTGATATCCAATGTAGAATGTGTATCCTGAAGTAAAACCAGTGGGACCACTGCTTTAAGATGCCCTTGAATACACCATAACCTTAACCCTTGTATAGTTAAGGTTTTACATTCTAATATACTGTATATATAAATACATTTCCATCAGAAAGTCGTGTAAGATTGTGAACTGATTCAGTGCTAGAGGGCTATTCAGCTGAAATAATTTAGCTTAAGAAATGTAATAGTTCATGAGAAAACAGTCTGATCAAGCCCAGTTAAACACACTTAGATGAAAAATACTTACATTATACAGTATACTAAATGCACATCAACAGGTTTTACTCCCACATTAAAGAAACTATCAATCATTTAATTGTAAATTAATGCATTTAGATGAGAAACAATTATAGCCGCTTTAAATGACTTGCCTTCATGATTCATCTGCAAGATGTATCCTGATTAGTTGTTGATGTTTTACTAAAAAGTATTATTGTGGCTTCCTAGGAAAAAAAAACACCCAATAAATGACTTTTGACTCATTGCACATAAATTGATTAGTATCTGCAATAAACTCCAATGTCTCGCATTTTCAGATGTTTGGCATGCCAGTCTATTGATTTGGTTTCATAAATGTCAGTTTGTCCCTGAAGAAACTACTATCAAACGTGTTAAACTGTCGCTCCCTCTCTTCGCGGTTTTCTCCACCTTGTACTCCCATTAAAACGAGAGTAATAACTCGCTTAATTATTTTTTTGCATGAAGAACAAAGTTCATAAATGAGCGTTTAAACGAGTCATGGTGGAGCCTGCCACCCTCTCCTTATGACTTTATCTGATAATTAATTAAAAACAAATGAGATACTCCTCTGACTTAACTGCTGCTGAAACATGACCAGGATATTGGAGGCATCCTTTAACGACCTGGGATAGGGTGATAATTAAAAATCTGTCAGGGCGCATTACATTATCAGGTCTGCACGCGAATGGATGTGTGTGTTTGTGTGCGTCTTCCCACAGATGTATCTCTTGACCCCAGCCTAAGTTGATATGCAGGGTTGGCTTCCACAGGGGTCAAAGGTCACAGATTAATCATGGCCTCGAACATTCGTAATTTTCAATTATGATGCCGCGGGGGAGCCAATCTCAAGGAAGGACGTGTGGAGGACAGCTTTACTGAGAGGCTCCTCCTGCCTCGCTCTCATATTTCAAGCACATTGTCACCTGCTTCATAGGCAGAGTGATAATTAAAGCTGTGCTAAACGTTCCATCTTTTTAAGAGCAATCAGTTTGGAAAGGTCACAAGCTGCATACAGTCCAAAAGAAAAAAAGGCATGATAAAAGGGCAAAACAAAGTAAATATGAAATCAATTTGAGTAGGCCCATAATAGTCCATAAAGAAGGTCCACTGCTGGTCAGCAAACTAATATCATCACTGCCACCCACTGAGGTCCACTTGTTAATGGTGGGCTTTAACCTGACGGGCTAAAAGACAGCCATTAACCTGCAGGCTAACTTGACTGAAAACTTACACCTACAGAGTATCAACCTGCTGTAGCCACGCAAACAAAGAGTTTCTTGCAAAAAAAAAAAAAAAAAAAAATGTTATGAAAGTGTCATAATGTTACATTTGAATTGTCCACTGGAGTGGAAATTTGTCTTTGGCTCCACCAATACATTAAACTACTGAGAAACTAACAAGCAATAAAAAAGATACACAGACAAGATCGCATTACATAGAAAAGTACAGTTCATGTCACTTTCTGTTACTTTATCAATCTCTTGTAGTGTTAAAGCCAATTCTAGACAAAAAAGTTCTAAACACATTATAAATGTTACATATGTATTGCTAAAACATATTACAACGACAATGAACTGTGAAGTACTGAAATGTGGAGTTTGACCGTTAAACAGTTTTTCACCATTGTAATTTTACGGATTGTTTTGGCGGGGCTAAAACAGGGCTCGATGATGCACTGGAGCCCATTAGCTCCTGTCACGCCCCTATTGAGTCTGATCTCTCCCCTAACACACAATAACACTCCCCGAGCACATTCACATTCACTGCTCAATCGCGAGTCAGAACAATTAGTTACTACAGCTGAGCCTACAGTTTTCTAGCTAGCTATGCCTTCGACACAGAAATGCATAGGCTACCTGGATGCGATCATGTACAAAACAGATCGGTATCTTCATTTAAATTCAATGAAAACGATCACATCAAGAAGAGGTTTTTAGAGAGCCAACCTTTATGAAGAGCTGAGGATCACCGCCAACGCCCGCCTCTGTAGTGATCATTTTACACTGGATAGTTTTATAAACTTTCCTCAGAGACAACTGGGATTCACTGATAATCCGCTGTTACTGGTGAACGGGGCCGAAACGAAGATCTCCCGCCTCAGTGTTCATCCTCCCGTCTCCAAAAGCTAAGCTAATCAGCTAACGGTAATATCACCGTCAACAGCTTTCCCGTGAGTGGGCGTGGTTTCAGCGCAGCCCGCCGACACGCCCCCAGCGTTTGAGAGCAGAGATGACTGCTCATTTTTTCAAGATTTTGATAGCTTATTTTATGTACTTGCCGGCTTTTTTATCATTCAAATTTGGCTGGGTGGCTAATAACACATTTTTCTGTGGTGTGACAAACTCAGAACACATACTTAATTTTGACTTTACAGGGACTTTAAGAATTTTAATGGCATTTGAGATGAAGGACTTCTTGAATGCATATTGTTATTTGCCAGAGGGATTCTGTAGCACATCCCAGTGAAAAGTTGTGTCAATGACTCCTTTGTTTTGGCAACATTAATTTCTAACTGCTTAAAGCGACACCAAGTTTTGATGGCCTTAAGGACGCACCGGGACGGATATCAGCGCATGTTATTCGTCAGCGTTTTTCAACACGTTTTTTTGTGTTCACACCCAAGCGATTTTCGCTGACGATGAGCCGAGTGAACATGCAAATTCATTCCCTGACATTAGATGGCGCCAATTTACTCTGTAATACCACTCCATATCAGTTTTCTTTAATCAAGATGTTTGTAGTCCCTGTCACGGTTGTCATATCGTTCTAGCACAAACGAGAACAGCAGCTCTACATTCATCTTACCTTGCATCTCCCTTGTCTTATTTCTTCCTGGCTGTGTAGATGGCGACGCTACTTAGCGTATATATCTTTTCGCTGTTGCATGTGTGCTTGTCAAGACCGTTTTGTGTTTGAGCGCCCCCAAGTTGTGTTTTACTGTAACTTCAGAAGCTCCAAACACGTGAGCAAAAGCACCAATCTCATTGGTCGGATAGTTTTTGACGCAGCGTGTCAAACTAAAAAAAAATGAACCAGAGGCGTTTTTTTTTTAAATGACGCTTTTACGAGTGGCATTTTACACGTTGGTGAGCACACTCACATTGGCGCCCTTTGTTTAGTCACGAGGCGTTAAACATCAGAGAATAACTTGTGCAAAATTTGTCCCGGTGTGAAGAGGCCTTTAGTGTGAGCCAGATAGGCAACATCATCTGAAGGGCTTGTTTAGTAGGGCCATGTCATCATCCTATTTAAATAAGACATATTTATATAAGGATATATTATCCTATTTAAAGTGTTATTCATTGATCATAAACTCATTAGTAAAAAGGGGAAAAGCACAGAGGACAGAACACAGCCTTATGGACAGCCTGTGCTCACAGTGAACACATCAGACAACATGAAAGAATGTACATGTATCTGATCCAGAAAACTAACCCTGTATTGATATTGAGGTCAGTCAGCCTTTTCATGAGAATAATGTGAATCTTCATTGAATTAAAAGTTGAGCTAAAATCTATGAATAAAACCCTGGCATATCCTTTGGGATGCATAATAAGTTTATATGTAGTAAGCATGGTCAGAAATGTGCCACAATCTCTCATAAATGAGAAATGTGGAGGTCAAATGACTTCATGGCATTTTTGTCACAGGTCTGATGATTGAGAATGTCCATTGTTTTGGCATTGTGTATGAGTCTAAAAGAAACTGAAAAAC
The DNA here is from genome assembly GCF_988280905.1 of Pimephales promelas. Classification (NCBI taxonomy): domain Eukaryota; kingdom Metazoa; phylum Chordata; class Actinopteri; order Cypriniformes; family Leuciscidae; genus Pimephales; species Pimephales promelas. Next base: position 15,747,333 of record NC_142789.1, on the reverse strand, counting down.
ATTCTTTTAGTTGAGGAGTAAAATTTTTAAAAAGATGGGCTTTTAGAAAATCTGGGCCAGTGGTCTTCTTCGGCTTCAATTTAAAAGACTTGCAATGACATCTTCCTCATTGATAACTCTTAATGCTTCTATACGGATATCTCATCACATTCCATCCTTCCATCAACAGTATCAAATCTAAGGTAAAAAAAAAAAATAATTAAATCAAGCCTGAATCATTTCCCTCTATCCCTTAACTGTTTCCTTTACTCACACAGTAATTCCAAATTGCTGGTATAGAAAGCAACCCTACTTTCATTAAGGCAGCTTTTCAGCTGCGTAGATACCCAGGGCTTGTTATATGGGAACATTTTCATCGTTTTAACTTCAGACATAATAGTGTTTTGTAAGTTCATCAGCATCCTGGCAGGATTGAAATAAAATGTCCCAGCTAGTCTCCACGAAGCAGTCTCTCTGCTTGGTGACAGGTTTCACTCTCTTCACTACAGCCTTATATTTAGGCAGAAGATGAATTAAATTGTGATCAGATTTCCCTAGCGGAGGTCTGCATACCACTTTATAAGCATCTGGAATATTCCCTTAACATAGATCAATAGTCTGGTTTAAACGACTAGGACAGTCCACATATTTCCGAAGAGTGGGCAGATATTCACATAATAAATTAAAATCCCCAACAATTAACACAGGTTGGTCGGCAGAGTGAAGTGAGTGCTTTATAATATACTGTAGCTCTTTGCTATTCTCTCCCCTGCGGCATTGACGATCGGTCCGAGTACATAAGTAAACATGACAGTAATCTGGCCAAACTCCCATGGGAGATAAAATGGTCTTAAAGAAACTGTCCGGTGTGCTCAGTACTCTGTGCCCCAGCTATTGTCAACAAACACACACAGCCCTCCTCCAATTGATTTAAATGAGCTATGCATGTCTCTGTCTGCTCGTATTTTTGTAGGCCAATATCCTGTTAGGTAAGGGGTTGCATGGCAAGGTTCTGTAAGCCAAACAAGGTTGCTCTGTTTGAATTCACAATCATGTTCAGCTCATAGCATAAGTCCATCTAGTTTGCTTACCGAATGCATGTTTGACAGGGTAATGACGGGCGAATTCTGACGTTTTCAGAGTTGGTGCCTCACGCCTCCTTTCAGCCATGCTTTTTTTCCCCTTTCTTTCACCTCTCCATCCATTTGTCATGCCGCCGGATTGCATAACAATCCTCAGGTAGGTTTACAGATGAAGACCCACCAGTAGAGTGTAGTGACAACCGGTCTTGTCAGTCTGTCCTATAGTTATTCCCAGGCATGAATGCCTTAAGGCAGAATAATATTCGGAGTGGTGCGAAATTCAAGACAGAATACAATGTAAAATAACATTTCCAGCAAGTGTAATCCATTTCAGAAGAGTAAAACTGTTCAAAACAGACTTAAGATCTCAAACAAGCAGATCAGGTCAGCATTGGAGCCAGGAAGTCCAGTCTCAGCAAATGACTCATTTTTCAAAGTGGGGAACTATGACGTCAAATAGGATAAAACACCAACCCCGCAGAAGAAGATCAACGCCTACTTCAATACAACCGGATTAGCCCCACCCACCGATTCGCGCATTACACGCATAGCTAAATAACATAGATGCCTACCTTGTGACCGGATCGAGCTACCGAGCAATACAAAATACTGTGCAGTGCCTGGTTGTGGAAGAAGACAGTCGCTGCATTAGCTTCCTCAGGATTCCAATAGGACGGCATGGATTAACTTAATTTTTAATGACGTTCCAGCTGATGAGGTATAACATTGTCCGTCTGTTCGCTTCATTTCACTGAGGATTGTTTTGTAAACAAGACTGGATTTGCAGACAGATTAATAGTAAAGAACGGTGCTGTGCCGTCTATATTGGATCTGACAGGAATTGCGCAACACACGGACTCTGGGTCGAACATGTGTGGGCCGTTGCCATTTTACAACATTGGACGTTTTCAAAAAAATTTCCTCCACGTGCACCGACGGGTGAGTTGAAACTCATTATAATATGCAAAACTGTTATCCACTCACAGCAGTGGGCATTTACCTCCAAGTCTTCAGTGCAAGACAACCATAAAAAACAAAAGTTTTTTCAGCTAGGCTCAAAACTAGGGTACAAAATAGCCTATTACTTATTCATTTTGATGTTTTTGAATGCAAAAACCAAGCTCAGACAACATAATAACAAAATTTAAAAAGCCAGGTCATGACCCCTTTAACTTGTTTACTAACTTTGGAAAATCTAAAGATTAGTTCTTCCTTGAAAGCGACCTGGTACCTTCTAAGACTTCTATGACTTATGACTTTGATAAAAAAAATAAATTAAAAAAAATGTGATACACAACCCTTGATTGAAAACTTGCACCTACAGAGTATGACACACAAACACCATTTTTAGCAAAATAAAATAAAAATAAAAAAAACAAGAAAAGCTCATGCTATGAAAATATCATAGCAAAATATTACTGGCTTGTTACTTTGGCAAATCCAGACATTAGTTCTTCCTCGAAAGCACTTGTTGAAGCAACCTGTTACAGTAATTTCTTGGCATGACATAAAAAACACATGCAGCCATCCACAACCCTAGCTAAAATTAACATCTCTGAAAGCAGCCCACTTGTAGAGCAAGTCAAATCTGACATAAACTCTACACTTAAATATACTGCACAGGTGTATCTGTTTTAGAACATAGTCTCTCACACCAAAGACATGTGTCTTCTCCACTGCGCAATCACAATCCCAATAGAACATTTCATAAGTGCCAAATCAGAAATAGCTAATCACATCAAGTAACACAGTCTCATCCCAAGTCGTCATATAACTGACGTCTTGGGACGTCTTTTGACCATACGTCAACATCCGCCTTTTTAGGGTACCCTTACGTCAGTTAGTTGACGATCCCGGGCCATCATACAACTGACGCTTTACCTTTAAAGTCAGTTACACTCTAAAAAATGCTGGGTTGTTTTAACCCAATTTTGGGTCAAATATGGACAAACCCGAAATGTTGGGTTAAAAATGTAATGTAAAAATTTAACCCAACGGCTGGGTTAGTCCATATTTGACCCAAAGTTGGGTTAAAACAACCCAGCATTTTTTAGAGTGTAGGTGACGGGGTAGGTTTAGGTCTGGGGTAGGGTTAGGATCCGATAACGTCACCTAACCGACGTTTAAGGGTACCCTAAAAAGGCGGATGTTGACGTATAGTCAAAAGACGCCCCAAGACGTCAGTCATATGACGTCTTGGGATGAGACTGCGTTGCATTCAAGACTTAGCACACCAGGAAGCAGTGCTGTTAACCTTCATTGAAACAGCAAGTGGTGAGTTCACCTTGTGGATATGTAAAGGAATTATGTATATATTGTATTCTTGTCCACATAAATCTTCACAGAGGGATGCTGAGAGCCTGTTGGGCAGGTTTCCATCAGGCAGTTTGGGGCTGTGGAGTCCTAGCAGCAAGACAGTCTTTCACTCCCTCTGGGGCTTGAAAATGGCTGACCACCATCTTTTAGATTTGTCTCACTTTTATTCACTCTAGAACCTTCCATCCAAGCCAGCACGGCGAACTACATTCACCTCTAGACATTTCTTCCTCTCTATGGGATATCGTAATTGGTGACTTTTCAATTTAAACCATGTCACAACTGTCAGAAGCATATACTGAAAAATCTCTTTTTTCTCTTTTTCTCTTAGCCTAGTTCAGTCAAAATCTAACCCACTAAGGCTAAGGCCAAAAACATTTCTTTATGAACATTTGCAAATGCTGACGTGAATTTCCGGCCAACGCAATTGCAAGCTGTGACGTAATGGCTGTGTTGTATTACTCAATGGGGCACTAGAGTTATCATCAAAAATCATTTTTTTTTTCCTTCAAACTGTTGCTCCATGCTAGTAGTCAACCTCGAAGAAGATAGTTTACCATAATGTTCACCACAGAGTACTTGTGTTATGTTATGAATTGCAGTCTGACACATTACGGAAAGCAATGAGGCATGAAATGAGACAGTGTCATTTAAAAAGTGGGAGGGAAAGAGTGGAAGGAAGTACAGAGGTAGAGAAATGCTACTTTGCACTGCAGACTCTCCTTTTCTTTACACTGCAATCTGTATTTATAGATGACTTGCCTCATTTATCAATGCAAACACCTGCCAGAGGGGGAGAGAAAGACAATGAGAGATAGAGAGCTTTCGGTATAAAGTTCGGTCCACATTGCAGGTAATCTAGGCCAAAAACTGCTTGCTTGGACATCTTAAGTTGCCATATATAACTTGTTTAGTTTTTAACGTGATATTTAGGGCTGGTTTATTTAAAAATATTGTATATGATTAATTTAAATAACGTTACGGCAGTTATGCAGAGATGTGTTTGTTGCTTGTGTAAAAGAAAAAAAAAGATGAATCTTACTTAATTATTTTTTTAATAATTGAGCCAAAACCAAAATGTGTTCTTGTTTGAAAAAACTCATCTTGTTTGAAAGAGCATGAATGCCATCAAAACGGTCCCTGCTATATTTGGACACTGAAAATATTAGGTGCTAGTCAGTCTTGTGGAGACCACTGTTTCATTATTCATTTCTTTCCATCTGTCTCCTAGCTTCTTTGTTCCAGGAGCTGTTTCAAGAGGCTTACCAACAATAATTTGCAGTTATTATTTCCAAGCAGCACTGAGAATATTAATCCATTCCTAGATATTGTAGAAATGTTGTGTCAATATGTATGTATGAAATAATAATAATATAAAAAAACTGTTTGTCTCTCTCCAAGGAAAAAGAGAAAAGAACTCACCGGTGAAAAACAGCAGAAGCTGAGTAAGGTGTATAGTAAATATTTTAGAGACTTCCAGCCAGACACACAGGAAAGCAACTGCTTTACACTTCATTTACTGAGGACTGGTAGTCTAAATGTCCTCACTTGTATCAGGAAAGATGGACATCACTTACAACTTATACCACTGTAATACCCTGCAATGCTCACATAAACCTAATGCCCATGTACAGCCCAGTCATACATGTATAAAACCAGTATGTATAAAACCAATAGTGCACTTAAGACATTCTACTATCAATAAGTAAGTTTGAAACTAAATGTCAACTAACTCTCATTGTTGACATGTCAGTGACAGGTATACGGTAAGGCTAGTGTAAGTTAATGGAGAGAAAATATAACGTCACACTCTCTCAAGCACATTTTATTATTTTCAGTGTTTCGGAAAAACAAGTAGCCTTTGTCAAGGTACTACACATTCAGAAGTCATAATTTTCTATTGTAGATAAAACAAAAACAAAAAAAGAGAAAATATGAAAAATATGTAAAACTGAACTAATCTAATCTCAGTAACATTAAAATGTTCTTTTTTAATATTAATACTAAATTAACATGAAGATCTGAGGAGTCTCACAAAAATCTTTTATCAATTAACCCTTCTTTTCGTTGAAGGTTTGAGACCCTTCTCTGTGCACCCAGGGTCAGGTGCCCTTTGGATTTTTAGACCTATACAACTGCAAATCAATAGAAAGGCTTCGTTCCATGTTTACAGGTCAGAAAATACAGCAAGAGAGAGAAAAAATGTGCATCCATATCTTAAATTAACTCCTAGTAATATAGTCTGGTCACAGCGGCCTGAAACAGAGGTGGTCTCTAAGAATGCAAAGCGTGTGCTGCCCTCTTTCCACCATACACACTCCTCCATATGCGCTTCCTGATGTGCACCAAAAATCGCTTTTTCAAGGGTACGGTTTTTATCTCACGCTTGGCTTCTCCTGTGTCATGATTGATGCAAGACGCTCCCAGCCAAGTACTCATTGTTTTTAAGACCACATACCTGAGTTATGAATGTTGCATAAGTTGTGTGAAAGCTAAATATGAAATTCAAGGAGAGAGAGAACTTGCCTGCAGTGGGAATGGAGGCAGGACACATGTGCATTCAATATTAATCCACTATTTGTGGGGAAACTCCGACGGATGAGTGTCGGAGAGAAGAGCAGACATTGGTGAAATGACTTAATAAAAGAGCAGATGTGCATCTGTGATACTTTTTCTTTCTTTTCACCTATTGCACCACAACCATACTTTCCCAAAGTTTCCTTGGGAAAAGCTTCAAGTAAAAGGACAGACCAAATAAATCCACCTTATTGATGCCTTATCTATCTATCTATCTATCTATCTATCTATCTATCTATCTATCTATCTATCTATCTATCTATCTATCTATCTATCTATCTATCTATCTATCTATCTATCTATCTATCTATCTATCTATCTATCTATCTATCCATCCATCCATCCATCCATCCATCCATCCATCCATCCATCCATCCATCCATCCATCCATCCATCCATCCATCCATCCATCCATCCATCCATCCATCCATCCATCCATCCATCCATCCATCCATCCATCCATCCATCCATCCATCCATTTTTGCACTTAAAACAAGTGAAAATACACAGGGGGTTGTATATATACCATATGTCTGATCACATGGTAATGTATTCATACAACAATCAGACCAAGGGGGAATTAAGGCCACAAAGACATGATTCTTGATCTTGTGATTCTTATTTAAACAAACTTCCTCATGTAAATTGCATTAGGCAAGTGTAGTGCATTACCAGAATCTGTATAATGCATGACCTCATAGATAAAACACATAATTTTCAGTTGATACAGTACTCTAATAGTGCACAAATGACAGATTCAATTAATTCAGAAATCGAGAAAAAACAAAACAGTTGCAACTAAAATTAGAAATATTTAGTCATTTTTGCGATTGTTTGTTTGACAAGTGCGTCTTTTCATGTACAGAAGGAAGTGGCATGAGCTTGGGGGTGGTGGCTGGCGACAACACTTGTCATAAAGTTAAAGAATAGTAATGTGAGAAAGTACAATGTAAATAAGCTGTCATAAAAATAAAAGTCTGAGCTTGGCTGAGGACAGCGTGTTGATCAAACAAATATAAAAATATCTAAGATTACTTTAATTAAAAAACAAAACTGCAAAAATTGTTGAAGCTGTGGTATGGTGATTAGCACCCATGCATTGCATTGTGCATTGAGCATTGTGGTGCTCATGTGGCTGGCAAAAGTACAATTCCCAAATTGCATTACCCTTTTTTCTCCTTAATAACCTCTAAACAATATATTGTCTCTGTCTTATAAAGCAAAAAAAAAAGTATACAGGTAAAATGAAGCATCAAGATCAAGAACATAATGTTTTTCCACTTTTTTTTTTATAAGAATACGTATTAAGTACACTTGCATGTTAAACTATCTAAATCCTTCTGCCATTTCCTGTCTACAAATATTTCATCAGAAATTAGGGCATTTGGTTGATTCTCTCAGGGACAGCACATATATGTATAACCTTGAGGCATGCCTCTCAGTAGCAGTGTTTTCACTGTCTGGCCCGAAGCGAGCATGCCAGGACCAATCACGTATCCACTGTCACTTCTGGGGGTTGATCAGGCCTCATCAGGGCATCCTCTTGGCCCTCCAAATACATTGATCCAATGTGGAAAGGTCATGAACAAAAGCGGAGTTTATCTGAGTGAGAGGATCATGTATTACTATAATGTGGTTAATGTGTTAAATGTTAAAACTACAACATAAAATTGTAGCAGCGGTTTCTTGTAGTAACGTAAAAAAAATATATATATATATATATATATAATTTGAAATTAAATAGAGATTCGTGGTCTTCAACCACAGAAGAGTTTTTATAAAGCCTCTATAAATACACATATTAAATAAATGCACATACTGCATTAAGGGTTGGGAAACATAATTTTTTGTGTAGCCTGTCAACCCGATATCATAAAATGCAAGCATTTTATTTATTGTGCAATTAATATGTGAAAATTAGTTTTACGTGTATATGATATGCAATGTAAACCCCTTGGGTAGGATTAGTGGTGTTTGGTATGTGCGTATTACACGGCATAAAGTGTGTATCATATGCACGTGAAAACTGCGTCTCAAGTAAAAACTAATTGCACGATAAATACAATGCATGCTATAGAAACGCTTTTCATGTGATCAGGCTGAACCATATAATTTAATGTGAAATATGTAAGGATATAAAGCAAAAAAATAAATAAATAAATAAAATAAAAAAATACTTCGGTAACACTTTACAATATGGGTGCACTAATATGCATTAATTCATGCTTAACTAATACACAGATAATCATGAGTTAATGTATAACTAATGAAGAACTAAACCATTAATTAACGATTACTGCATCAGCAACTAATAGAGTCTATATGATATAGAATAGATTAAGCAATACATGAATTGCTATTAATTCAATGTGTCATTGTGTATTAATTCCTTAATAACATATTTTATTAATTAATAGTGTAAATTAATGTGTTAATTACCACAATTAGTCAAAGCTATGCACTTCAACTTCCAGTTGTCTGCTTTAATTAATCATTAGCTAATGATTTGCAAAGGTATCATTATGTTATGACTTTACTTGTTGGGGCACATCATTATTAACTAGTCATTTAGTAATTGTAGTAATTTTCACATGAATTTGCACTAACAATTAAGTAATGTATTAATGCATATAAGTGTACCTGTCATATTATCTGGAAGTTGAAATACAAGGCTTTGGCTCATTCTGGTAATTAACATATTAATTAACACTATTAGTTAAAAAATGAGTTATTATGGAATTAATCCACAATTAAATATTTAATTAAAAACAATTCATGTATGAACTAATACATTAACCTTACAGACTCTTAATTAGCTCCTAATGTGGTAATCATTAATGAACAGCTTAGATAATCATTACTTACACATTAATTCAGTACTATCTGTGCATTAGTTAAGCATGAATTAATGCTTATTAGTGCACCCTTATTGTAAAGTGTTACCAATACTTCCAGTGTAAAACAAAATGCCTGCAAACCAATACAGAGTTTCAGTTAGCTGATGATAGGAAAAGTAACAGAAAATAATTTCTTTACAAAAAAAAAAAAAAAAAAAAAACGTTAATAAATAAATAAAACTAGGCAACACAATATTGTAACATTAATTTGAAATCATTTCGCAGCTCTGTGTCTCACAACTTTGTTTGGTCTAGTTGATGAAAACCATTGACTTGGACAAAGTCAACAGAAGCGTCATGAACCAAAAACCTTCATGTCTTTGACAGACCTCATCAGCTGACTTCCATGTCTTGGGGCAGCAGGGGAACTCAGTCATATTATGGTTTGGTGACACTCAGCCTGCCCTCTCGATAAAGAGAGAGTTCGTCTGGATAGTTGAGGCATGAAGCCACTGTGCGCAGGATGACACGAAGCAATTTTTCAGCAGTTTTGAGCAGTCAATGTCTCTCTGTCCGCTGTCGGGGTCTTGAAAGGTCACCACGGCTGCATGGACATTGCGCTTTGGAACAGCCTCTCAGAATTGACTTTGATTCAGTTGGCTTGAAACAAACAAATGGCGGGTCCAGGGTGTCCAACTCTAATGTCTTTCCCTTTGTTCAAATATACAAAGAGCAATGATTCAACTCTTTTTCTTCTTTGGTGTGCTATAAAAATAAACATTGCTCTCTTCCTGCATTATCAATGTGATGGCTACGTTTAGATATATGTGTTTCTGTGTACATAAAGTCACTTGAGATTCCACAGCAGAAATAGAAATGATGGAAAGGAGCCTCCATTAACCCCTTTGGGGTCTGCAGTCACGCCAGCGTGACTAGCTCACTTTTTTTTTCTTCTTATCAGTGCAAAAGAGACTCAAAACACTCTGTTGATTTTGATCTTACATATAGTGTTAAATATTATTCGATGCTGTTAATTATCTATTTTTTTACAAAGTGTTGTGCTTTTTGCCAAATAAAGAAAACATAAACATACTGCACGTTCTGCCAACTCTCTCAATGTGGTCCAATCTGAAACGCGTCCGAAAATGTACTGTAACTCAGCGAATACTCAGTCACACATGCATCCAGACATACATCTTGAATTATCTACTTTTTTAATGAAGTGATTTATATAAAAAACAAATATTCTCAGTTTATGTAATCTATTTGAAAAGAGAGAGAGATATTAGTCACTCATTTCAGGTCATTATAGCTCATAAAGTGCTAATGTGAACACGTCCACGGAGAGCGTGCACTATTCAAACACAAATAATCTGAAGCAAGATGCAAACCTGTCAACGCCCACATCAACTCGATAAAACACATCAAGTTTAATCAGACTCATGTTCTTTACGATGCTGCGAGGAATAATACTAACGCAATAATAATTCTGGCTTTATCTCAAAAGTGCCGGTTTAGTTTCATTTCGAGGAGCAATGGATCCAGTTGAAGTGAAAGAGTAAGTTCTTTATTCTTAAGTGCTTTGTTCCAATCGGAGTCGCTATGGAGGATGCAGAGCAGCTGGCACAAGATCGCCGGCACTGGAAAGAACTGGTTCATCTGGTCGGCTCAACGCACAGGGACGGGATGTGAACCCATACCCAATGCAGGAGCTTAATACTACTAATAATTTGTTCCAATCGCGATATGCAATTTTTACCTTGGATATTATACAATTTGCATGCAAACAAAATAAGTCCTCACATTCTTTCTTGTGAACCACAGCATTATTCATGATCCTTCACGCCCCCCATAAACCCCCCCCTCCCAAAACAAATTGTGTCTTACAAAATTTAAATCAATGTATTGTTTGTGTAAATGATTAGGCAGGAGGATTTTTAGATCATTTTGAAGCAAAAACTCTAGGCGACAACATCCATTAGTCAAAAGTCTTTTTTGAGGTTTTTAAAAACCTGTCAAAAGGTTTTTAAAAGCAACTGAAAAAGCACAAAAGTCAAGGCCAGTCAAAACATCTCAAGGACCCTCAAAACACCTTAGATCCCAGAGGGTTAAAGGGGTCATGAATTGAAATAATCTGCATTGAAACAAGTAATTTTGACCATCAACCCACTGATAACCATTGAAGTCCACTATATGGAGAAATATCCTGGAAAGTTTTGCTCAAAAACCAGGTCTAATAGTTTTCAGGTCCCGAAATGTAATAAAATAGGCAGAACACTGCATAGTTTTCATATCCTTTTCAAAGTTCAGTGAGTGTTTTTTTTTTCTTTGTCCTTTGTTGTTTGGTTAATATTAAAATGCAGACAGTAGCAGGATTATTAGGATGATGCCACTTTAAGAGCGATTGCACGCACAGATCATGTGTTTTGTGTTTGCGTTCACTTAAAACATAACCAACTATGAGAAGAAGAGAGAAGAAGCAAAAACATATAGTGAAACATCAGCTGAGCACTCAGGCTGAGGCCAGGAGTATCTTCAGTTCCCCTCTGGGGAGTTAATTTAGAGGTAAAAGTTAAGCTCATACTGTAGAACTAGACAAGCTCACAGATGACTGATTGACATGGTAGAGTGCTCCATGCTAGAATACAGCCAGTGGAAAGTAATGGTTAACACATAAGAAAATGCAACTAAAAATGCATCTAAAATCTCCACATCCCGAAGGCCTGACGTCCCTCCCAGGTGTATGAATGCACATGCAAAGGCCCTGCTTGTAAAATGTTAAAGCAAAACATCTTAGCCACATCCTGAGGGGCGATCCGTACTGCACGCGTCGTATTAACCCAGGTGTCTGGCCTCTGGTTATGTGTGTCTCTCAAAGCCCTGCAAACCCTCCTCTAGCCCTGTATGTGCAACAACGACAGACACAACCTTCTATATTCAGACAATGAGGAAAAAACAAACCCTAAATAGCTACACTACCATAGAAAAAACCATACACTACCATGTTGTTATATCCAATGCAATGACACACGGGGCCAATGTGATGTAAGCAGAAAAGAAAATTCATTTCAGATGTTATTACATTTTTTTTTTTTATTACAGATTACCAAAACTTTTTTCCACCCCTGGGAATAACTGATGTTTCTCCATAATGGAGCTAAATTGACTGCTAAACCAATGTTTAATTTAATTTTATTTTTTTGGGAAAATGCTAAATAGCATGTGTGGCCTAAGTGACATCAACAGGAAAGTAATGTCAGAGGAGAAGCAAGTTATTACATTTTTATGCAATTAAGAAATATCAATGCACTGATGAATAGTTGACAATAAAACTAGGAAAATACAAGTAAAAAGGGTCAGTATTGATTCGATGCTCATTTTAAAAATTCTTCAGAACTGGCTATCAAATGTTGGCTCAGTGCAGACACCTTTAATAAGACTAAATAACATCAGCAATATATAATTACATCAGTAGCACCTCAGAACACTCTGTTTAGATCAATCCTGCGAGTCGTTTATTAGCCGCCAACCACCCAGGCTAATTTATCACACAGTAATCACATTGTCCAGGTTGACTTATGGCTCAAAACAATACATTTAACAACATCAATATGACACAGTGGTGACATATATGCACTGACTGGAAAGTAACAATGCCAATCTACCACCATACATTGGGTAGGAAAGTGCAGAAGATGCCCGCCTGGCAAGTCAACAAAAAAGACTCAATCCAAGTTTTTTTCTTCTCTGTGTTTTGCATGCTAATGCTTGTCTTGATATTCCAGTTTGGCATGCCAATATGGTCATAAAGCACAGGGGGATGAGGGCATTGAGAATCGGATGACACATCATCTTCCTAATATCCGATCGAGTTCAGTTCTTTCTATTGTGTTTGGCCAGAGAAACAAACTAATTTCCTCTCCAACCACAAACAGTCTCTGTTGACAATGGGGTCAAAAGACTCAATTAACCTCCAAAGAAGAGGGAAAAATTGTACAGAGATGTATTGTGAGAGCAGAGAAAAGGAAAAACGAATACTGCAGATGACTGCAGCTCTGTTGATGTTCTTATTTTGAAGAGATGCTATTCAAGGCTGGAGATGGAAGAAAGAGAGTAATTGATGGATCTTGATAAAGGATCCCAAGAAGCTCAGTGAGGCTTTTGTGAGGCGACGACCCTTTTAGAATCACATGGACTACAAAACTATAGAAAATAGATCTTCTTCCACACATTCGCTCTTTATCGCACAGACAAACACACTCTCTGTTCACACTTTTCAAATGCATAAATTATGTTGCTCTCTCTATATATCTCTCTCTCTACAGTATACATATACAGTTTATATATATATATATATATATATATATATATATATATATATTTATTTCTATATACTGTATACTTTATAGCACTGTAAAAAAAATAAAAAAATATATTGTTGGTTTAACTTAAAAAAATTAGTAATCTGGTTGCCGGTTCATTGAAATTTAAAAATTGAGTTAATACAATAAAGGGGATTGATTTAATCATCAGAAACTCAAAATATTATGTTATCTGAACCACATAAATTTTTGAAGTTGATTTGACAAAAGAAAAAAATGTTGTGATTACAAATCATGAAAATATTTTTTACAGTGTATATATATATATATGAAGAGTTCAGATGCAAAAGCCTCTAAATGCCATTTGAAATTTTCTTCTTTAATGATGATTTTTATCAAACTTGTATATTTAAGTTCAGTAATTTCACTTAAATAACAATTAATAGGTAATTATCATTGCCATTTAAGTGAAATCACTGAACTTAAATATACAAGCTTGATAAAAATGATCATTCTAGAAGAAAATTTCAAATGGCACTTAGAGGTTTTTGCATCTGAACTCTTCATATATATATATATATATATATATATATATATATATATATATAGTGTGTGTGTACTGCGTTTAGTAGCGTTCATACAAAAATAAATGTGTATTTACATAGAAATACACTAAAGATATATTTGTATGACTGCCATTGGACCCCTGAAAGAGATGATTGGTTTGTTTTAAGATAAAACTTCTGGTTTTGGTTTATAAATAAAAATAAAATAAAAAAAATCAACCCCCAAGAGATGTACCTGCAGCGATAGCCCAGCTGTTCTGCTCTGCTGTGTCCATCCTGGGAACAGTTTCCCAAGCTTACTTGCTCCATGCTCCGTTTGACGGTCTGCATTTATATGCGCAAGCACCATCGTAACTGCTGCACCTGCCTTTCTGATTGGAGAACAGCTTTACTTTGGGCACATCTAGTCTTAAAAGCTGGCAGGAGAGTGTGGCTGAAGCAAGAAGACGCCACTGTGACTCCTTTTTATCCACACCCTAAAGATTCTGCTCGGAAAAGCATTTTAGTGTCAGTGTGCTGATAAAAGGGCTGGAAAGGCTCCAAGAAACAAAAAATATATATTTTGGACAATTGAAATCTGCTGATCAGCTATTGACCATCTTACACCCTCTGAGGCTATCTACAGTAAGTATCTTAGACAATCAAATGACCATAGACCACCTTAGTTAAAAAACATCTGAGACCAGTTTAAACAACCATTCTCAAACCAGCTAATGACCATCTTAAAGCAGTTACCACCCAGAAACCAGCTAAAGATTATCTTAGATCAGCTAGTTACTATCTTAGACTAGCCACTAATCATCTTAGACCCTCTATTGACCATCTTAGACCACCTTACACTAGTATATAACCATCTGAAACCACATAATGATCATCTTAGATCAGCTAATGACCATTTTAGACTCTCATTAGGCAATATCCCTCTTAGAGCATCTATTGACCATCTTAGCACCATACTCTAGTAATAACCATCTCAGACCAGGTAAGACAAACTAAAGACCTCCTTATAGTGTTGTTAGTACTTGAGACTAGGGCTGAACGATTTTGGAAAATAATCTAATTGCGATTTTTTTAACCAATATTGCGATTGCGATTTAATATGCGATTTAAAAAAAAAAAAGTTATTTACCTTCTGTGTTAGTCGACAAAGACAAGCAATAAATCATTGTACAGTAGGGATGGGAATCTTTAGATAGCTCATGATCCGATCTACTTTTTTTCTTATTAATTAATCTTAATAACTCTTAAAATATGTATTTAATTACATGTGTAAAAACACATACTTTAAAAAATAAATATAAAAAAAAACATTTAATTAAACCAATTACATGTTAAGAATTTTAAATAGGCTATATAAAATAATATAGCTTCAAAATATAAAAGCTAGTAAATAAAGAGAAACAAAAAAAAAAAACATTACAAGCAATAAACAAAGAGTGGTCTCAGTATTTAAAAGTAGGCTGTCTGAATGTTTTTCATTCAAGAGCTGGAGTGATTTTCCCCTCAGTTTAGATACGATAAGCTGCATTCACACTAATGCATATATCTCTTTTGAAATTGTAAATGTGGTTTGTCCTGTTGGTTTAAGATATAACTGACCGTGTTTACATCAATTTCGCATCATAAAAGCATTTTGACATGCAAGTACATTTACCAATGAGTCGCTCACGGCCGCATGCACCAGCGCTCTTCACAAAGCACGCGTTAGTATTTTAAAATGAAAGCAGCCTTCTCAGTGATTTTCATGGTTTTAATATATAAGCCAACTGCATTCCAAAAGACATAAATAATGCCCCTGTGAAGCATTTGTAAAGAAAATACCCACGGGAGAAAACACGCACTGCAACAGTGTAACGTTATAACATCAAGCAAAGTGGCAAAACCTGTTCAATGAAGCCCGCGAATGTCCTTGTAATTTGGTTCAACCCCGACCTTTATAAAATAACGTTACTACACTCTAAAAAATGCTGGGTTATTTTAACCCAATTTTGGGTAAAATATGGACAAACCCAGCCATTGGGTTACATTTTTAAATGACATTTTTTACCCAATGGCTGGATTTGTCCATATTTTACCACCAAAATTGGGTTAAAACAACCCAGCATTTTTTAGAGTGTATGTTTTGGAAGGTTCGAGCGGTGTCGTGTGTGTGAGTGAGGAAGAGAGAGAGCGAGAAAATAGAAGCAAGCAGATTCAGAACACGGTTTGTTTCTGAAGCACGCGCAGCGTCATCACGCATCTGTGTTTAAAAACTAAGCTCATACTTGATTCTGAAATTCTCTGAATCGATCCAGGATTGTCGAGGAGAGAATAAATAACACAATAAACTGTTCTTTTCTGGACGCCAGACCGCGTAGCGTGGCAAGTTGATGCTTTATCTTGCAGACTGCTTTTCTCTCGCGTGTCAAGTGACCAGTGTAATCGCAGCTCTTGCGATTACAAAATCGCGTTTCATCATATCGCGATTTTATCGCAAATGCAATTAATCGTTCAGCCCTACTTGAGACTATGGTCTCGGTCTCATCTCGGACTCAACCACTTTTGGTCTCGGTCTTTTCTTGGTCTCGGACAGTGAGGATTTTTTTTTCAAGACTATAACTGTGAAAATATCACTAATTTGCCAGTATATTGACTATATTTTTGTTAACATCCTTGCTTTTATTGTATGTGAAACACACTTATTCAAATCCAATCAATAATGTGACTCATTGGTTATTGCTAATTATGTATTTTTGTTACCGCTGCCTATCACCCATGTAGTCATGTCCGTGTATTGTTAAGAAAAGGCGGAGAAAATGGACAACTTGTTTTACGTTCTGTACTAAATGATGGAAGTCACCCAGGAGTATTGAATAAAGATGGTTTATTTCAGCTTTGAGTGTTAAACATCTCTGTTTTTATGGGGATGTGGATCTTTCAGATCAATCTGAGAAGATTTTATATCTCTTTTGATCATGTTTCACATTTTATTGTGTCATGTAGTGTGGGGTGCTGGTCTTGGTCTTGTCTCGGTCTCGCCTTCCCTCAGTCTTGGTCTTGGCACGTAAAAGTCTTGGTCTCGATACACTCTGGTCTTGGTCTTGTCTTGGTCTCAAGTTAGGTGGTCTTGACTACAACACTAGTCTAATAATCCATAGACCACCTTACATTACAGTAGACAATAACCATCTAAGACCATTTTAGACTGCCATCATAAGACCAGCTAATGGCCATCTTAGACAAGTTACCATCCAGACAAACAGCTAATGATTATCTTAGATCAGCTAATGACTAATTTAAGATAAATCATATAAGACCCGTTTAGACGACCCAACAGTCTTCTTAGACCACCTTTAACAAGTAAATAAACATCTGAGACCATCTTAGACCAGTTACTATTCATCTCCCAGCTAATGGTCACATTAGAGCCTTAGACCCTCTCCAATGGCCATGCTAATGTTGCATTCTTAGACCATTTCCCATCCGGCAACCATGCTAATGACTATCCAATAACCATTTACCATCTTAGACCACTTTACACTAGTAATAACCATCCGAGACCAGCTTAGGTGAGCTAATGACCATATTTAATGACTTGCTTAGATCAGTTACCATCAAGCCACGGTCATTTTAGAACAGACTGAACTGTTCTATAGCCGCAGCTGTCTGACTGTACTTTAAGTTCGTGTTCTGATAAGTGTTATCTGCACGTCTATTTCAGTTTCATCAAGAAAACATACAGCGTTGCTAAAGGGTTAATAATCCTGTCATGTCTGAAGTAACACACAGTGAGAGTTTTTCTCTCTCCATGCATTTGGAGCTTGTTGAAGCCAGTCATTGGACATTACACAAGCGGGCAGCACAGGTCTGGCAGGCGGCCAGTGAGCAGACATCTGATCAATCATGCCATCTCATTACCCAGCATCCTCTGCTCTGGCGCAGCCTGACGGGAGCATGTGCAGCCAGTTCGTAAGCAAAATGGGAGTAGGAATTCATCTTCAGGTCACCTTGAATTAAATGGACATTATGTTTATATATATAAAACCACACACCTCACCGTTTCTTAATGTATCTGCAGCAAGGCGTATGTTTGGCCAGTATTATTGTCCGTCTCTCATCTGCAGAAGCTGACAGGTCTAATTTACATGGAAAGTGACTTATGGGGCTTGTGTTGCCCAGAGAACACAGATGGGGTCTCGTGCGCACGTTTACTCTGAGCTAACCCCAATGGGTATAACAACGACTGTTGGAATTACTGGGGCAGAAGTAGTTGACCAGTAATTCATCTTTGAGCTCGGGCCAAAGATCTGTCAAAATGGGTAGAGGGAATGCCAGCTTCTTTCAACATAAAGCTTTGGTAGTGGGGCATGCCTAGGTTTAGAAGTAAACTAATTTTGCTTGATGTTTGAGTTTGTTTGTTGTACAATGTAAAGTGTCAGAGCTGTAAACTACCGTCCCAGGCCAACAAAGACATCAAATGAAACAAAGCTGAAAAAATGGCTTGTGGTGTCAGGAAACCAAATTCATCGACATTTATAACCAGCAGATCAAGTAGATTCCTAAACACTACAGTGTTTGCATACAGTGCCATTCAGAAGTTTGTAGTCAGTAAGGTTTTACATTTTTTTTTATTTGAAAGTCTCTTATATGGTCATCAAGGCTGCAATAATTTGATCAAAAAGCTTAATACTTTGACAATAAAATAACTGTTCTAATTATATTTTATATATTTTTTTTAAATGTTATTTATTCGTGTAATGGCAAATTCCTGCAGCCAGTGTCACATGACCTTTCATACATCCTTCTAATATGCTGATCTGATGGTCAAGATGCGTTGTGGTAACTGTGATGCTTTGTTCAGGGTCATTTGATGAATAGGAAGTTCAAAAGGACAGCATTTATTTGTAACATTATACATGTCTTTACTCTCACTTTTGACCAATTTAATGCAATTCATTCTTTGCTGATCAAAATTATTAATTTCTTGCAAAACTTTTGAATGGTAACTACCTAACTAACTAACTAACTAACTAACTAACTAACTAACTAACTAACTAACTAACTAACTAACTAACTAACTAACTAACTAACTAACTAACTAACTAACTAACTAACTAACTAACTAACTAACTAACAATGAGAGTAAAGGTATATATATATATGACTCACAGAATATGTTTGCAAAATCCTGGAGTGTTAACTACGTAGCATAAAATAGCTCATTTGTCAGAAAGAGAGAGCGAGAGTGCATGGAAAGTGGTCGCGTGACAACAAATTATGGCTGTTTTTCACTCAAAACCCCTTGAATATTATAAGAGGGTCTCAGGGAAAAACGAATTACGATGCAAACGACCTCTTTAATACAATTATGTCTGGAAAAACACAAATGAGTAAGTGGAGCATTTATAAACATTATCTCTTGATTGAGTGTGATGTTATCAACCTCTAATACCTCAAACCTCCAATAATTATGCAGCATCTCGTAATATGTCACGGGTATGTCAATGTCAAATTGTACCATTTTGCAGACTTAACCCTTCTTTTATGGGATATTTTTATTGTTATGGTTCTCAGGAGCACTATTTAAAAGTATAATAAAATCAAAACACCAATAATGTAATGCTTTTTACTCATTCAACACACATCTATCCAAAAATTAAATAATGCATACTGACAATATAAACATCTAAAATAACTATTTTCCTCAATTTAATTTAAAAACAATACCATTAATTAGCCCTTACAACATAATAGCCCAGCAAGCCAAGATAACGTGCCTCAAAATATTCGACTAATCAAAAGTATAAAAGGAACACAATGCAATGTCAAAGTGCAAATCTATCCTGCACGTAAGCAATTTTTCATGATAAACACCATTCTTAATAAATAAACCTCTTGAAACCATGCCTTACAACCATTCTCTTCAGTGCCCCTCTTACTGTTATCTGTGACGCGCTTCATAAACAGCCAATTGCATGGTCTTTGAGGTCAGTGGTTCTGATATTTGATGGGAACGCTCCTAAAATAATTGCAATTAAAGTTATTAGTCATATGCTAATAGGCAAAGCAAAGCATGAGACATAATATCCTTTGCCACCTCAAGCTTTAGGAGCTACACAACCAACTGTTAATAATGCATTAATCTCTTGCTGCACATTGGAAACTTGGATTAACCCGACACAGCTTTTAGATTTAGATTTAGCAACAAAAATAAATAAAAAAAGCCACTGGAAGTAGGACGAGCTGCACTGTTCCAGAAATATAACGAGACCTGTCCTGACTCCTGACCATTATTATAAAATGTTAAATGTAAAAGACATGTTAAATACATGTTAGGTCTGGTTAAAGAAATCTCAAAAGTGTAAGAAGGTGGAAGGAAGGTACTGCAAATTCATGGTCTGTCAATCAAATCCTGCCTGCACACAAATGCCATGAGTGAGCAGGAGCGTAAATGAATGTATGAATTCAGCATGTTGGGGAGTACATTGTGTGTGTATTCATGCAAGTATGGGAATTCCTGACTGCTCTACTGCCCATCTCTCCCTGTGGGTGTTTTCGAGTGACCTCTTCCTGATCCGCTGCATACTACTGTTGCAGGTCCATTAAATCAGTGGCTTCTCCAGCCCCATCAGGGATGTTAAAAGCTGAACATTCTCTACAGGGAGGCAAAGATGGAGCTCTGAGTGCACACTGTACCCGTTCTCCATCAGCACCTTGAGATCCCGTCCATGTCGATATCTTAGTTATTAATAAACCCATTAATGACACATATCCTGTGTCTTTTCAGCCAACCAGTGCAGCTCTTTCAAACGGTTAGGAGATCATCCGTGAACCCCGGGCGCACCGTCCGCAAGCCCTGTCGTTTGTTGTCGGGTCATGGCCATTTGAGGGGACGTTTTTCTGCTCTGTTGAAATATTCATCCATCTGTATCTTTGGATGACAGGAAAGCGTAGTGTTTGTGTGTACGGTACGCGCGGGTCTATTTAGACGCACATACACAGACCGTCTAACATGCCCTCTGGCTTTTTCTAATGATTTCAATAACCTTTTATTAAGGACTGCAATGAATCATTGAAAGCCATCCCTTTTGAAGTAGTTTGCAATTAAGGTTCCTCTAAAATGATACTCTGACACCTGCGGTGTGAAAAAGTGTGAGAAATTAACTAATTTGATTTAGTGTCTGCATGATTCCAGAGCACATTTAACAAAAAATATCATTATTAATATCATTACATTTATGGAACGTCCTTTGGAGTAGATAACCAAGATAAACAAGTATGAAAGCAACCATTTGACAACCACAGAGTTGTATAGAGCAATCACATTAGCTTACATACAAAATGCAGCGGCTAACAAGATTTTTTTTTAGGCGTATTTGATTCAAATCAGTATAGCTGAAAAATATAACTTCTTAATTCGTATTTTGTCTTGGTTTCTACTAAACATATATAATCATCTTTGTAATAAGAAACATTTCTGAAACAAAAAAATTAAGATATTTAAGATATTAGGATCGCTCCTGCATACTAGTCCATAGGCTTCTTGAGGGAATGACACCATCAAAGACATCGTCAAAATAGTCCAAGTGACTACAGTGGCTCAATATTAACTTTATCAAACGACGAGAATACTTTTTGTGTAACAAAAATAACGACTTTATTTCAACTATTCAATTCTTCTCTATGGGCCTGTAGTCAGTTAACGTAGTGTGATTGCGTAGAGCTACATCACAAGTAGGCTCACTATTGGCCGACGCTGGTCATGTGTGTGATGTTTGTGATGTACAATAACAGAAGCTTACGCTATTAAACTAGTAACCTGACTTGAGGCAGAGGGAGAAATAAACAAATAGTTGAAATAAAGTCGTCATTTTTGTTGTTTTTGCGCACAAAAATTGTTCTTGTCGTTTGATAAACTTAAGATTGAGCCCCTGTAGTCACTTGGACTATTTTAACGATGTCTTTTAATGACTTTGAGGACAGCAAATCATTCCCTCAAGAAGCCTATGGACTAGTACAGGAGTGATCTTAATATCTTAAATATCTTAATTTGTGTTCCGAAGATGAACGAAGGTCTTACAGGGTTCGAACAACATGAGGATGAGTAAATACTGACAGAATTTTCATTTTTGGGTGAACTAACCCTAACGATAATGGGTAGTATAGCGCCGTTTTGTCATATAGCGTTCTATATGGCGCTAAAGGATGAGAGGATGAGTTTCACTAGTATGATGCATCGTTGGAAAAATCAACTAGTTAGTCACGACTGTTTCCCGAAACCCACTATCGCAAAGTATCGTTTACCACGTTGGTTTCGCACGTGGTGGAGTAATAACTACTTTTAATGAAACTGTTTAAGATCCAATCGACGCTAGATTTGTTTTATATAAATTACAGACATGTCATTTGAGGACTATTTCTAATTGTTCTCAGTTGTTCTGCTTTATTACCTGACTCAATATTTGGCTCATTCTTACATAGTAGAGCACGTTCGCACATGCACACTCTTCAAACACGTTACTTCAAATCTTTTGAAAAACTAAAAGACGTAAATTACATTTGTATGTATTCTAAATTAAAGGCACCGGTTGTACTGAATGTCAGCTTGCTTATTTTGCTCAAGATAAGGATTTATCGCCTCCAAATGTCATGCAATATAGAAACGATGCATTTAACCACAGGTCGAGAGCTGTCGTTGAAACGAATGTCCGTTGGAACGATGGTTTCGGGAAACACCGACTCGTTAAACTATGCAGATAACGACGGAACTTGCGACCATAGTTGGCTAATGATGCTTTCAGGAAACGCACCCCTGAATGCGAATATAAATGTGGTTTGTACAAGATGGAGGCCCGTTTATATTTTTGAATAGA
This sequence comes from Pimephales promelas, assembly GCF_988280905.1. NCBI lineage: Eukaryota > Metazoa > Chordata > Actinopteri > Cypriniformes > Leuciscidae > Pimephales > Pimephales promelas. The sequence goes on along the minus strand of NC_142789.1, from coordinate 15,724,802 downwards.
AAAATATAAAATAAAATAAAATGGTAATTCCGACTTTATATCTCATAATCAAACTATCTCATAAATCCTCAAATTTCTATCAAAACTGTGATTTCGTTCCTTAAAAAACATGTCTTTGCATTTCAAAATGTGACTTTCTTGTAGACTTCTCACAATTGCCCATTTGAAATCTATGTAAAATCATATTTTAACTCTTTCCCTGCCATTGACATAATTTTCCAGCTTTCTTTGTTTTCACTGTTATATTGTAGGGGGTGCTATTACACATCTTCTAAAAAAAGTAAATCAAGTACTGAATCTCCTGACCCAAACACATAGCATACAAAGGCATTCTCATCCTTTAGCATCATATGTGACGCTATATGACAAAACGACGCTATACTACGTACATGGCACCCGTTATCGTTAATATAACACGCGCTGTGATGGGTAGGTTTAGGTGTGGGGTTTGGTAGGGTAGCCTCATTTTATGACGCCTTGGTTTCACGTGTTATATTAACGATAAAGGGTGCCATGTGCATAGTATTTCGCCGTTTTGTCATATAGCGTCACATATGATGCTAAAAGACGAGAACGGGCTGAGCATACATACAGTATGTAATCATATGCATATGCGTAAAAAATAACACAATCATCAGCATTAAACAGCATATAAATCAAATCTGCCTAATGTTACTGAATGAAAAGTCGACCCAGGACGAAATATAGAACTGTAAAGCTTTGAGTGTTTTGATGGACTCGATCTACTACATCTGTTTTGATCATCGTACTGAATCCAATCCAGTCGTAGTCTGGTGCTCAAAAAATTGGGAAACCACATTCAAAACTGTTAATAAAAAGAATGCATGAAGCTACTGTAGAATAAAACAGGGGTTTTTTTTGTTTGTTTGTTTGTTTTGTTGTTTTTTTTAAAGCAGAGGGACTGTTCTTACTTTTGATACAGCAAGTTCAGATATTCACACAACAAAATATTCTGGGGCCATGAAATTTTAATCAAAATGATCAAAAACGCTGGTGAAGGCTGGCCACTTAAAAAAATAATGCTGTTTTTTTACTGTTATTCTGGATAGTGTTTACCTTGATGTGACATTCACTGTGTATTGAATGCGTGCGTGAATGGTTTCAGACTGAATATGAGTGACTACAAAAATAGTAAACCCTCTGGCGCTTGTGCATTCTGATACAGTACTGCTGAATGGACATCAATTTAGGGCCAACATTTTCATTCTCTTTCCACAATCTTTCCACATCTTTCCTCTTTCCACATCAACGCCATCGTGTTGATGCTCAAGTCATCAACTGATGTACTTTACTAGATGTTGACACTGTCCGATTATATTACTTACAAAATGTTTGTGCATATGGTTTGGATTGATGGTTGTGGGCAACAACAGAACAGCAGTGCTATGATGCAATGATAGTCTTCTTCTCTGAAGTTCACTTCCCCACACGATGAGCCACACAGCAGCATGAGATGCATTCCAACAGCCCGAGTGTTCTTGTATGATGGAATCAAACCCTCTCAGATCATTTATAAATGAGCAGGCTGGCTGGGGTCTGGAGTGTGAGACGTGATATGGCGCCATAATCTCTTCTGCCTAGTCCAGATTTTGGCTTCACTCAGGATGTTGCTCCAAAACAAGAAACCTGCTGTAATCTTGGGTGGAAAAGCAATCCCCCATCAGCAACTGGCATTTTTTTTATTTCCATAATGTATGCAGAAAAAAATGGTAGAAGGGCATTGGACTGGCATGTAAAGTTTTTTTTTTTTTGATTTTGGTTTATATGATCCTGGCCACTTGATACCTTAGGCAACAGATAAACAGCCTAAGGAAATGAAATGACTCTTAAGCTACGTTCACACTGCAGGCTGAAACGACCTAATTCCAATTTTTTTGCCCCTATGCGACCTGTATCTGATTTTTTTCATGACAGTCTGAACGACACAAATCCGATCTTTTCAAATGCGACCCAGGCCACTTGGGTATGTGGTCTAAATCCAAAATGAATCCGATCTTTTGAAATGCGACTTCAATCTGAACGGCCAGGTCACATATATCCGACCCGCACGTCATTGCACGCACCTGTAGCTAGCCAATACACGCTAACTCCAACGCGTTTCTGCACTGTTATGGGCCGCTGCAGACGTGTCTCTTCCTCAGTGTTGTGCCTGAACGCGTTCATATACTGTATTACTGCCTGATGAACATTACTGAGAACACGTTCATTCTGGTGTCTGTGAACGTGCGCTCTCTGTCAGTTTAACTTCGTACAGTAGGGTGCCAGATTGATTTCTATAGAGCCTTCCAGGCGAAAACCTGGCTAAAACACATGTATACATGCCTTAAAATGTAGCGAAAAAACACCCAATCTGGCAACAGCGGCCGCTGGTGACAAAGCAAGGAGCGCCGAGGACGCGCACTATCAATTAAACGGGTTTTATGACGAGGTCGGTGAGGATCAGAAAAATCTTACATTTATGTGCAAACTTTGCCTGTCGATAAAATAATTGTTGTCTGTGTTATGGGCTGTGGCAATAATAATAATAATAATAATAATAAAAAGCTCGCAACAATTTGGGAAAAAAAAAACTATTCCGCAAACAACAAGTGACGTCGTTGACCGTTGATTGCTCTTCTGCGCATGCGGGTCACTTCTGGGTCATTTCACCTTCACACAGGAGATCACAAAAGGTCGCATTTAATTGGAAATGTGAACGGCCTTGCAAAAAAAATCGCATTTTTTCAAAAAATCGGAATTGAGCATTAAGCCCTGCAGTGTGAACGTAGCCTTAGTTTGTCAATACATCCAATAATTCAATCTCAATCTTTTTTTTTTCTTTTTTAAATACTATTTTCATATGTGTACTATTTAAAAAAATCAAAATGTTCATTGTACATTTTAATTAATTCTAAAAATGTGTTCTTAAAAGTAAACTAGTGTAATATCTATCCAGTGAGCAGTGTTGGGAAAAGTTACTTTGAAAAGTAATGTGTTGCGTTACTCCCTTAAAAAGTAACTAATTGTGTTACATTATTATTTTTATTTATTTATTTTTTTTTAGAAAAGTAATGTATTACGTTACTTTTATTTTACTTTTCCCCCCACCTGGGCTGGGCTTGCTTTAAAATAACAAAAAAGTTACATTTTTGTGCAAATGTAAAGACACTTTCACACCAAAAGTGAAATAATAAGCTTCAGGCTTAAGGAAATCCAAATTCACACGTGTAAAGTAGAAAGCACAGCTTTTCTTAAAAAAAAAAAAAAAAAAAAAATGTATAGTCATTTTTGCTTATGGTTTAAACTGAATCATTGAAGGTCAGAAGCAAGTACATTGATCAACTAAGTGAGATTAAATTATAGTTTTATTTAACATAATTAGTTATTTGGAGGTTTGCATAGTACTATACTTCACTGATTTTATTTATTTTGAGTAATATACTGAATCTTTTCTTTGTGCAAGGGAGATAAGCACACTCAAATTTAGTCTAGATCTACAATAACCATCATGTTTAGACACAACGCCTCTGCACTTCGATTTCTCTCAACATGGGGACAAGAGAGGTGCCAGTCAATAAATGGGAAAACAAAGTAACTTACATTACTTATCTGAAAATGTAACTCGGATATTTTGTTGTACATTTTGCATTCCTTTACTAATTACTTGAAAAAGTAATCCGATTACGTAACTCATTTGTCATGAGTTACCCCCAACAATGCCAGTGAGTATATCAATACTGTAGTTAATGCTCTAAAAACTGTGAAACTATACAGTACTGTGGATTTTCTGCATACTTACTGTATACCTACTGTCCCTTTCACAATTTTTACATTTAGGTAGAATATTAATAGCAGTCAATTATGTATAGTTACATGCAACTAACCCTAAAGTAAATTAATCTAAATTTTCATTCTATAGTAAGTTTACGTAGTTAATTACTATTCCGTACTGAATTGTAAAATTACACTGTAACAAGGACACCTTAAATAGTGTGCCCCCAATAAATAAATGAATGAAATCTTACCCACCCCAAATTTTGTACAGTAATGCAAAATGACCAGGTGTGTCCAAACATTTCAACGATATAGTGTATATGTCTAATTTCCCAATGTCATTGAAAGGACGTCAACTCATATTTACAGCAATTGAATACTTTTATCTACAAGTGGCTTCTAGCAGGTGGCTTCCTCATCTCAACTCTGTGACTGACAGGATGAACATGAGCTCTGCTGAGAGATGGAAACTCAGATTCTGTGCGGTCAGCAGGAGCGAGGGATTAAGAGTCGGAGGGCTTGCTGAGGAGGGGAAAGAAAAAGTGGAGCAGATGCTTTCCTTTGAGTTTACACACAGTCTGCTCGGTGACCTCTGCTCACGCGTGGACAAAGTTAACATGGCTCTGGAGTGTCATGAAGTCTACAGGAAAAAGAGCGAATCTGCAACTGCAGTGAACTAAAAAAACCAGATAAGCGGCGAGACAAGCTGTTGGAGACAAGGACTGTGAGAGACAAGGAACACAAATATCATAGATATTTTGAAATTAAAATTGACTTATGGCTGTATGACAAAAATATACGATATAATATATTTTTGGCCATATGGTGTATTTGACATCCAGATAAATATACATCATAACGTCTAAACGACTCTCATCATGAGCATCTAGGTAGGAGTGAGGACTACCAAGCTACCGTTTCCCGAGTCATGTCAATGACAAACATGCTTTCTAGGACCATAAACATAACAATCATCCACAGTGGGCTATTTTAACTATATTTTATCACTTGTTTGGTCTCAAACCACTACATATGCACTTCTGAAACTTGGAATACTCATTACTTGTTAAACATCTCTACATTATACATGAGATACTTCTGGTGTGTGTACAGTCTGAACTAGACACAGTTCAGGCCTGGAGAACCACACTTCAGTTTGACACTGGCCTAGAGCCGGCCTGAGGCTGCCACGCATTATCTTCAACCGTATTCTCACTTTCATTATTTATACATTTAGCTCTTCTGGCTAGACACTGATCTGGGACTTGGTCTTTTTCTTCCTGAATCTAATCTTACCCAGTTTGATGGAAATGACAGAACAGGTCTGGGATCACAATTAAGAGCACCATTATGAGCAATGTTCTAAAATCCTTGGCTGGTCGGAAATCCAGAGCTGAATACACACAATAACTCGGCATAAACAGAATAAGATAAACAGAAAGAGGGTAAAAGAGAACATTGCACTTGGTTTGGCATTTAAAGGCGGTACTACTACGGTTTCTCTCTTGGCAACTTATCTTGCCCTCTTTTGTTTAGAGAGTAAACATCTTTACTCCTCTTTTCTCTTTGTAAAAATGTGTTTTGTCAGACTGAAAAGGAAGGATGTTTGTTGATTTCCCCTCTTGTATTTTCCCTCTCTGACTAAATCTAGTGAGTTTATAAACCCTTAAACGATTTTTGTTTTGAACTATTTTGAATGCTCTGACACAGTACGCAGCATTTGAGCATGAATTCAGGAGTTAAACTGCTAATGATCGTTTGTACAAATATATTAATTCAGTCTTTGGAATTGGAATTGGAAGGATGAGGATGAGGAGGATGAGGATAAGTCAGGAGGAGGTCTGTACAGATGGTCTTTGACAGAGATTTTGGCAGCTCTTAACTTAAAAAAAAAAAGAAAAACCTACTCTATTCATTTGCACTCTAATTTTTTTGTGTCCATCTGTATGTCATCTGGCAGAGCACTGTTACATCGTTCTGTATTCATACTTGGATGTGGAGCTTGATTAAAAATACATTAAAAATATAATTCATAGACTCTAAAAGAAATCTGCTAAAGCAGATATTAGACTTTAAATGAGGTACATTACTGTACATCATAGAAATAACCTACAAAAACACTAATAACTTTTTGTGAATATCATATCTTAAAATATATAACTTGACAAGGCAAGGTTAGTTCAAGATGTAAAATTTTATGTGAATATCATCACAAAACTGTATCATATGTATTAATTCTATAAATATAAAGATATGAAGAGTTCAGATGCAAAAGCCTCTAAGTGCCATTTGAAATTTTCTTCTAAAATGATTATTTTTATCAAGCTTGTATATTTAAGTTCAGTAATTTCACTTAAATGGCAATGAAGATTACCTATTAATTGTCATTTAAGTGAAATTACTGAACTTAAATATACAAGTTTGATAAAAATGGTCATTTTAGAAGAAAATTTCAAATGGCATTTAGAGGCTTTTGCATCTGAACTCTTCATATGTAAAAAATGCATATATTTGTTGAAAACTGCAGTATGTGCATGCTCATGCATTCAAGGTATAAGGAAAATATGTACCCAACATGACATATTTATGAAAAAAAAACAAACACTTTTTTTAAGAATGCAAATATTACCTTTGTAAGAACTAAGCAAATGCATTTAAAATGAGATTTTAAAAATGTTTTATTTTTATTTATCTTAGACCCTCTTATATTCTGACCCCCTTAGGGGGCAGAAACCCTGGCAGTGCAGCATCAGAGAGCAAACAATCGGCTTAAGAAAGTCATGACTGCAAGTGTGTGGTCAGCAAGAGGAAGTTTAATACTTTATAGGCCCTATTCAGCTATCCAGTGTCTATCCATGCCTTTTTTTTTCTCCAAGCTCAACAGCTCAACATGTCAAGATCAGACTGTGATTGCATTTTTGTAGCGCTTTATCTTATCTGTATCTCTCACATGCTGCTGTGCATCACAAACATAGTAGAGAGAGGAAAGGGATATCTGTCTGTCTCTCTGTCTCTCTATCCATTTGGCTTAAACAATGACATACAGTAGGCCTACAATGGCATCGGTAAGTTTGACATCAGTAGGTGTCAGTGTAAGTTGACAGCCAGATCGGTCAGCACTTTAGATGTAAAATGCACTTGACACTCAACTGAACTGTACAGTATGTGAACAGAACAGGATTTAGCACTCAGAACACTGACGACCGTACTTAGCCGCAGTGGGTGACCATACATATATGAGAGAAAGAGCTGCAAAATGATGTCTGCACGTGTAAACACACATTTGTCTGAACATGCAAAGTATTGCTGAGGCCAAGCGTTTGATACTATGCTGGAATCTAATCACATCTTCAGAACAGGCACTGCAGAAGCGCAAGGATGCAATTACTCTCCCGTTGACAAGCTCATCCTCTGTAGCTCCAACTAATGACATTAAAATTGACCAAATGTGGTTCACTTGCAAGTGTTATTACTGTAAGATTAGCACTGGCCAAGTTGATACAGTGTCATCTCCTCGATCTCATTCCAATGCAAATATGAGATTAGAGAAAATGTGAGAAACACACTCCCTCTCCCTCTCTCTAACACAGCATCTGTTTTTCCAGCTGGGTGAGCGGGAATGTATTCATGAAGTGCTATCAAACCAATGCAATTATTTTGCTCATTTAAAGGTCGCGTTATTAGATTACAAATCGGTGCTGAACCTCCCACACTGTTTTTAAGGCTGCTTTCACAGTCGTTCGATTGCTTGGTTCAAACCCGGATTCAATTCCACCACGCTAACCTCGCAGGTCTCTTATTACATTGTACATTTGGGACTGAACCGTGGTCCGAGCACCGGTGATAAACTTCTTTGTTTTTGAAAAAAAAAATAAAATGAAATGTTGTTGACAAATCTCTTCATACACCTGGACGAGGAGAAGCGCTTTAGTTTTGGTATCACTCCGATTTGAAGACATTTGTAAATAGTGCTGCGTAAACGCAATCATAATTTTATGAATGGCCCAAAGCCGTTGCTCTTTCAACAGCTTCTGATTGGCCCAAATCACTTCTTATGTAAGCGCGTTTAGACCTCGTATATGCAAAATACAGGTAATCTTCACTCCGTTCACATGGCGCATATACCGGTAATTTACTGGTAATACTGTAAAAAAATAATCCTGAAAAAAAAACGTTAAACTACTGGCAGCTGTGGTTGCCAGCATCATACCGTAAAAATACGGTGTGTTGCTATTTTTGTGTTAGAGCATATAAGTTTTATGCTGTAGCTGACAATACGGTATTTATCTGTTAATTTCAAAAACAGTAACACACCGTTTTTTTTTACGGTATGATGCTGGCAACGACAGCTGCCAGTAGTTTACCGTTTTTTTTACAGGATTATTTTTTACAGTGCAACTTCGCAACTGGTAAATTGTCGGAACCAATTTACCAGTATATTGGAAAAGGTCCTGTTTACCGGTAATTTACCGACTGTAGCTGTGAAAGGGTCTAGTGTTATACTTTATATAATCTGACATGTCTGTATATTTCATTAATAAATTCCATTGAAAGAGAAAACCAGGATGTACATATCTATGAATACAGATAATATTGTAAATAGAATAGATATAGTCTAGAGATCATTGTAATGTTTCTTTATTAATATAAATAAGTTTTTTTGGCATTTGTTGCATTGTAAGCATTTGTCATTTTGAATGGACAAATGGCATTTCAAGCAGCAACGAGAAATATACTATTCATATGGCCACCCAAACTGCCCATTTAAATGAGAGAGAGACAGTCGGTGTCTCCAAAATCGCCACTCAAACCACTACTCCCTAGAGTAGAGCACTATATAGTGAGCTCACCAGCATAATAGAAACTCCACTTTCGGACACTACTCAATCGTCTCTCGGTGCCGTTGATTACGTCATTGCTGTCGCACTATTTAAACGCGCCATCATCTGTCAGCTGGTGCCGAGTGCTAAATAGATTTTTTTTTTTAAATAAATACATTATATTGAGCTTATTTCTCCAAAATTTTAAAACTAAAAGTCATTTCTGGCCGTTTCTGTTAAAATGCGCTACTCCACACATGATTCGAACTTATTTTTATGATCAGCGCAATGCATGATGGTATGTAGGGCTTGGGTTAGTGACCATCGGTTGTACACTACTATTCAAAATGCATTCTGGGACACATTCTGGGACACATTGAGTGGACTATATAGGGCATAATTATCATCACTATACATTCGGACAGCACTACAAAATGGCGAGCTCACTAGGGGATTTCGAACACAGCAAGAGATACCTGGTGATTTTTTTTCTATATATATATATATATATATATATATATATATATATATATATATATATATGTTGTGTATAACCCCTCCCCATAGGCTACAGTGGGGATCACTTGAAGGCTTTCAAGAGTACCGGTGCATATCAATATGCTGTGGCTGGATGAGTAAAAGACGTAAAAGTGTGGCACCTGGCCACCAAGGATTTATATGTAATCATGGGTTATGTAATCTGGATTAGGCCTGTCGCGCTATTCAATAAACCATTTAAATCACATAACAAAAAAATGAGCTTGATCATTTTTCCAGCGGCGATAATTTCTATTTGCATGCTTGTATGTTTTCCTCAATTCTTTCTCTCAAAGATGAGACATGATACAATATGAGACATGTAGCTCTTCTCTTTGAATGACAGCTAACCAATACTGTCTTCTATCGTTTTCTTTAGGTATGATAAAATACCAGTTCAGGGTTTCTCTTTTGGCTGCCAACTGCACAACATACTGCAGCCCTTACTGATACCGTCGGTCTTAAAGATGGCGACGAAAAGCTACAGTGACGTCATGTGACCCGAACGAATGCTCTTAATAAGTGTAACTGTGAGTATGCAAATATGTAAATGATATATCATCAATAGCAGATCACTTTTAAGGGCTAGGACAGTCATGTAAACTGTATTCAGGAAAAACAGCTTGAGCTGACATACATGGTGACGTTTCTACAGATGGCAAAGCAGTCTATAAAACCGCCTATGTGCCCTTTTTTAACTGTATTGATAGTGGTAAAATTCCACTTTATATGAGATTTAATTTTGAATTTTGATGTCTGGATGAGATTGCATGTACCGTATGATCACAGTTTGTGGTAAGGCTAAGCTCTTTTTTTTTTCTCAGCGTCTGTCTCTGTAACTGTGAAAAGAAGTGTCACCAAGTATAGAGTGTGAGGAAGTGTTGGTGCTAAATAACTGACACTTCCACACGTGTGCGTAGAGCTTAATAGGAGTTGAGAATAAAGGCTGTGCGCACGTGTGAACTGATAAGTGTTCAGACCTTGGCTCTACACGTGTGCCATTTGAGTTTGTTTGTCAGGTCGTAGCTGTTCCACGGGGCAAATAAAATGTGCGTTTGAAGTTTGCTGAAGACGCACTTTTGAATTAATCACAGAAACCTCATCCAGCACAATATTTAATGTGACGCTTATCCACATGGGTGGCTTATTTATTTGGGCTTCAGTGGATCACAGCCCAGATAATGGAAAAGGAAATACTGGCGCCTTTCAAACTCAATAGGCTGTGTAATTCCTCTCTAATGTTACGGAGATATGTTTAAAAGAAATACAATTTCACAGTTAAGCGATGTGTAAATAATGAACCGGAGAGCTTCCGTAGAGTTTTGTTTGCTTTCTCTTTTTCTAGAGAAGTGTTTTCCTGTAAAAAACATCTCGGCACTGCAAAAGGTTGGATTCTGAATTGTACTAAAAAGAATTTAGGATTATCTATCACTTTCTTAAAACATTAGGGCTGTCAAACGATTAATCACGATTAATTGCGTCCAAAATAAAAGTTTGTGTTTTTATAATATATTATATTATACTGTGTATAATTATTTTATATATATAAATACACACACATGATTGTATATATTTAAGAAATATTTTCATGTATATACTGTATATATATATATATATATGTATATATATACCCACATATATTATGTAAACACAAACTTTTATTTCGGATGCGATTAATCACGATTAATCGTTTGACAGCACTAATTTACTTTTTACTTAACCGCAAAATAAAAATAAAAAATACATTCATATTTTCAGAGAAGGAATCTGGAATATTTTTTAAATCATCAATCTAAAACATCTTTTAATAAATATTTTATCTCTAAAGCTAAAAAAAAAACATGCCAATGTTTTAAGAAATAATAAAATATAATATATAAAAATGTAAAATGATCTAAAAACAAATTTATCTTAAGCATTTGTTTCTGAATTAAATGTATCTTGTTTCGAATACATAGATATATTTTTTTTAAACAATGAAAATGCTATAATGTAAATCAGCAAAAAAATAAAAATAAATAAATAATAAAAGCAAAGCAAACCAAATAAAACGAACAAATAAAAAAATAAAAAAGCTAAATGCAACAAACGAAAAGTAAAGCAAAAAACAAACAAATAAATCTGAACTAGAAATGAAACTAAACATTGCTTATTTTAATCAAGTACATATTTTGGGAGGAACAGTGGCAGTGTGCCGGTCTTTGTTTTTTTTCTTTATTTGATAGTGTACTTGCCTAAAGTTTTTGGATGTGCATATATTACTACTACATATGCATAAACATAAACATAAAACATGTTATAAACAGTGATGGTTACTGCCAACCTCTCAATTTAACAGTGCACACTGTAGGCCTATGCTATTTGATCCAAGAGTACTTATTTGACTAAGATATATAGAGAGAGATCAAAGATACATGTCTGACTTTGCAGACATCTGAATTTGTTATTCGGGCTTTATGCTTTAAGTTCAGGTTTCAGTGTGGAAAGCTCTGTGAGGAGGCTTCAAGGTCTCAGAGCAGACGAATATGTAGCGGATGTAATGGCTATTAAGTTTTAACTTGATTTGATGCTCATTTGTTTGATGTTCCTAGAATTCGCAGATGTTGTTTATCTCCTCTTTAAGAACTAGCGGCAAGTGTCATAAACCTTCTGTCCTTTTACATTTTTTTTTTTTTAATTCATTCAGAAGTCAGGCCTTTCCATCAAGAGGTGCTAAACAGGGTCTGAAGTACACACACAACGTGCAATGAAAAGAGGTGCGTAACCTTCAGAAATAAATTGTTAATTTGGCCTTGTTATGATCATAAAGTCGTGCTGTTTTATGTTCAGTTCATTTGATATGAGGTATGACATTTTTGCAAACTTGTCTTTAGGACATGTCTAATTAAAAATTGTGGTTATGTGATTCTGAAATTAACCATAATACTTTAAAATCAAATAAACAAAACTAAGCCATACTGTAAAGGGTAACATTGTTGCAACTTGCGATTAATTTTTAAAGAAACCTATTATTAGAAAGTAACCATCTTTATTCAGTGCTGCTGTCCTACATGTCATCTTATGTGATTTGTGCACTGTATTCTAAAGTTCTGAAACGTCCATGTACCTTATGGTGTCCATGTATCCAAACGTCAACGCATGCATGTTCATTGAGTGAGTGAACCACCAAGTATGACAGCACATTAACACACTGACAGAGCCAGCACTTTTGACGTGTTTCTGACACTTCTAAAAATAATCTTGATTTTGTGCTTGTCAAGCCACAAAGAAGAAGATGTGCTCACAAATATCTTCCAGACAGATATGTGCTCTCATTTGTGAGCCACGGTCATGAATTCATAACAAGTAAGCAAGGGCACAACCACACATAAGTACGGTGTCATATTAATGAATAGACTTAATGTATATTCAAGATACGATATGGGAACATATGTTTATATTTTATGGTATATCATGCATTCATGTCATTACCTCGCCTCTAGGTAATGAATTAATGAGGCACTGGACACAAAACAGCCTTAATTTTACTTAATTTTACCAAACTTGTCATAACTTAACACATTTTTAAGTCAATTTAATGGAATTTAAGTTGAAATGACTTAAATATCCAAGTTGATTTTACTAAAAAATGTAAGGCAGCCACTATTTTTTTTCCTCTTATGCTCACTAAGTCTGCATTTATTTGATCAAGATAGCTTTTTCTATTTGACATTAAGACAACTAGTCATTCAGGGAACCTGCTGACATTTTGTACATCCCTATTAACACCAACTATTTGAATAGAGGACGTCTGTACTCTACTTTTAAACCACTGAGAGACAGAAGCAGAGGGTAATACAAAGACAAGAAGTTGACAGGATAGGGCCAGTGAGCAAGGTAAGAGGTTTCAGAGCAATTGTGTGCCCCAAAACTGACAGTAATGAGAAGTTTGAGGCACCGTGCGATTCCATTTTAGGTAATCCATGCTGCATATTCTGCCTTATAGGATTATGGTTCCTGGTGTCATCTTGACATTTTTGCCCCAAACAGATACTTAGACAGCATAAATTATTTGGCTCAGAATATAAAACCTTTTTCAGTCATTAAAGTAGTACAAAAAGGAGACAGCCTAACTGTAACAGTTCATATTATCTAAAATATGTCAAATTGACTTGATTGATAAGAAATGTAATGTCTATTATTAGGAGCACTCATCCACCTCTTAAGTGCAATGCATGACTCATTCCACTGCATTTATAGTTAATTTATTTACTTCATCGTTACAAAGACAACACCGAAAGCAACTTCAATCCTAGAGTGATGTGAAACGGGTATTGATTTACCCTTCCAGAGATCTTGTTTATCCTTCCTTTACTTCCCTGTAACTTAAAGGACCCCTGACAGGCTCCTAACGGCCACCTGGCAGAGTGGGAACAACACACGTGCTCTTAATAAATGACAACATGGGGGACATCTATTAAAACCTTACAGCTCAGTGCAGATGGCTGAACGAATACACATTCAATGTAGGGAAGAGAAAGACAGTAAGAGGTCAGAAGAGTCTGTCCTTGTTTACCGTAAAAACAGCAAGTTGAGGGAGGAGCTAAAGGTGTTCAAACAATAGGAGAGACCGGGGATTTGTCACAGGTTTTGACTCAAAAAGATTTAATTACACCCACTAAGGGTGTATTCACACCTGCCTTGTTTGGTTCGATTGAATCCAACTCTAGTTCGTTTGCCCCCTTGGTGCGGACCTTTTGGGCAGGTGTGAATACAGCAATCGAACTCGGGTGCGGACCAAACAACCGAACCGAGACCCAGCTGAAGAGGTGGTCTCGGTACGGTTCCAAGCGAACTCAGGTACGGTTCGTTTACGGTGTGAACATGAACCGACCCAATTGCAAGAAAGCACTGCGTCGAAAGAGAATATTGCGCGTCGCGTGTGAATGTCTAATCGCGCAAAGATGCAAAAAAAATAATAATTTGCAGTTCATAAAGCATTTGCAGTTCACCACCTTTTGGTGGTGGTTGACGAGTTTCCCCCTTAAAGCGAGTGCCAAGAAAAATTAAATGTAATGAATTATTATTATTATTAATGTAAGGATAGTTACAATACAAGGATGATGATGCGTTAATTTACGTTAAACTGGACAAACTTAATCGCAAGCGTTAACATTGACAGCACTTGTTAGTACACAATAAGAATCTCATTATTTGAATGAGTGAACATAGCCCCTCTGAATGAAAACTTTATACCTTCTCCGTCTTCTGTGCAGTGCCACTTGTAACGCAAAGTTGAGATGTTGCCCAGAGATAAAAAGAAACAGAAGGTGGTCGAATGAAAAGATGCACGAGAGACGAGAGTTGTCGTATTTCCCCGCGTTTATAGAGCAACTTAAACGTTACACTCGTCGTCTTCTCAAAATCCGAATTACAACTTCGTATAGATGACATTGTATCATATGATACTCATTAGTTTCTTCATATTGCATTTGTACAGAATTAACACAAAATTAGTAAAAGAACAAATATTGCAGTATGAAATATATGCATGGATATGCATGGTGCTCTGCTCCATTTTTTGCACTTCCTGATTTCCCTTGAGAATCCTTGTCCAATGAATGGACGACCTTAGCACACGTGTGGTTTGGTTTACAAATTTTGGTTCACTTGGAAAAAGAGCAGTGTGAAAGCGAACCGTACCAAAAAAAATAATAATAATAATAATAATTTATTTGGTCCGGACAAAAGCAAGTGAACTATCGGACTTTCCTGGTGTGAATACACCCTAAAAGTCCAATTATGATTATAAAAAAAGTTCAGATTGTGTACATACACATTCATAAAGTTATGACCACAAATTTGTTAAAACAAGATCAAGTTTGCCAGTAAACAGCACTGTAAAAAAAATATATTTTCATGATTTGTAATCACATCATTTTTTTACTTAGATAATTTAAGTTCAGATAACAATATTTTGAGTTTCTGATGATTAAATAAATCACCTTTATTGTATTAACTCAATTTTTCCATTTCAATGAACTTAAAATTTTAAGGCAGCCAGGTTACTTTTTTTTTTAAGTTAAACCAACAATATTTTTTTTTTACAGTGAGCCTGTTATAGATATCTCTAGATAGACATCTATTGTGGAACAATTAATGAAGCAAAAGCGTACAATAAGTCATGCATGTATCCATTTATGTATGAATTTATTTATTTGAACATATTTTTTATTTTAATGAAATCTTATATTTTTAAGTCATGTAATAAATTCTATACATTTTATATACATATTTATTTATGTATGTGTGTGTCTGTTTGTACACTTTTATAAATTTAGCTGAAATACCTATAACAGACTGTTTAATGGCAGAACCTGTGGTCATGACTGTATGTGTATGTACACAAACTGATTTTGAAAATCGAAATCTCAGAAAGCATTGTCTAAAAAGTGCGAGACCTCAGATGTGTGTATCTGTTGTCTATGTGAGAACAGTGAACACTTACGAATCGCACAGGAAGAAACATCCATCCACACATAATTCAAGCGGCGCGTCTCCTAAAGTCTGTTTTGAAAGTTGACGGGAGGCTCTTTACTTCTTTAACTCAGAAATAATTTACGTTTTCACTTCTCTTTCATTCTGCCTTTTAGCGAAGGGTTCCATTAGGGCCAGGGGATGAGGCTCTTTTAAAAGGAAGCGCTCAATAATTCAAAAGCCATTGTTTCCTGTGATGCGCTTTGCAAACTCATTGACCTTTGATCTATGTTGTTTATCCTTCTGCGCTTGATGGATCTGCCCTGGGCAGATGCGACATTCACTGCAGAGGAATAAATCACAACTCTGTTCGCAAGCGAAAGGTGATGGTGCACCGCCTAGCTGTCTCTCAGATAATACATTTATTAGCAGAACCACAGCGACTTTATCTCCCAGGCAACGCTTGTTTGTTTTAATGCCCGTCTTTGGAAAGTTTGTTCGACTCGGCACAGATACACTTTTCCCTTGATTGAACCCGCACATGCTGCGAGCACACAAAGGTCTGAACTTATCGAAACAACCATCTACTAATCAACTGACTTTGTCCGACAGTAAGAGGCTTATTAGACTTGCTGCGCGCAGCGAAATCCACAAACCTCCAGCTTAGAGACAACTAAAAGTCACCAAGAGGGAGAGTGAAGGAGACAGAGCTGAGTATTAATATGCACAGTGTTGCGACGCACACTAGGGAGGGTATTAGCGGCTATAACAGGCTCCGCTGATGCGTCTGCTTGTGCAATAACATACACCTTTAACTTCATTATCTATTGCCACAACATTGCAAACGGCTTTATGCACATGTGCACACACACACTTAGACCCAATTATGAAGGCTGGAGACATCATCCAGAACTAATTAATAGAGTCCGATTATCACTCATTAACCTCTGTGTTGCTCAGCTCATCCAGTGAAATTGGGAAACCTGTGTATATGTGTGTAGTGTCTTCAGGCTACCAACAAATGGCACCAAATCGACTATTTAATAGCCGCTAACAATCTCACTTAAAGGGATAGTTCACTCAAAAATGAAAATTCTGTCATTAATCACCCTCATGTCATCACAAACCAGTAAGACATGATCGGAACACTAATAAATAGGGATGCACGATATATCGTCCACATTATCTGTATCGGCCGATAAACGATATTTTTTAATGTTATCGTTATCGGCCCAACAAGAACAGTTAGCCGATATCTAAAAGCCGATGAATAATGTATTATTTCCTTCAGCTGAGGCACTTTAGATGTGCACTGTTCAACATGATGCTTTTAAATTGCTTGAAATATGATTGAAATGACTTTAAAAAAGGAAAATCCAGTTAAAGTGCAAAATGTGCAGCGCAAATCTGTGATATCGGCTACACAACATTAAAATAAGAACATCATAATTGTGTTTGTATCTTGACTTTTAATGAGGAGACTTTTTTTATAATCAGGCTCTCAAAAATTGTCTAAACATTTAGATTTAGATTTATCGCCCAATATATCGGTCATCGGCTTTCAAATATGAAGAATTATCGGTTATCGGTATCGGCCAAAATTGTCATATCGTTGCATCCCTACTAATAAAGATATTTTTGATGAAATCCAATGGCTCAGGGGGGCTCCATGCTATTTAAAATAAGCAGGAAAGACATCGTGGAAATATTCCACGTGACTATTGTAAACCAAATTTGTGAAAACTGTGACGTCATGTGCATGTGTATTACCTGTTCAGTCTTTAGGTATGTAGTGTTTCTTTACAAAGTAACATCCCCAATAATGGCTTGGCATGCATAATACAGCATTTTTAATCATTTTCGCAGATCCGTGTGAAATAAAAAACACTACACACCTATAGACTGAACAGGTAATACATATGCACATGATGTCAGAGTTTTTTGTAGTTTACACCAAGACAGTATCACTTTCAAAAACCTGCCCTTTGCAATCCGTTTTCAGCAGTTTGTGTTTTCAAGCCCCCAAAGTGCCACTGTCTTGTAAATGTTCAGCCAAAACGCATTAAAAATGTTCCTTTTTCGTGTAAACAGCCCCTAAAATGTTCTTTGTAATTATTTGTGAAATGTACCAACACATTCTGAGAGATAATTGATTTATCCCAATTTGTTCTTCAGTGTAGTATCATATAATTATCTTTTAATTACACTACAGCTCAAACGTTTGGGGTCAGCAAGATACATAAACGAAAGAAACTAATATTTGTAGTTTTTTTCAGCAAGGATGCATGAGCAAAAGTGACAGTAAAGACAATTAAAATTTTACAAAATATTTCAATTTCAAATGCTGTTCTTTTGAACTAATAACAACATGTTGTTAACAAGTAAAATAACCTGCAATGAAAGAACAACTTATTAAACCATGTTAGACTTACAATCATATTCTTAATTACAACAAACTGTAATCCATCACATTGTACATCGCAAAAGATCCGAGTGTTTACATTGTGAATTTTAATAATGCAAGGCAGGCTGTGGTGGGTTCTTGCTCCCAGAGCTCTCTGTATTAGCCTGACGTGGCCTGAGAAATTAGCCGCCTCTGTAGAGTCACCTAGATTTTGCATAGAATTACATGGAATGGATCAACCAGAGAGGAGGAAGGCTACATCTGCATGGCCTTACCCTGGTGTACTGCATAGATCTGAGGCAAACACTTGTAGAAGTGCAATCAGGGAAAGCAGTTGTTTCAGCAACTAACTATATTCTTATGTTGCTCCACACGCAGATCTAAGGAACATTTCTCTGAGCTGCTTCTCTGCAGTTTTTAACTCTACACCCCCAGGCATCAGTGTATTAAGAAGAAGAAGAAGAACTCCCACTAGAAAAGCTCGAAGTTAGCTGTTAAACCTAAGTTGCATTTGGGATGTATAATACTCTTTGGAAAATATCAGGGGATAATCCATGTCCTCGATAAAGTAAAGCAATCGTGGACAAGATGAAAGACTTTCACTTATTTCTTGACCGGGAGAGCATAATTGAAGTCGAAAGAAATTCTGGACCCCATAGATAATGTTGTGGTAAGTTTCCGCCTCTGTCTGTCCATGGCAAATTGGATTAGCTTAAGAAATGGTGTGCTAGCAACGGCTCCTCTCATACTGTATAAGAGTCCTCAATGGAATCATGCTGCTACAGACAAATCAAAACGAATAATACAAATATTTTTTTTGAGTACATCCTCAGGGGTCACTGATGGCAAACTCAAATAAATGTAAAGCCCTCATGGTTTATTTCAGACACAATAATTGTCTCTTGTGACGCTGGATTACAGTTCATATAGTTGGATACTGAAAAGTTCACTTAACAATATAAATAAATTCATTTATATCAATCAATTTCACGCTACTGCAATACTATTTGGGAAAAGTCATGTGGAGTGAGCAAAATGGACGTATGTATACTGTATATTACACATTATACTGTATATGTATATAAATACATGTGTTTGTGTTTTTTAGAGTACATATACACACACAGACATATATATATATATATATATATATATATATATATATATACACACACAATATACTAGAGCAATTGAATAATATACAGTACTGTGTAAAAGTCTTAGGCCACCATGATGTTGTTTTAGCAAAGGTGTAATGATGAAGACTATATATAATTATTTATCAAACAAATCAAAAAATTCATATGCATTATTAAAAAAGTTGTAAGTGGCAAATATTTAGTTACCTCCCCTCACAAATTGAGCAATAGCATGGAACCTGGCTCTTAAAAAAATAAAAAAATAAAATAAAAAAATAACCTAAATGGAAAGATTGTAAGGCCAAGAAAACTTTCAAAATCTGATAAAAAGTTTTTCAGAGTTTCTTTTTTGAGAAGAAGTCCAGGAGGTCACACTAAATACTTTTTTTTTTTCTTAAAGAAGCCATTGTATGATAATAAAGAAACTAAACAAATAAATATGGAAAGTCATTAAAACATTGCTAAACCAACAAAGCTGCTGGTGAAAAATAAGACTTTTGCACAGTATATGCATGCACACATTTTATGTAAACACAAACTTTTATGTTAGAAGTGATTAATCCCGATTAATCAATATGACAGCACTAGTACACAAATATGTATTCAAAGTGTAATAACAAGTTAATTCATTTTAATTGATTGTTACACCATAATATTTTTCATTCATTCAATTTAAAATTTTCTTGAAAATGATGTAGAGTTCTTTTGAAACCAACCAACCGAAACCTATACAATGAGTACCTGTCTAAGAACTTGGCAGATGTGTTTTAAAGGGGTGATGAACTGAGAAATCAAATTTTTCTTGAGCTTTTGACATCTAAGAGGTCATCATATTATAAGAATATCCTGTAAGTTTCAGATCTGAAAACCTCCTTGTTAGTACGATAAAAGCTTTTATTGACACCAGGCTCAGCAAATGACTCGTTTTTCAAAGTGAGGAACTATGACGTCAAAGAGGATAAAACACCACCCCCGCAGAAGAAGATCAACGCCTACTTCAACACGGCCGGTTTAGCCCCGCCCACCGATTCACACATTACACGCATAGCTAAATAACATAGGCTTACCAACTTCAATGACAAACCGGGTCGAGAGTGAAACTCATTATAATATGCAAATAGCCTATACTTATTCATTTTGATGTTTTTTTTTTATGTAAAAACCAAGCGAACGTCATAAGTTGACCTCAGACAACAATATAATTTAAAAAAGCCAGTTCATGACCCCTTTAAACTACACAAGATTTTTCCATTGACCCCATACAGCCTAACTTATTTTGAGCAATAGAAATGCAAAGAACATGCAGAGCTTCTTCACTTCACAGTTAACATGAGCAAACCATTGTGAAGTGAGATTTTGTGATTACTGAGATTTCAAGATTAGGCACTAAAGCATGAGACTTACATCCTAAATACTCAAGTGTGTCAATGCTGTGTGCTCTGCCCTTTCTGAACAAATGTGGCTTCGATTTTAATCTTCATTGCCAGTCATGCAAAACTAGAATTATATTGAAAGTACTTCTCAGATCTGAATGGCCTCAGCTGGACTGCATTTCAATTGGATGTGAACTTCAATTCTCATTCTGTTCCACACAATACACTTTCAAAGCCAATTCATTCACTTCACGTCAGCCGAGATCAATCTAAGGCCCTGTCCTACGTCTCATCTCTGGCACAAAAAGGCCAGGACTGTAATTGTCTGTTTTATTCAACTCTAATCAGCTTTTGTGACATTAATAGAAGAAAAGTCCAATTCATATAACACAGAAGCTCATGGAAACAGCGTGAAAGCAATGGGCCAGTTATCAATCCAGTGAATCGCAACATTTCACCTAATAAAGGATAATTGTTTGATCAGGTTGTTAAATGGGACAGTTAAGGTGAATTATAGGACAATTATAGGCAATTTCTAGAATGGAATTGTTCAAAATCACACTGGTATTTCAATCAACTCTTTAGCAGAGACACAAACAAAGAAAAGAAAGAAAGATTTGCTCTCAACGAAATATCTATCTACTCATCCATCCATCTATCAGTCTGCATAAATGAAATAGAGAGGGGAATGGAATATTTTTCTTCGAGAAATTCCTTTTAGAAGCAATAAAAAAGACAAACGGACTCCACTCAATCTGAAGATCAGAAGAGTTGTCTCTTTTAGGCTACATGAACAAATTGGTGTCTGGGGACATGACTAAATGTAGCCATGACAACCCTCCCCAATATATGAATTAAATATTGCAAGCTATTAAAGATCCATTAAAAACTATGTCCCAAATATTTTAGAAACACATTATGTTGTAAAGTAGCAAGGGTATCAGTCCCTCCAGAAAAACGCGATTATGCGTGCATAATCAGCCAAAGTCTGCATATTTATGCCGGGGCCGCATTTTTTCAAAAACGCTGCACTTTCGCAACATAAATGGCGATTTCCGTGCAAAATATGCGGAGCTTGCATGATTTCATAATCCTTGCATTTCCGTTGCAAACTCACATATATCTTGACAGAAAGTTGAAAAAATGTTTCGTTTGCTTCACAACAGAGCAGACATTTCCCCCTGTTGCCATGGGAACGTTATGAATCATCATCAAACATTATTGAAAAGCTGTAAAACAGGAGCACGCTTTATTTTTTATACTTTATATATTATTTTAAATTATATAAAAAAAAAAACATACATCAATGGAAAGCTTATTTATTCAGCTTTCAGATAATGTATACATCTCAATTTAAAAAAAAAATAAAATAAAAAAATGAGCCACATATTAGTCTCCTTCTATGGCCATCAGATCTACTAAACAAACTATGAAAGAAAATGAGAAACCAATGAAACAATACATCTCTGATCACCTCCAACATGAACTCTTCTCATTTTCCAAGGGCCTGATATTGCAAAAAAAAAAAAAAAAAAAAAGTCTAGAAAAAGTTCAATAATTTATTATTGAATCAGTTATTTTTCTGGGTGTAATTGTTGAAGGTAATTATAGCATTAAAAAGGCTGACAGTCAGCAGACTGCAGTGGAAGATCAGAGCGGGAGCTCCTTTGTTCCATTCCTAATTAGCATCACTCTCCATTCGAGAGCACGAGTGCTGAAAATGCATGAGCTCTTATAGGCCCGTGCGCTGTAGTCAAACTGCATGCAGGCCTAACTAGACTGGGGGTCTGGACACGAGGGAGAAAAATATTCTAGGACAAATACAAAAAGCGTACAGTGTGCGTGTTTGGGTATGTATGCATGTCTATAATGGTGCTGCAGTACCAAGTGAATAAAAAGCTATACTGTATGTGCACTGCTGGAAAAAAGCAGGGTAAAGTAGATGTCATGGCGGGGTTGCAGCAGGGATGGAAAAAGGCAGAATCTAATCACATCCGTTTTCTTTATTAAACAACTATAACTCTGAATATTAAACACAGAGAACAGATCAACCTGAAAACATGATCTATAGGGTACAATAGGGCTAAAGGCACACTTCAAGGAAAATGTGTGTTTCATTACTCAGAGTGTAAACATTGATGGAGCAACAGATTTTGTGTGAAAATAAATCATAAAAGGGGTTTGTTTGTTTAAAATTCTTATAATTGTATGTGGTAGCAAGGTGACAATTTATTTCTACAAATTCCTTTAGCTAATGTAATATGTTTTCAATAATGTTAATATGCAAAGTTTGTACTATTTTCGGTTTATTTTGTTAAATCAAATAATATTTAGTATCATTAATTTTAATATAATTTTAGTATCATATATATATATATATATATATATATATATATATATATATATATATATATATATATATATTCATTTTAAAAATACAGAAAAAATATTATTTATTAAAGTATAAATTCTGAAAGCATTGAACAAATATGCCATTTTATTATTTGATATTAAATAAATATATATATATATATATATATATATATATATATATATATATATATATATATATATATATATATATATATATATATATATATATATATATATATTTATATATATATTTATTTATTATTTATTTTAAAAATACAGAAAAAAATATTATTTCCACCAAAGGTGCCTTTGCACCTTTTACCCCAAATATCATACTTTTATTTATATTCCGTTATTGAAAAACTGTTGCTTTAATTACCTTGAACAAAATCATTAACAAGACCTTTTTCTCAAAATATAGTCAATAATGTTATCGATTCTCCTTTGATACATAAATTACAAAAATGAAAAAAAAAAAAAAAAAAAAAACAACCATTAAATATTAGATCAAATTAACATAGAATCAACTTTGTGTTGCTGTCCATGATCATTTCAAGGATCAGCCAAATTTCCACGTGCCGTCTAGTGGTTTAAAAGAGAATAAAATCAAATGTGCCTTTTACCCCGGTGCACCTTTAGACTTACAAATGTTAACAAAGGGAGGAAACAAGAAACAGGTTGATCAAATTATCAGGTGGATCAACTATGAAAAATAATGCAAATGAAGGAAATCATAAGGAAAAAACATGATACAATGAAAAACCAAGAATCCAACTCAAACTCAGACATCCTGACAGCTGGGCCTCACTCTCCTAGATTTCTGTAATACAGGAATGTATCTGCTGTACATAATTTCATGTCAAAAGAAAGAACATTCAAACTTCAGTTTTATGCCAACTAGATATAGTATATGAAATGAAAAAAGGGAATTGAGGGCATGCAAAATAGTTGAATTTCACTTAACACCCTTTCCTTCGTCTAAAAGGAAAGCACTACAAAATTATTGACACTCAAATCTCTCTGGTGTTTCTGTCAAGCTCTGAGTGCTCTGAAGATGGGCAGGTAGAGGAGAGGTGGGCAATCAGATGCAATTACATTGGAGGACACAGAGGCGAGATTAGCTAGTCCTGTCAGAGTTAAAAATATAACCACAGTACAGATGCTGAAATGGAGATGGTGTCAAGAAAAGCCACTGTCAAAGCCAAAAGTGAGACTGGGGAAATAGCTGACAGCACCGTGGAGATCTTGTTTGCTCAGGCTGCCAGACTTTAGCAAGTTGTTTGTAATGTTTCTATGTGGGTCATTTCTGTTATATATTTTTGTGCCCCCACCCTATTTGTCTTAATATACACTACCGTTCAAGATTTTAGGCTTAGTAAGATTTTTTTTTTAGTGTTTTATAGAAATAAATCTCTTATACTCACCAAAGCTGACAGTATTACATTGAAAATAGTATATAAATGGCCGATAGTGGAACCTCGTATTCAGGAGGAACAATGCGGTTTTCGTCCAGGCCATGGAACACTGGACCAGCTCTATACCCTCTACAGGGTGCTGGAGGGTTCATGGGAGTTTGCCCATCCACTCCACATGTGCTTTGTGGATTTGGAGAAGGCATTCGACTGTGTCCCTCACGGCGACCTGTGGAGGCTAAGGGCTGTCCAGTCCCTGTACGACCGAAGCAGGAGCTTGTTTCACATTGCTGGCAGTAAGTCAGACTTCTAGGCGGAGCCAGGGGTCGGGGGGTGTCTAGTTTGGGGACCACACGATTTTGTCTCTGCTCTATGCGGATGATGTTGTCGTGTTGGCTCCTTCAGACCAGGACCTTCAGCATGCACTGGGACGGTTTGCAGCTGAGTGTGAAGTGGTTGGGCACCTCCAAATCTGCTTCTGCAGTAATGCGGCTGATGTTACAGTCTGTCGTGGTGAAGAAGGTCAATCTATGTTCCCACTCTCACCTATGGTCATGAGCTTTGGGTCATGTCCGAAAGGACAAGATCACGGATACAGGCAGCCGAAATTAGCTTTCTCCTCAGCTATTTCCCCAGTCTCACTTTTGGCTTTGGCAGTGGCTTTTCTAAACACCATCTCCATTTCAGCATCTGTACTGTGGTTATATTTTTAACTCTATCACACAGGCTATAACAATGCACAACAAACTTGGTGTATATATATATATATATATATATATATATATATATATGTCCCACTTTATATTAAGTGGCTTTAAGTACTATGTACTTACATTGAAGTTACTACTTTGATACATTGGACTTATTGTGTACATACATGTTTTTACATTGCACTTATATTTTGAAAATACCTGCATGTAATTACAACTGTAATTAATTCATGTAATTACATTTGTAATTACACAGTTGATATATATATAAATAATCATTTTAACCATAAAAATCTAAATTGTATTACCATTTAATCATGCAGCTCTATAGTTTCTCTTGATATCAGTATGTTCACAGATGTTTATTTTTTATTTTATTTTTTACAGGCCCTACTGATGAGTCCTGCTGACTTCAACATTCACAGGAGACTCTGTACATGAACATGGTAAAATGAAAAATCAAACACGTTGCAAATGACAGGTATGTAGGCCTACTATGTTTTAAGAATGGCACGACATTGTGTGACTGTTCAAGTCTCAGTCTTTAGATTTGTCCTGGATTATGTTGTGTTGTAAATAAATCCAAACAATCTAAAAGCCATTTAAAATATAAATAAATAATAATCTCATTCTTTGTGCAAGGCTCCTTATAATGATAGGGCCTGATAGCACCTAATAGGGTCATTATGGGAGGGTAATTGTCTTTCTCAGGTATGAAAAGCAGTAATATTACTGAGATCACGCCCCTTCGCATAAAGCTATCTTACACAAAACACGTCATACACATTTTAAAAGACTTTATTGTCTTACCTGAATGAGTAGTCAGGATAATTTTCACATAGTTTTTGGAGCAAATACTCTAGACTATGTGATACAATTTTTTTCGATTTACAAAAGTCTTGTGAAGAAATAATCAGTATGGGTTTCATGACCTTATTTCAGTGACTTTTTTTCACAAACCATGCAAAAATGTCATTATCTCAAAACTACAAACTTTAACATACATGCTGCTGACATATTACTGTAGCCGAGTTTGTGCTGAATACAGTGTAATCAAACTCTAGCCATGAAAATGTCACAAGAAACAGAAAAAAGCACAGATGTCAGAGCAGAGGGCCCAGAAAACACCTCAGACCCCAGAGGGTTAAAACAATTCAGCCTGCTTGATAAAATTACTGACAGCGACATTTCAAAATAGAATTTAAAGAATATTAATAAGAAATAAAAATGAACTTCACACTATTAACTCTCAATATCTCACTGCATAATGTCATAGCTCTTTATTTTCATCTTGTTAATTTTCTTGCCATTATGTACATAATCAAGCTATAATTAATAGAGTAAGAAGACTAGTTTGACTGGAGCACATTGACACATCTTTTATAGAGATAGGCTACTTCCTTAAAATACAACACAACACGCACATACATTTTTTTTTTTAAAGTAGTAGCGCATAGCAACAATGAGACATGTGCTTTAGCAAATGCATTAAAGCAACAGCGTTTTTTTTTTATTGAGAAAATGAATCTAGACTGAAAGAGCAATCTTAATGACTATGAATAATATGACTATGCTTTCAATTTTTGTCACACTAATTATTTTCATAAATCTGGATGTGACCTGAGGTTTCTTTAGGAATGCTTCGACAGAATTGAGAAAAATCCTCACTTAAGTGCAAGCCGAGGTTCACCTTTAACACAATCCCTTTCAATTAAAAATGACCAAGATATGCACAGTATCTTCAGACATCAGGATCTTTAATAATAATACACATAAATGGCATTAGAACCTAAAAATACAGATACAGTGCCCTTATCTAAAGTCCATATATGGAGGGACTTCATATTAGATTTCAGGGAATAGTTCATCTGAACAATTCCAATATAGTCTCAATGCCATCCAAACAGAAGACAGATATTTGCAGTGTCGCAGCTGCTACAAGTCTCCCACAGGAACTAAAACAGTAGCCCACAAGCTGAAAAAGCAGATGGAGATGATAACGGTTTGTGTTCACACGCTAGAGGTCTAAAAAATGTTTAGCATCAATGTCAGTGACCAACAGGGCAGATCTACAGCAGTTATTAGTACCAGGTTTCATGTTCCTGCGCCTCGAGCAAGTGATTTTTGACCAGAGACACTCTAACTCAATTTTATGTTTAATGCTGGTATCTGCCCTTATCTGAACCATTTAGATCGAGTTAGAGAGATAACTGTAATCACTCGGAAACGTTTTTTTGTCGCCTTGCTTTCTAGAAAAAGGCCGTTTTTGGCCACTGTGTTGAACTTGGTTTGTGTAATGGGGAGATATAATGAGGTAAACTGCGACTGGTGTGGAGACACGTGGGCAGTGAGGCTAAATGTGTTCGCGACTGTGAATAAGGGGCGGGTGTGTTTTTAAATCACTGCATTTTGTGCACTCATTCCCTTAAAAGGTGCTGCTACAGTACATGTGTTCGAATGCAAATCACTATCTCTCTTACTTTAGCTGTTTTTAAAGTGTTAAAATGTGTACACTGAACTAATGCCAATAGGTATCTCTCAATATACATTACACTACCATTCAAAAGTTTGTTTTTTTAATGAATTGTTACATTTATTCAGCAAAAACGCATGCAATTCTTTCAAAAGTTAGTTAAGACTTACAAAAAATGACAAAAAAAAACATATTTTCAAATAAATGCTGTTCTTTTGAACTTTCCATTCATCAAAGAATTATGAAAAATGTATCAGTGTCAATAAAAATTAAAATAAGCAGGACAACTATTTTGAACATTGACAAAAAGAAGAAATGTTTCTTGGGCAACAAATCAGCTTGAATGATTTCTGAAGGATCATGTGACACTGAAGACTAGAGTAATGATGCTGGAAACTTTGTAGAATTCACATGAATAAATTATTATTAAATTAAATTATATTTTAAGATATATTAAAAAAGAAAATATTATCACAATACTACACATTTTACTGTTTTTTTTTTTTTTTAATTGTATTTATTTTAGAAATGAATGCAGCCTTGGTGAGGATAAGCATGGAGGCTTGTTTCCACCACAGAATAAAACAATAAAAAAGGTAATTGCGACAATTCATACTTTTTTTTCTCACAATTACGAGTAATAAAGTCAAAATTGCGTGATAGAAAGTCGCAATTGCGAGTTATAAAGTCAGAATTGAGAGAAATAAAATTGCAATTATGACTTTTTCTCAGAAAATAGAAAATGTTAATATCTCGCAATTTTGCGAGTTGCTTTTTTTCCTTATAATTTGACTCTTTAACTCACAATTGTGAGTTTATGTCTCACAATTCCTAGAAAAGATGTCAGAATTGCGAGTTTACAGTATATCTTGAAATTGAGTTTTTGCTAAAACATACTTATTTTACAAGTTGCCCAATTCGTATGAATTCATACGAATGACCTAGCCCTGCCCCCGTCCCTAAACTTATAACCATCATGTGGGTTTAGACAAATCGTAGTGAGGTCGTACGAATTTGTATGAATTAATTACTGGTACGAATTGGTCGTGAGATAGCGTCGGGTCTGAAGCTTCTTTTCATCACAAACTCAACTAATTATCTGTAATCATAGTCTCTGTATAATTATATCTTACACAGTGGTGTTCCCTATAGTTATGACGTGATTCATCGATTCAA
The DNA here is from genome assembly GCF_988280905.1 of Pimephales promelas. Classification (NCBI taxonomy): domain Eukaryota; kingdom Metazoa; phylum Chordata; class Actinopteri; order Cypriniformes; family Leuciscidae; genus Pimephales; species Pimephales promelas. The sequence continues at coordinate 15,696,155 of NC_142789.1, read as the reverse complement.
ATGATAACGTGTGATATGGTATAAATATCTTAAAATATGCTTGGAGGATCAAGTCCTATTATTCACGCCATCCATTCATGCTAACAGTAATTCGATGAAGCGAGTCGGTCCAAATATCTGCAGTGGCTCTGCGTAGGAGAGAACAAGATTAAAATGAAGCCTCGGACACTCGTTCATTCCTCCTGCCGACCTCAATCTATCTCTCTTTTTCTCTCCCTCTCTGCACCTATTCTCCCCCCTCGTCTCCGCACAGAGCTCTCAGTCAGACAAGGGAGAGAAAAAAAAAAAAAAAAAAAAAACCTCTAATGATGAAGTCCAAACCTCCTGCCAAATAGGATGATGGGTGACATTATTCCAGGCAGGTGCCCCTGTGCTGATGAAAAGAAACTTAGAAGTATGACACTGCTATTTATAGTCTCTCTCTTTGTCCTTCATTCTTTCATTTTCTCTCTTAATCACACGCTTACACAAACACTCTTATTAAAACACCTGCTCAAGGGATTGCTGGCACCGGCTACAAAGCCTGGTGTCTCGTTACTTTTACGCAGTTTTTTTATTTATTTAAATGATTATGTATAAAATTGCTTTACTCAACCGTAAAAAAAAAAAAATACAATTATACATAAATCAATTATATATTCCTACAGTTATTTTCCTCAATATTAACAAAAGCTCCACCATTAAACACTGTAACTCAAGTTATTGTAAGAAAAAAACAACGCAATCTCATTCTTTAGCGTCATATAGAACGCTATATGACAAAACGGTGCTATACAACGCACATGGCACCCGTTATCGTTAATATAACACGCGCTGTGAGGGCTAAGTTTAGGTGTGGGGTAGGGTCTGCGTGTCATATTCATGCTAAAGGATTTATGACGTCTTGGGTTTGCGTGTTATATTAACGATGTGCGTAGTATAGCGCCGTTTTGTCATATAGTATTTTATGTGACGCTAAAGGATGAGAACGGGCTGGAAAAAAAATTTAACACACACATTTTGTTTTTAAATAGTAAAAAATAGGCTAATTCACAGAGTGCAACTCTGTAACCCACTCTGACGTCATTTTTTTATTCATTTTGTATTTAGATATTTATTTATTTATTTATTTATTTATTTTGTCACAAAACAGACTTTTGAACTCTAGATGTCCCAAGTTTTGGTAACAGCGTTGCAAAAATGGTAAACTTGATAAAAAAAATAATAGAAAACAAACCAGCTCATATAATATTTAGCTTAAATATTTTAAAACATTTTTTTTTAGATGAGTACCTTTTTTAACTAACCTATAAAGTGAAATAAAATTTAAAAAAGATAAAAAAAACTAAATAATAAAAAATAATACAAACTAAATAGATTTGTGAGAAGTACCTGATTGCATTGCTTGTGAGAAAATATATATATATATATATATATATGCTTATGCCACGTTTACCATTTACACAAAAAGCCCACTACAAATAAAAATAAAATTTTGCGCACATTTAACCATATCCTCCAGTGGCATGTACATATGTTCCAGTTGGCAAGGTGTTGTTCACAGCAAGAAGTAAGTGTTGCCCCTGTCAGGGTTTCACTGTGGCTCAGACTGCTGAGAGACCCTCGCTTTCTCTGCTGGCGGCATGACTACTACATTTCCTCATCATCAGCGGGTTACTGCTCACCCAGCCTACACTTAGCCCACCACCAGTGAGCGCTGGAATAACCGCAGGCCCCTCTTTGGGCACAAATGTCTGCACTCCACATAAACACTGAATTGCGAGTCCTGGTGCAACTGCAGTGAGACATTTGGCACCCACCGATTATAGCTAATGGCGATGTGGACACCCAGGTCATAGAGTCAAGGTCACAGAGGCTACTGAGGTGGAAAATGCAGGATTCTTCCCCACTTTCCGCATTTCTCCTCTACCTCAGGGAGTAGATAGTAAAGGGCAGATTTTTTATATTATTTTATTTGCATTCCCTAAAATAAATGTCAATGCTTGCTAGGCAGAAAATGAATTGAATTGAAGTTGTAGGTACTGTAGGGTTATGTTTTAGGATTTGTTTCTGTGTAAATGAATTGCAGCATCACAGCTACTTTACTGACGTCATGACACTGAGCAGGTCTTCTTTTCAGTCGGCTGTGAATGAAAATGTGGAAAAAACCTCTACAGCATAAAGTGCTTTAAAATGTTTCAAATATGTAAGAAAGACAAGAGAAGATCACAAATATTACAATGATATTGTCAGTGAATGCAGAACATTCCATCAATGGTCAAGTCAATGGGAGATTTTCAAACTCAAAAACTGAAAATTCTATCATCAATTACTAAACCTCAGGTTGTCCCAAATCTGTATGACATTTTTTTTTTTTCTGAAGAACACAAAATGAGATATTTTGAAGAATGATACAGTTGCATTGACTTCCATTGCATTTTTTTTTTTTTTTGTAGTCAATGGGAACCAAAACTGTTTGGTTGCCAATATTCTTCAAAATATCTTATTCCATGTTCTAAAGAAGAATTAAATTTAAACAGGTTTGGAACGAGTTAGTAAATTATGAGAAAAAAAAAAATTAAAAATAAAAATAAAAGACTACTTCTAACACACCTAAGAATGAAATTATCTTAAAATTCAGGTCAAACAAGACTTTGAGCAAGCAAAACTTCATTGGACACTGCAACAACATAGAGCTTCTGTTTTTAATTAATTATTTGACTTAAAAAAAAAACAATAACAATTCTAAGTTTACCATATGCTCTACTTTTGCACAACATAGCAAGCCTGCAGCTTTGAAGCTCTTGTTTTTTTACTGAGCCAAAGCCCCTATATCAAGCCAATTCACTCGGTAGCCATATTTGCAATGCCTCTGAGCAGATATTTTTGGCATGCAAGACCAAGTCCAATCTCCATGAATAGAGAAATGCTGAAATCTCAAAAAATTCAAGGCAAACTAACAAATAAATAGCATATTTCAAATAAAATTTGGACATGAACGGTCTCATAAATGCGGTTTTGTATGCTCAAATGGCGTTAAAAGGGCATATTTCAGTGTGGTCTGCTTACCAAACTCAAAATTAAATAGCATATTTTAAATCAGCAACACATTTTGTAATGTAATGTTGTTTTTATCAAGCTCAAATGGTGTTTAAAAACAAACAACCATGTATTTCAGGTTGGTGCATTTGTCGGACCAATATTCCATGCTTTTACTCACATCTGAAACAGATCAGAATTTGTTGCACATGTGTTATCACAAAAAATCCACACATTCTGAGGCACTTTCAAATCAGATATCTGGACATATGACATATGTCTCATATTTGAATTCCAAACCACCACAAAGGGGGCGACACATTTTCCCACAAAGATAGCTTTTTAATGTCGTATTATAAATAAGACATGTCAACATGCCATACTAGTTTTCAACCTCTGTGTCTAAAATGAATGTCTAACAGTTGGGACAAAAAAAAAAAGAAAATCGGCTGTGGTAAAAAGATCAAATCTGTGCAGACTTGCAGTGCAAATGCAGCCATCGAACATAAATATGTCCAATTTTATCTGCATCCTTACAGTATAGTCATAGGGTTATATATTATACAATAATATAGCATTTCTCAGCTTGATTGCTTGTATCGTCGGAAAATGTTACCATATAATTACCAAGCTCTTTGTAAAGTTTAATATCCAGGTTCGAATATATCTGCATACATGGGGTGATAAGTACCATGTAGCATATTTCAAAACGTTCGATTACTTGTACCATCAAAAAATAAAAACTATTTTAATCACCCAGCTCTAATCTGCTAAATGTGACTAAGGCATGAAGATATTACATTAATACTTTACAATAGCATTTCTCAATGTGGGCATTGAGAAATGCCCATGGACACATCAAAGAATGGGTATGATGGTTTCTATGTCATTTTGATGGGACGTGTGGTGCCGTTCGCATACGGCGTAGACTGACTATAACCTGCCAGTTCACACCAATGCGATTAGAATCGACTCTGTATCATTTCCATAGCAATGACTATTTACTTCAGTGTTTTTATCAGCTTTCTGTAGCACAGCTGCCGAACTTCCAGTGAAAACAACTTAGAGCGTCTAGCACTCAGACAAAATATGCTTATATTATGCTAACACAATATGCTTTTTTTCTTGTTCTTGTTTTTCATTGGAAAAATTAACATGAATGATTCTTGTTGGCTGTGGTTTGTGATAATGTTATTCAAGTTTCAATGCCACATTTCTAAAGGGGTTGTTTAGCATTCATAAATATAATTTCAATTCGCATGGCCTTTTTGCTCCTTGGGAAACTAATAATAAAACTATTTCAACTGCCCAGTCAAATCAAATCTGTTATGTGGGTTTAACAGGTTATTTTTGATAGAATTTTAAAGAAAACTCAATATTGCCACAGGCTACAGCACAGAAAATCACCAACAACCCAATGCTTAATAAACCAATAGCTGAATCAATTTAATGGATCCTTGCTGAATGAATGTGTAATTTTTTCTTTTTTTCTTTTTTATACAGACAATTCAAACATTTGAATGGAAGTGTCAATATAACAACTGAATAATCATCAAAATTCATTTTCAGCGAAGACAAATAGACTTCATTTTATTTATTGTGGGTAACAAGGGAACTAGATAATGGGTAGGAGTGCTCTGGCTCAAAAAACGCAGAGGTTTACATGCACCCTCATAATGCGATTATAGTGGGATTTGGCAATTTTACGACTAAACTTTACCTCATGTAAACGCAATAATTAGATCAAACTAAAAAGATTAAGCTGATAATCGTAGTAACCGTATTTGCATTAAACTATGTGGTGTGCACAATTTTAATCGCAATAAACAGGCATGTAAACTCCTTAATCACATTATTCACGCTCGTCGCATTATGTGCTCGGTGTGTTGTTCACATAACTTCATTCCATTAGTTTGGGCTGATGCATTAACTAACATCATCTAACATCATTTAGTTAGTTAAAGTTAAAGTTAAAGTTAGTTAATTAAAAATGATGTCAAAAGAGTGTTACGCTGCAAGGAATGTAAAGAAAACTCCCACTGTTATCCAGAGACTGTCAGGAGGAGTGTGATAACCCCTGCAAAGCGCATGCCATACCAGATTTCACCTCCAGCCATCGCAATCGCAAGGACCTTACCTAATCTGACACGCGATTGTGGGATCAGCTTTGAAAAAAGTTTTCTTTGTGCATTCTTGAAGCCTCCAAATCTGCGTGATGTACTCAATTCTCATCAGCATCACACCGACCTACCCCCATCAGGGTGGTTTTTAATTACAATGGTGATATGTGTTACTGATTGTCTCTGCCAATTCCTCGTAATTCATTTTTAAATAATTAACAATGAGACGTTGTCATTTGAAGTCAGGCGGGTGCTGTCTGGTCAGGGGATTTCAACTGATATCTCATTAATCATCCTCACAATCTATTACGCAGGAAACACGAGCGATTGAGGAAGTTGACTCTAGGAAATTTGTCTGAAATTGAGAGTGTGTGTGTGTGTGTGGATATCAATCAAGAATATTGTCTTTTACTGTAACCACTGACCCATTCCCTCGGCTCTCTTTGGCCCCTGACCCACATCCTGCCTCTCTTCCTTCTCCTCTCGGATGAGTACGGTTCATCTAAGCCGTTGCACAATAACCCCATATTTTTTGGCTTTGGTCATATTTCCCCCATAGAGAACCATGTCCTGTCTCAACATGCTTCAGTGATGTGGGCACTCAAAGCACAGTGGTTCTTTGAGAGAGAAAATGTTGGGATTTCTGAAGACATTGAGGATATCACTATCTTTAGAAGGCAGAAAAGGAAAATAATATGGTAGTAGAAATCAATGTTGTAGATAGTGGATTTATCTGTTTTTTTATATATAAATGCATTATCAATCAAATATACAGTATAAATGCATCAAAAATTCAGTAAAAACATAATATTGTGAAATATTAGTACAACTTAAAATAAATGTTTTCTATTGAAATATTTCTTAAAATATAATTTAGTCCTGTAATGGCAAAGCTGAATTTTCAGTATTATTACTTCAGTCTTCAGTGACACATGCATTTATTTGATCAAAAATACAGTAAAAAAAAAAAAAAAAAACCAAAAACATAATATTCTGAAATATTAGTACATCTTAAAATACATGTTTTCTATTGAAACATTTCTTAAAATGTAATTTAGTCCTGTAATGGAAAAGCTGAATTTTCAGTATTATTAATTCAGTCTTCAGTGACACATGACCTTTAAGAAATCGTACTAATATGCTGATTTGCTGGTAATATATATATATATATATATATATAAACATTTATTATTATTATCAGCGTTGAAAACAGTTGTATATTTTCTGTGTGTGATGTGGAAACCATAAGGATAATTTTATGAATAGAGAAAATAATAATATTTATTTGAAAAATAAATCTTTTCTGACATAAATGGCACCTTTAAGCAATTTAATTTTATCCTTGCGAAAAAAAACCTATTAATTTCTTTAAAAATAATAATAATTATTTCCTTAAAAAAAAACTCACTGACCTTGAATCATTTAACAGCCGTGCATATAGTTTTTTTTTTTTTTTTTTTTTCAATAATGTTTTGATGTCTCAAGACTGGGAATGACACGAATATTGCTCCAAACAGGTTTCACTTGGCGAGAAAAAAAAAAAAATTGGCTTAACCATGGTGTGAGTTTGAGGCGAAGCAATGTGTATGACCAATAGAAGTCGAAAAAAAAAAATGGTTGAAAACAATCAATATTTTTGCCGTACGGTTCGATGGCACTAGAAAGAAATTTTCCCCTTCGCCATCATGGGTTTAAGTGGCAAAACATCACTCGAATGACAAAATTTCTGAACAAGGGAGACATGGTGTGCACGTCTGAACACAAAAGGCATCCTCTGGAAGCAATCATTGCCATAATAGCTGGCAGGGAGAGCGAGAGAGGTTCAAATGATCAGTCAGTTTTGCATGTTGAAATTAGAGATGACATTTCTCCAAGAAACATAGTCGGGAGGTCTCTGGTGTGTGCTGGAGGTAGCCGGATGTGTGCATGTGTGTGTGGGAAGAATCTGCCCTTTCATCATAGACATTGCTGATCTTTTGAATGAGCAGATGACTTAATACCCCAACATGGCGCTCAAACAGAATCCGCTATCAGACACCAGGGAGAACAGATTGAGCTGAAGATTTCTCATTTTCTCCCTCTCTCCTTTTCTCCAAAGCCATATCTTCCATATACAGTACATTCGCCCTGGCTCTTTACAAGGATTTTTTCAAGCTTTTAGTCCATGTGTGTTATCTTTGAGGCATTGAAGAAAAATAAACTTCTAGCAGATACACATCCATAGTCTGTTTCTGCCAAAAATATTGATCACTCATCCTTTCTAGGCAGGGTTATGTGCATATTGTATCTAATAAAATGCTCACTAGAATGACAATGTTTCCAGTACTTCAATAAGTCCCCCACTTCTTTTATGTGTCTTGGAAAAACCATGCAAGTGGCTAAACAGGACTAAAAAGGTTGTCATGGGACATTAAATGTAATCACACTGAAACACAGCCTTTTTACAGCCTTGTTGTGTTCATACTACTATTCTAACTCACACTTTACACCTTGTAGATCTTAAATAAAGATTAAAAGTCTCTGAAAACTTAGAGGTGTTGAAGTCGTGTGACCGTTGTGTAGTTTATTTATTGCCTACACTCAAATTATTAATTCTGGTGATTGTAGGCTTCAAAATGAATAATTGTTGTTCGTTTGTGAAGATTAACTTGAACAAAACGTGGAAGAATCATAAACTTTTGTTGTTCACAGAGCTTCTTTTCTGCAAAAATCCAACAGTCAATGGAAAATACTTTTGACGTTTTGTTAAGCGAACCAGTGTGATGCTAACTGCCAGGTTGACCTACAGATATGTGTTATTCCTGCAGTACTCTATATACTTAATATAACAACACAAAGGACAACCGCACTCATTAAACCAAATTAATGAGGAAAAATGTTGTCCATACCATGAAAAGACAATGAGGTCCGAAGCAGTATTAGACCGTTTTGAAAAAAAAAAAAAAAAAAAAAAAAAACAGTTCGTTTGTGTTCAACAAAGGAAGTTAAACAGGTTTGGAACATCTTAAAAAAAATTATTTAACCCTTATTTAACCAGGGAAATCCATTGAAAACAAGTCTCTTTACGAAGGAGCCCTGGCCACGAAGGCCGCAATAAAAGTTCCACGTAAAATACTAAATATAATGAGGGTGAATAAATGCACGAGGGTGAATAAATGCAAAATATAATACATGAGGGTGAATACATGACGACAGTATTCATTTTGGGTTAACTATGCGCTCTAAGTGTAAGTCTAGACAGTGTTAAGTAGTGGAGTTATGTATAAACTAACACAGTCTCATCCCAAGAAGTCATATAACTGACGTCTTGGGACATCTTTTGACCATACGTCAACATCTAGTACCCTTAAATGTCGTTTACATGACGATCCTGGGCCGTCATACAACTGACGCTTTACCTTTAACGTCGGTTAGGTTTAGGGGTAGGTTTAGGTCTGGGGTAGGGTTAGGATCCTATAACGTCATCTAACCGACGTTTACGGGTACCCTAAAAAGGCGGATGTTGGCGTATGGTCAAAAGACGTCCCAAGACGTCAGTTATATGACGTCTTGGGATGAGACTGTGCTGTATAAATAGTCGGTAGAGGCCCAAACACAGTCAGTGTGTCTCTATTTCATTATGTACTCCAAATGCACGTCTACAGGTACAGCGGCTTTTCGGAGGTGTATAGGCCATACTGGGAAGTTCCATTGGGAATGTGTGTTGGCTTTGTGTAAAAAGCTTATATGAGCACTGGGAGGCTGCAGGCAGAATCAAAAGGTCATGGTAAATGCATGGATTCTTTCTGGCTTTGTACTAAGAAAACATTTTCATTCCATTGAGAGTATGTGTGTGTCACATCTATGAGAGAAGCCCTACTCTACTCTGATTGATGCCATCCTTACCGGCCTTACTGTATTTGCAACAGAACATGAATATTCTTTGCTTTGTCAGATGGAGTTACAATCACCCGACCAGGCATAACAGCAAGGTGAGCAACGTCCGACTGCATCTGCTGCTTGTTACCATGGTACCCAGGAGTCATCCTTTCGTCTTTACACAAGCCTCGTGTTCCTTCTCTTCTTTAGTGAACATCTCTCCCTCACTCTTATTGTTATAAATAAGTGATATAATTGCAAGAGCAAGACAATGCTCTATGCTATTCAAGTCCATTTAGAAGAGGAGATCAAATGGAACAACAGAAGATTAGATGTGGCAAATATGACCTGATGGATGGATGGATGAAACCAGCTTTGTTTGGCTTGGAGAAAGATTTTAATTGTGAATAACTTTTTTCATTTACTTCTCTTCCCCGAAGGCCATATTTTAGAGTATGCGGGCCTTTGAAAGCAGCCATATCAAAGAGCGTTCATTCAAACATGATGGCTAATTACGGAATTCAAGACTTGTAAAATGCTTGAAAAGCACACAAACAAATTCATTTATTTTCCATGTCATAATGACCGCAGTGATGGACCGCATAATACGATCAATTTCACAATTTCTCAAAGACTTGTTTTCGCACCCCAGTCAATACCTTGGGTCAAATTGTCTTTTCACAAGTGAACAAAAGTGACATTTTCCTTTAACAGACATACATATTGGACAAATATCACTGTTGTTTATACTGATTTAGCTCACGGAGCTGTTAGAAAGAATGTTGGATAGATCCTGAGTATTAACCATGACAAAACTAAAATACCGAAATTGCAGAAAAAAACCCAGATGTTGGGGAAAGAGGCACAATTTTACCCTTGGTATGACAACTCGAAAGCTAAATTTGGCTGTGAATGAAGTGAAAGAGAAAGAGTTACGCTGCGCGACACTGTTTCAGACGGACCCTTTACAATGTAGCACTTCTAAGCAGTGACGGTGAGGCGAGGGTAAACCAAACAGCAGTGCTCTGGTGTTACATTACAGGGAAGGTGGATGCTGTGGCGTTATTTTCCCGTTAAATGTTGAGAGCGCACTATTGTAGCGCACAAGTAAATTAATATAATAATATAACGTGGAATATCCATCTCAGATACACGCTGCTCTTGTAAGAATAGGTCTATTTTCTCTGGGCTCACTCAGAGAATCCTGCACTTAAAGCGTGTTCAGTGCAATCGCGAATCTCTCCTCTTCCCCAGCTAATTTTATGTTATAAGAACGTTTCATAACGTTCCTAAGTTCTAAAAACGTTATTTCTGAGTGTTCTAGGAACATTAAAAACGTCCAGTTTTTTTTGTTGTTTTTTTTGACGTTGTATTAACACTCTTGCTTGATTATAATAATGTTATTAGAACGTTACGAAATAACAATTTTAGGATATACTGGGCGCTATCCTACAATATTAACTAATGACAATAAAACAGACCATCCTCCATGGACATGGACATAGACCAAGTCAATTTATTGCAGTAATTCCTCTATCAACCAGTAGAAAAGTCACAAACTGGAAAACCGGCTTAATTTTGAATAATCACAACATTTTTTCTTTTGTCAAATCAACTTAAATAATTTATGTAGTTCAGATAACATAATATTTTGAGTTTCTGATGATTAAATCAATCTCCTTTATTGTATTAACTCAATTTATCCATTTCAATTAACTTAAAATTTTAAGGCAACCAGGTAACTTAATTTTTTTAAGTTAAACCAACAATATTTTTTTTACAGTGTACAAGAAGGACCTTCTAAGACAAAAAAATCTATTCCAATTTAAATACCAATCAGAATCTGGCTCAAAATATTCCAATTAGTCATAGAACCAATAACATTATATGGAAGTGAAGTGTGGGGTCCTCTCCTGAACTCTGAATTTGACAAATAGGACGAAAACACGAGGGCACAAGAGTTCTCTAAGAGTAAGGTTTTGGATATAGTAATGAATAGTCCTGTGTAGTTTTTCCATTAACGACTGAACAGTTTACTAAAGTGTTTCAATCCAAAATTTGAAATACTTTGCCCTGACTTCAGAAAGATAAAAAACAAACTATTTATTTATTAAATATTTATTAGACCAAAAGGAAATTATATATAACAAGCAGCAGGATACATTGATGGCAGTCACAAAAAGACGGAAGAGTCGAGACAATTTTTCTATTTACTCTTTTTTGATCTAAGTAAACATTAGAAATGCTTTGGCAATATATTGAAACAATTGTCATATGTCATGAATTGAATTCATAGAGAGAGAGAGAGAGAGAGAGAGAGAGAGAGAGAGAGAGAGAGAGAGAGAGCTTTATCCATGATGTGGAAGAGATTCCCCATATTTAATACATTTCTCAAGCTCTACTCTTGAGGTTTTCTCAAACTTGCATATCTCGTGTTTTTTCCCCAGTGGCTGATCAAGGAAAAGTTGGTTTATGAACAGCGGTGTGTCTCGGCGACAGCTACATCCTCGCTTATAAACTACAGCATTCAGCTCTACTGAAGGCTGCCAGCTATATCATCACCTTGCTATCAAATGAGCTCCCACCATTTCCCCCTCCTGTTAAAACGTCAGCTTGAGAGAAAAATCACCACCTCCAACTTTGGATTCATACCGCACGGCTCTGAAAACGAATACTCTGCTGGGGTGCAGATAGAGAGGATGTGACTGTGTCGGTATCAAGTCCCAACAGCCAATAAATTTGCACACGAGGGGGTACACACAGTCAGATCAGTGTTGTGTGTAGCGTTTGTAAGTAGACCTAATGTAATTTCTTACCCAAATGATGGTGTTGTGCAATCATAATGCATTAAAGCTCATTTGGTGTGATTTATGATATCCATGAATTGAATTTAAGTGGCTTATAAGGATGTGCAATGCAAATGTTGCTGTTCCACAGAGTTAGGCTCATCATTTATTAAACACAGTTGGTTTGAAATGCTCGACCCCACAGTTCTAAGAACACAAAAGTGAGGATGGATGGATGGATGGATGGAATGAACTTTATCCATGATGTGGTTTACAATGGACTGTGGTACAGAAACAGTGACAATGTTACGCATTCTTGGCTTACTTTGGCTACTCTCTGCTGTCTCAGACGACGAAATGTTTGTCCCGTTTTAGCCACCGTAGCTTCTTTGAAAGGCAGGGGTGAGCCTTAGTGCAACTCACAACCGAACCGCTAGATGTCGCTAAAAAATACACACTGCACCTTTAAAGATAACATGTTTTGACTTTGCATTTGAGGTCAAAACATCCAGTATTATATTTTTACAACAGCAGACATGGAATATGCACATAAGGAATTATAAAATATCAAAAATATTTGTCCCTATTGCTGATGTCTTATAATTACAGACGTCTGTTTACACTGTTAAGTTAAAAAGTCTGCCGACACCAGCCGGCCACCACTGCCAAGCAAGTTTTAAATGCAAAACACAGTCTGCGAAAAAAGAGAGAGATGGATGGAAATAAAGAGTGAGAGGAAGACATATAGAGGATAATGAGGATCAAACTGACAGCAGTGATTTATAAAGTGTGAGCTCATCGCTGTGACTTTCCTCGGACACTGCTTGCACCTCCGTCACAAACGGTTGACAAACACACACATCGCAGCTGGTGGTTTTGTGGGTAATGTGCTGTTGTGATTAATGTGTCCACAATGAGGGCTGTGTAAACAATGCTATGCACAGCTGTTCCAGAAGTTGATTTTTATGTCCGATTCAGTGAGCTACTCAAAACCCAGCACCATGCTGGTAATGATCTCTCCCATGGGACCAATCGCAAACACACACATTTATACTGACACTTTGATATACAGAGAAACACACATGGATACGACTATCGGATCCACAAACACAAACACTGCCAAGGTGCAATGACTCAACTTGAGTACTAATTCACTTGCACATTGGAATTGAGACGTCGGCATTGCAAAAGGTGAAGCAATTTTCTCTTCTGGAAAAATTTGACCTCAGAGACCAAGAAATCCACTTTAATCGCTCATATCTCTACACATGCTGATGCACATACAGCATTTACAATTTCACAAAGTGTACAAATGTCAGGAAAGCAAAAACGTGCTTTACGTGGTTTTATCTAAATTCATAAGATTAAAGGAGCATTTCACCCATTTCAACATTAATCTTTATTGAAAGTGGATCATTTATGTAGTCAAAATGTAAAGGATTTTTTTGAATTTGGTGCCCTCTTGACCGAGAAAAGACTGAAGGGCGCATTTGTATGTAAGACAACAACTCCCACAATGCACCACATTGTACAGCCACACTACTTTTTAGCATTACTTCCTATCACCACAGCGCTCGTTAGCTTAGCTTCCAAACAAGATGGCTGATATTGATTTCAGTATCTGCAAGTGAAGTCCCACACACTGATCAGTAATAGGCCTGTAGGGTGAGTGGGTCCCACATCCTTGAATAATGAGGAGCTAAAGTTTGTAGTCTGTACACTTTTCAATGAAATCTGACTTTCTGCTTATTATGACGCAAAATGACGATTTTTGCATCATAATAAGCAGGAAGTAAAATACTTATAGGAGTAGTTCACTTCTAAGTAGTTCACAAAAAAAAAAAAAAAAAAAAAAACTTTTGCTGATAATTTACTCACCCCCATGTCATCCAATGCCATTATCTATGCCATTCTTCAGTCGAAAATAAATTAAGGTTTTTGATGAAAACATTCCAGCATTTTTCTCCATATAATGCACTTTACTGGTAACCAAACGGTTCAAGGTCCAAAAGACAGTTTCAGTGCAAACTGCAAACTGTTCAAAGGGCTTTAAACGATTCCAGACGATGAATAAGGGTCTTATCAAGCGAAACAATCACTCATTTAAAAAACAAAAAAACTAAAAAAAAACTAAAAAAAAAACAAAGTATACGTTTTGTAAGCTCAAATGGTCGCCTTGCTCAGTTCTGTGATGTTTATCAAAATGAACAAATTTTTTTTTTCGTGTCATTGGGTTCATTCAACGAACAAAATGAACGAATTGACTCGGAAAGATAAAGAAATGACAATTTCTTTTCAACTGAAGAAAGAAAGACATGGACATCTTGGATGACATGGGGTGAGAAAATTATCAGCAAATTTTTGTTGTTGTTTTTTAAGTGAACTACTCCTTTAAATCCTTATTTCTCCCATCTCAGGGGAAAATAAAGGGAATAAACCATGACCATTCAAAAATATTACTGGGTTTCTAAAGATACAAAGCTTAATGCAAATGGGTGAAGAGTCCCTTTTAAGTTAAAAATATTATTGGTCACACGTAATATTAGGTATCCTTAAGTACTATGTACTTACATTAAATACTTATCAGAATAGTTAGGTACTATGTACTTATTGTGTTCATGTTTTATTGCAAACACTTTTGCTACTATTAAGCTGGGATACGGGTAGGTTAGGGAAAGGTTTGGTGGTATAGCTAGGTTTAAGGGTCGGTTAAGGTGTAAGGGAAGGATCCAAATTGTAATTAGAACAAATTAATTACAGATGTAATTACATGCAGGTATTTTTTTTTAATATACAAGTACAATGTAAAAACATGTATGTATGCAATAAGTGCATTGTATCAAATTATTAAAGAAATAGTTAGGCCTACTCCAAAATAAAAATTGTCATCATTTACTCACCTTCAAGTCGTTTTCACTGCTATGATGATGATACTCAGTCAGTTATACATTTCATCATTCATGACCGGATGAAATCTCTAAATTATTAAAGTTGACTGAGTGTGTTAAAGATATAAAATACTGGATGACCTGTCATTTTCTTCTATTATATTTAGATAAGACAGAGGTATTACTTATTGGGGCAAAAACCATAACACATAATCTCTTAGAATACAATTTGCATTAAAAAATGTACGGTTACTTCATCCTCTACAGTTAAAGACCTGGGTATTAGACAGTCTTCTTCCACCTCAACAATGCTTATCTACGGAACATTATATATGTTTCTGGTGCTGAAAAGTTAGTTCATGCATTCATGACTAGACTAGAAATGCATTACAAGTGGTTTGTTCAGCATCCTCAATAAACAAGCTACGATTAGACAATTAGACACAATAAACAAGCTACAATTTGAATCTGTGTATTGTGAAAGTGCTATACAAATAAATGTAAATTGGTATTATTTAATATGTTTACATTCTGATATACCATCTTATCTACATTTTAAAGGTAGTATAGATCCATTAAGATAAGGTAACAATATCATGCAAACACTGTAGGAACAGTGCAGGAAGCAACTGACATTTCTAACCACGCTCTTTCTCCTATTTCAAATATGTGTTCATTGGGAGGGAAATGAGCTTGTTGAATGAAAGCTTTAGTTACCTTATACACCTTTCAAGAGGAAATCTTAAGCAGTGTCAACAAGCATGCTTTCAATAGTCTGTCATAATGGGATAAATCATGCTCCGTCTGCAAACGATGAACACATTTAGCATTGATGCAACACTTACAGTAAAAGCAGCTCTATTTGCCCAAAATATTAGTGTTTTTGACAAAAAAATAGTCCTTGTTTTGCTAGGGCATGTGTGAAAGAAAGAATGTGAGATGGTGTGAAAGAGAGAAAAGATAAATGAGAGAAGGTTTAAAGGTATTTGTTAATTCAGACGATCATGTCAATGGTTAGACTACAGACTGACAGATAGATAAACACGGAATGATGCAACCAGTGATAAAGTAGGTGAGGAGAACCAATAAAGATTTGATATTACTGACATAAAAAATTTGCCATAACACTTCTTGAGGCGTGAATTTGCGTTTATTATGGAGCATTTTTATGTAAATGATCACAAATACAGCAGTATCAACCAATTAATTCCATGATTTCTATATTAATGAATAAGAATTAGATGTCAACATTGTGTTTAATTTGCTATATAGATGCAAGTAAATGTACAAGTAGCCTACTCAAGATCACATTGGACAGACAGACCAACCCGATCTCACGGGAATTCGTACGAATTTTACGAGGTGGCTAATTCGTAACAATTTGTACGACCTCACTCGTACGAATTAGTACGATTTAGCTAATTCGTACATACTTTAGGAATTAGCAAATTCGTATGAATTCGTACGAATGACCTACCCCTGACCCCGCCCCTAAACATAACCGTCACGTGGGTTTAGACAAATCGTACAAATTTGTACGAGTGAGGTCGTATGAATTAGTACGAATTAGCCACTTTTGAATCATTCGTACGAATTCGTACGAATTGGTCGTGAGATAGGGTAGGACAGACAGACATTCCCTTAACTTTAGTGGCAATGTTTGTTTATCCTCCTCCAGATTGATGGCCTGAAAATGAGCTTTTGTGTCAGTAGTGGTGCGATCGGGAAGTCTCATGCTGGCCCAGAGTTGTCTATGCATCTTGTTCTTCTCAGGCAGGATTGTTCATTGATTTAAGCTCAAGTTTAAGGGTTTGGTTTACCTAATGATTCCCCTGGTTCCTTTCCTGCCTGACCAGAAAGCCCAATGCCTTGGGGACATGCAGAGTCTCGTGCTACTCAAGAGTGGACGCATTTACACACAGTTTAGACTAAGAGCGTGAAAAGCGGATGGACTCGTGACACTGAAATAGCCCATCGCCATGAGCCAAAGATGACTGTGCATAAGCCAACACAAACGCTTAAGATGATACTTTCTGTTGTCGAAACACTGCGATCGCTGGAGGATGAACACTGATCCTTTTCACAGCCTCTGAGGTAGCTAACCTACATGTATATTCAGTGTTACCATTATAGTCTGCTTTATGCTACTGATCTGAGGACAGTTCTGCTTTCTCCTACAATGTCTAAGCTAAAAGCAAAACAGTTTTGGGATCACTGAAATCACTGTTTACTTATGAAACCAGTAAACACTACTAATTTCTGTTGAAGTATTAGAAAGGTCTGGGAATGTATCGTTTACCATTGTAGACATCAGTATAACCTGAGCAAAATGCTAGGGATGCACAATGATTTTGGGACAACATTGGTATCGGCCGATAAAATCTTAAAATGACCATCGTTTTAAACATATTTAGATATCAAAATCGTCTTCCATTGTGATTTCCCGTATATCTAAATATGTTTTGTGAAAGGTAAAACTTCCGAAATCTCAGTGACGTAGACGCACGAGAGATCACTTCCGGCGTAACGTTGAAGACGGTTCAGTTCGTTTCAGTTGGACATCTGATTCAGATCAGTTCGACGGCTGTTAACAAGAGGTAAAACTATATAAATACAGTTCGTTTTCTCACACAAACCGCTCGTTTCGTGTCTCAGGCCATCAGTGTGTAATTACATTCACGAGTCACTAATACATGTTTAATTTTGACTTCTCTGTGCATGTTCTTTGAGGTGGACCCCCTAAACCTGCATTATGTGACTGACAGACTACAACGGTTTGACCGAAAAATGTCAAAATTGAAAATATTGTGGAAACAAAAGACATCTACATCTTGGATGCCCTTGTAGGGTAAGCTAAAGCATATCAAAAATTAATTTCAAAATGAACTATCCCTTTAAGCATTAGATAGAACAAGATTCTGTTCGGGTTTAAAATGGTCTTCTCACTGATATCAGTATCAAACTGTAAATCATGCCCAAATTATTTGGAATCCCCAAACAAAACCAAGGGGGATTTTGGGAGGACACATTAATATAAGGAGTATTTTACCAAAAACAGATCAAATTAATAGACTGGTAACTGACTGGAATACTTGTCTGAATCCATGCACTTCTACAGACCTAATCAACATACCTGGCTTCAAGTGTTACAGGAGAGATAGGGACCAAGGAAGGGGTGGGGGTGTGCTATGATATATTAAAGAAATGTTGGAACAGATCAAATGTTCACTGGACAAAGGGAATGTCGTAAGCGCTGTGTTTTTAGATCTGAAGAAGGCCTTTGACACAGTGGACCATTGTATCTTATTGCAGAAATTACAGCAATTTCAAGTTTCAAATGCAGCTCTGTTATGGTTTAAGTCCTACCTGAAGAGTAGAGAACAATGTGTGAAAGTAGGAACTGTTAAATTCAACCAAAAGACTAAAAGTCCAAAAGACTTAGGAGTGCACAGTGGTCAAATTTGCTTTTATAGGGAGGGGGAGCCCTTATTTATGGTGAATGGTCATCATTCAAAATTGCTCCGTGAAATGACTTAATCTGTTTTTATACCAAAGAGGCTCTTTTTCCAGTATTAAGGTGTAAGGTCGAGTTGAGTACTTATTTAAACAGAGAGAAATACTTTACAAACCAGGCAATGGATTTCACCCTCGGAAAATGTATGAAAGTGAACATGTTTGAAAATATTGGTTGGTTACTATGTTGATTTAAAAGAATCAGGGCCAATTTATTTGGCAGTTTGTTGTTTGATCACACCAACACGCAGGGCTGGACAGGGGTTTTCTAAATAAAAGTTGTAAAAAATAATCTAGCTAGAGTGGTTTGGGGGTATGCCCCGCCAAGAAAATTGTGGTTTTCCTGATCTCGACATGTCCATTTTAAGGTGTTTTTAGGCCCCCAAAAAAGAAATTGACAACAGTAGCTTCAAACGCATGGTCAGTAGCATGAGGTAGGCCTATTTGATCAGATAACAGATTCTTTAACATGAGAATCAGTTTAAATGTTGCAACGAGTGATCCACACTATAATGGTTCGTTTCCACTGAGTGGTACGGTACGGTACAGTTCGATTTGGTACGCAATTATTTGCGTTTCCACTGTCAAAAGTTGTGAATGGTGCCAAAAAGTCGAACCGTACCGTACCACTTTTTTGGGTACCCTTCCGTTGGGGTACCTACTGTAGCACAGTGAAAGGTTACTAAAAAGGTGGAGCTAGACTGCAGAACGGTGATTGGTGGACAGAGTATCGTCACTTGCTCGTGCTACAAGGGCATTGGAAGCATACAGTTGAAATATATTACTACTGTTATTGTGTCACGAAATGTAGTTTTAAGAGTTTTTCAGGCGAGAAAGTAGTTTTTTAAAGCTCAGATCTGTGGTTTGTTTATAGATTTATGATTTGACTGAGATCCATTCCAATCAATCACCGGACGCTCACGCTTGTGTACCCCGCCTGGAACAGCCTTTCCTCAGCGATTCGTTCTGATGTGTGCCGCTGATTTTGATGTCTCTGTAGTGGTTAAACATGAGATATAATTCGTCTTGTTTATGCATTTGTTGACAATACACAATCACATATTCGAAACATGTCCTTAAATAAGAAATGATTCAATGAGTATTTTGTAGATGTTACATTTCAAACAAACGCCAATGCAATCATTCTATGCCCAGAGGAACATGAGCAATTAGTGTGAGCTTTAAAGATCAGTTTCGGCAACTTTTTCTTTCCTAAATTAATCAATATTTTTGGACTATCTAATGGTTCAATTGCTCACTAATTAAGACAGTCACTTGTCGCTACCTTCTGGCTTAATGATGCAAGTTGCGCAAACACGAACAAGCAGAGTGATACAGTGAAAAATCGAACACATTTAAGGTAACTTTATATTTCAATAATAATAATAATGGAAATATATTTAATATGGTGCTTGTGTTATTAAATTAAGCATATAGTATCCACTGTATTTGATCATACTGATTATTTATGTCGATCATTTAAAACTTCTATCGACAAACAGCTGTTTATTAGCTAACGTTACTTGCATCTTTCTTATCTCGCATTGTAGCCTATGCCTGTTACCTGAAGCATGAAGTGTCACGTTGGGATTCGCGCTCGGCTTGCGCTTCTGTGAACAGAAATCCCTCTTGCTTTGATTGGACTCAAACATTTTGACATTGACGAGCGGGTGAGTGCTGAAGCAGCTCAGGCGAGGAGATCAGTTATCGTTGCGATGGGCAAATCATTGCAGCGCCAAATCCAAGTTAATATTAGCCAAATATTTCAAAACTTTCATTATATACACTCAACAAAATGTATATATTTGGTGCTGAAGGAGACGGAGCTGAGCTCCGGCAGGGTGTGTTGTGAACCTGAGGAAGCGGAGCTGCGCTCCAGTGCGCTACGCCCCAATTTAACCTCTGGGAGTGCCTCAAGGGTCAGTTCTAGGACCGTTGTTGTTTTCAATGTAGATAAATGATCTCCCAGATTGCTGTCAGGGTGTAAATTGCCAGCTTTATGCTAACGACACAGTTATCCATGTGTCAGCAAAAACAACTGCGCTAGCTGGGGACCAGTTATCACATGCTTTACATAAAATTTCAAGATGGCTTCAGCTGTCCTATTTAACTTTAAATGTTCAGAAAACCTTCTCAATGGGGTTTTCGATCAACCGGAGGTCCCCTGACAGCAACTTGGAAGTTCATTTAGACCATGAACCCATTCATGAGGTTCATGAAACGAAATACTATAATCATGGATAAACATCTGAAGTTTCAAAGTCAAGTAAACCATGTTTGTAGGAAAGTTAAATCAAAACTAAACTGTTTTCGTTTTATAAGAGTAGAGTTGTCACATCACACGGCTTTATTGTTTATGCATGCAATGTTTTTTTTCACATTTGCCAAAGCATGGTCCCAAACATCAGCGTCCACTCTGAAACCAGTCACTTCTCTATATAAACAGGCAATTAAGATATTTGACAAGAAACCTATGATATGGCACCATTGTGATATCATACAAAAGCAATTTACTTTTGAAAATGTTATTTTAGAATTTTGAAATTGACTTGGAGAGGCGTCACTGCTCTTTTAGACCTTCCACCAGAGCCTCAGTTAGTGGGGATTGTGAGCTACCAAAGTTTAGATGTCCATTCAATGTTATTGCTATGTACATAAATACATTTTTTTTAAGTGATACTGATCTGTCTTATGAGCACTTGTGATCAGATCACCTGAGGCAGATGTTAATATTGAGGGTCTCTAGTGAACTGAACACATGGCAGCTAAAAGCCATACTTCTCTGCAGAGATATAAGGCATCCTATCATAGTATTTTCACATGTAAAGGAACGGTGTTCTGTCGATTTTTGCTGCCTTGTCGAAAAATGCTACCGTAGCACGAATTGATCACAGAATGCCGATTAAAGTCGTATGAAATACAATTATAATACAATTCTAAGTTATGAGTAGCTACTGTATACTGTAGACGACTATTTTTACTTTTACTGTGAAAAGTAAAAATTATCATAAAATATTCATCTTTGACTTGTCAAAGTACACCTTTCCTCATAGTAACTGAAAATTTCAGTTATTCTTTTTCAGCTGGCTGGCCGTACAAATATTCATATGGTAGTAAGCATTTTTTAAAGGGAAATTATATATTATAACAGGAAAATGTACGTTTTGTAAAAAATCTGTGAGTCTGCACATGCGCATAACCGGTAAGTAGCAAATCTCGATGGGTAGCATGAATTGTCAGAACAACGGTTTAAAAAAAAATTTGCAGGTAAACACAAACAGAGCATTAATGTTTTTATGAAGGCTACAAATGCACACATCAGGTGATCTAACAGCTGGATACGCCAAAAATCTTGCAAGGTTTGTGAATTAAATGTTTATTTTATATTCAAAGACTTTGATTTAACTAATATAATGATATAAAATATGCATATTTGCTGAATGAATCACTAAAAGCCTAATAGGAAGGCAAACACTATTTGATACTTATAATACCCTTATAATACCATTTAATACCATAACACAATTTTCTTTGTTTACAGAACTGTTTAAAATGACGGTAACCTAATTTAGATGCTGAGTGGAGCACCTCAGGTGCTTGTCTTCTGAAGACATTCAGAATTTAAGGCCAAAATGTGACTATGGTTTCTTAAATTTACTGACCAAACATAAAGACTAGTCATTAAAAAAATACCACATATCGGCCTTGGCGATATATTGGTCAACAACAACTGGACAGTCCAGACACACAGAATGATATATTGAAAGATAAATAGAACAATGAACAGAACAATATAGATAGATGGATGGATGCAATTGCAATTTTCACAATGATTTGTCTGCGTCTACCTCAAGTGAATTTGATAAAGTTGATTTTTTTTTTGTTATTTTGTTCAGAACGAAGGAATTGTGATGTCTGTTTGAAACCAAAAAGTTGGATTCTTAATTTAGCCAGAATCGTGCAGCTCAGATGGATGGACGGACAGACGGACGGAAAGATGGAGCACCCTGGAAAGAGGTTGAGATGGAGTGGGACCCCAGGTGTGTCATCTTCCACAGAGGAAATTGAGCAAACGAAGGATAAGTGAGATGGAGCACTGTGTCTTAGAGTCGCCAATCAAACTGGCCATTCTGTCCCATTAGCACTCTCAGCCTCCCCTAACACACTGAAACAATCATCAGTCAGTAGTACCGAGGACTTAACATGAAGATGCTTGTTTTTACTTTTTGGACTCTAAAGCCCTCCCAGGGATGATTTTTTTTTTTTTTTATGCAACCCTGCAACCTTTTTTACTCTTGAGGAAAGTTTATGAAGACATACTCAAACTCAATGATATTATAAAATGGCAGCAATATGCAGGAAACACTGCACAGACAGCATGAAGAGCGAGAGCAACAGAAGTGTTGTAGAGTGTTTATGGCAGGCTCCAGATGTGCTGGAGCCCAGGGCCCCGACAGTGTGTCGTTCCCCATAAACCAGCATTCCCAGTGTGACAGAGAGCAAACGGGACAGGGGGTAGGCAGGATGAGTATAAGACTTAGTGCACAGAGCTTACATTAGGGGGAGGACGCGAGACATAAAAAAACAAGCTACCAGAGGCAAATAATGCTTATGCAAGTCAATTAAAGAGCCAGGGACTGTGTGGAGGCAGACAACCTTTTGTTCCAACGAAGGCTGGGTGTTATAGATGTGATTAAAGATGAGGGGTGACGTGCTTTATCAGGTAACATGGCAACTATTTGCTGTAAAATTAACTTTTTATTTCCTTTTTTATTTAGAATACATACAGTATGAGTGAGGATGAGGAACAATGTTTGCTGTAATACATTGTAAAGAGCTGGGTATATTACTTATACATTGTAGTCAGATTACAAATTACATATATTTCAACATCGTGAAATGTAATGTTGACTTGTTGGCGTGTGCAATTTCAAACTACATTTTCAAATGTATGTATGTGGTATTTTGTTACATTTTAAACGTTTGACTTTTAGAAAAGGAAATTAAAGTGGAGGAATAAAAAGAATTAGGGCAAATCAATAAATTATATTTTACTTCCATTGTGTGAACATATCATATACAATCCAAAAGTAACTGTAATCTGATTGAGCATTTTAAATCGTAATATCGTAATAAATCAAGATTACATGTAATGTGTTACTACAGTGCAGTTTATGATGTAGAACTCACACATGGATCGATGGCAAAGAAAATGAGACATTGAATTAACTTTCTATTTCAAACAATAAAGTTTTCCATTTCAATTGGCTCTTAATATGACTAAAATTGAATGCAAGACATTCATACATTCAGTCTTTTCCATTTCCCACCAAGATTGGGCCTCACTACCATACAAAATACTCATAATAAACCCCCTCCATTAGCGCTAGTAGCTAATTTTGTGGGTTGGGGAATAAAATTGGTCCTGCTGACCAAAACCCAGACATCTCTGCATGTGTCCGCCTCATTGTTTGAGAGGGTGTATTGTATTTCTGCCCTGAGCCAGTAAGAATTATAGCCACTAAGAGCAAATTGTTACAAATGAAACTGATATTTCTCCTTTAGAAGATCTCCAGCCGCTTCTAGCATGAGTTTTTAAAAACATCAAAATCAGTTCTGAGCCCATCTAAAAAGTACAGCAGAATCCATTTACCCCCCCCCCCCCCCCCCAAAAAAAAAAAAAAAAAAAAAAACATGATTTATCGCTTTGCTCAAGGTGAGCTGTGATTGTAGTAAACTAAGAGGAAATGTGCAGGTCGGATGTCAGTGTGGTGGTTTCAACCTTAAGATTGCGAGTTAAAAGACAGTCTGTCAGTGCAGGGACATAAGTGATATCAACCATATATCCAGCACCTACTTTAAGGTTCAAACCACTACTTTAGTCAAGTGGCCATTAACGTGTTCATTCTTACTGTATGTGCGTTTATCCTGGCGTTCAACCACACATGTTAGTGCCTAACCCAGCTCACCACATTTAAATAAGTGTCTCGCAGCGGCACAAGTTCAATCCCCCTCAATGGGAAAGAAGCACACAGCTCAAACTCATCAGTGCTAATGAGAGATTACACTGGCTTAAGCAAATCACTCACAAAACAATGGTCTGTGTAAACACGAGCCCAAGCACGCACACACTGAGCAAACACTTTATTCGGATTAAATTCAGTTCACATAACATTATCAGCTTTCATTATCATTATTATATTTAGTGCATCCAAGTAACGCGACATTAAATCAATTCTCCGTCATATTCTGTAGATGCATTAAATACACACAAAACACATGCACAATTGATGTGAACCCCCTAAACTGTATTTTGATTATGTTAATGATTCATTTATTGTATTTAAAGTGCTGATAAAGTACTATATATATATATATATATATATATATATATATATATATATGAAGAGTTCAGATGCAAAAGCCTCTAAATGCCATTTGAAATTTTCTTCTTTAATGATAATTTTTATCAAACTTGTATATTTAAGTTCAGTAATTTCACTTAAATAACAACTAATAGGTAATTATCATTGCCATTTAAGTGAAATTACTGAACTTAAATATACAAGTTTGATAAAAATCATCATTAAAGAAGATAATTTCAAATGGCATTTAGAGGCTTTTGCATCTGAACTCTTCATATATATATATATATATATATATATATATATATATATATATATATATATATATATATATATATCCTCGTGAAAATGAAAATACTTTGATCAGCTTTTTTTTTTTTTTTTTTTTGTCAGCTATATGAATGAATCTTGCCGATTCACTGATTCACTATTTTAGATTTATATTTTATGTTGTTTATTTGTTAAAAATACACTGGCTCTAGAAGTGTCTAATTAAATTCTTTCTTCTTAAAATGTATTATTTCTTGCATCACAATATCACACTGCCTCTATGAGCTTTAAATTAGGTGAGATTGCCTTTCTCTCTGCCTCTCTCTCTCTCTCTCTCTCTCTCTCTCTCTCTCTCTCTCTCCTTAACAAGTCCATGAGCCAGTTATGAGAGGAAAAGACTGCTGAATATCCAAATGCAATTTATGAGTCATTAAAGCAGAGGACCACATTAATATTTCATCGGTCTTATTACACCAACGATTGCTAGGGAGAATCCTATAAACATGCACGCGTGGCTACAGGAGCATATGTGAACACACAGACACACATGCACATTCTTTCCTGAATCTTTTTAAATGTATGTGGGGTGACAGACGTGTGTGCCAATCCCAAAGTCTCAGGAAAACAACATATTTATACACATAGAGTACCTGCAATACCACTTACATTAATAAGAATCATGCCTACTTAAACTGAGATAAATTAATTTTGAATGCTACTTAAAAAAAATATATGATGTGTGTGTTTGTATATATATATATATATATACACACACACACACACACACACACACACACACTTTTATGTACGAATCTTAAAATGTACACAGACAGACATAACCAACAACAATAATACATTTATTCCATTTTATAAATATTTACAACCAATGCAGGTGTTGTTAGTTCTGTCTACCTTGATTTTTTAAAAAAGGCCTATGTTACCGTAATCATTATGTTCTTTTATCTATATACCAATGTTACATTTTTCTACTACTACACCATTGTGTATATGGAATCATATATAGATTTAAGAAAACAATGAACAAGAATCAATGTTTATCCTTTTTTGACTGTGCAATTGGAGTCCCACAGGGATCGATCTTTGGACCATTTTTATTTAGTTTACATATTAATTCAATAAATTAGCCTACTTTTTTAGGTAAACTTTTTATACATACAATAATTCCGCAGGTGTAACATTACATTAAAACCAATATACATGTTACAAACAAGCTATGAAAGTTTATAAATATATATATATATATATATATATATATATATATATATATATATATATATATATATATATATATATATATATATATATATATATATATATTGCAGATATGTTTGATGTAGAAATTAAATCAATGCTCTTTCGTCACCTCCTCTTGTAGGGACAACCTTAGATAAACCATCTGTTACAGAATATTGTTAGGCTATAACATTAAGATAACTGCCCTTGGACAATCAGTTTTTTTTTTTTTTTTTTTTTTAAGAGAAATCCAAAAATATGTTTGTTATAAAACGTTGATAATTCTGTTGCTCTACAACTATAAAAAAAATAAATCCTATGTTCTCAGCGTTCAGTTTTTGCCATTGCTTCAACCCTCCGTGGCTTCTGTTTCCTAATCATCTGCTAAAAGCCTGGAACCGAATCAAAGGCATGAAGAGGGAGGGGAATCTAACATGGGCATTGTACTGTAGATCAAAGTTATGTTAAAGCCCCGGAGGGGGTAAAGTGGGGTCTGCCAGGGTTCTGCCAGCATTCCCGCAAGCCGCAGTGATCCTGCTGCTATTAAAAGAGTGGTTGGATCCGGTTGGCTTATGGTGGAAGACATACTGCGGGGTGCTGGTGGGCCAAAAGTGCAACAGAGGTGAATCCCCTTGAGACATTGCTCAGTGTTCTCTCTCTGTCCGTCATGAATAATGCACAGGACTGTGCTGACCTTTCTGTTCAGGGTTCAGATATGAACCGGACTCAGTTGAACTTGTTTGATCAATGCAAACGGGAGAGTCGTCTCAGGATCTCATGGCTTTGTTTTAATATTCTCAGAGTTTGGGGTCCGTAAGAATTAGTGAAAGAAGTTTCGTATGCTCACCAAGGATGGATTTATTTAAAACAAAAATACACTAATATTGTGAAATATTTCAAATAAATTATTTATATTTTAATTAAAATTGATGCATGTGTTGGACAAAGCTTATTTTTCAGAAGCTATTACTCCTTCAGAAATAGTTTTAATATGCTTATTTGGTGCTCAAAAAACATTTCTTATTATCAATGTTGAAAACAGTTGTGCCGCTTAATAATTTAGAAAAAAAAAAAGTTTTTTTTTTTTTTCAAATTCTTTGATGAAGAGAAAGTTCAAAGAGCAGCATTTATTTGAGCGAGTAAAATTATATAATCACATTTTTGGAGCAGTTGTTTTTATTTATTTATATATTTATTACATCTTCCAGCCTTCTTCATAAAAATGATATGATACATACAGTATATGCTACAAGTGAGCAGTCCAACATGTAACATAACCACACTGCTCATATTATAAGCTAATCAATGAAAATGTCTAGACTGCAAGCTGCAGAACATCTATATACGAGTATAATTGCTGCATGGAAAGTATGTTGAGGAGCACAAAATATTACAGCAACTGAATTAAAATAAATTAGCCAAGTATATTGCTACCATTATGAAAATAAGTGACCCCTCTGGGAAAAGTATAATGTGATAATGTAGCGTTACTTTTAGCATTCCCCCAACATCATTTACAAGTAATCTAACCTGTGGCAATTCAAAATCCCACAGGTGTCACTTCAAAAATTTTAATATATTGCCTTTATCACTCAAAGAGCGAGTCACAAGATGAGAAAAATATCCATGTTCAGGTTCTTCCGTGTGTGCGTGTCTGTCTGAGAAAAAAAAAAAAAACTCTCAGACGCTCTGTCTGCTGGAGAAGGTGAGAAGAGATGATAGCATGATTTAAACAAGATGTGAGCTCTGAAAACATTGATCCACCAAATGCATTTCATATCAGCAGAGTCCTGAGACACGGGACCTGATTAAAGGATAATGGCACATTACTCCCTGGAGCAAAAGGTAGCGAGAGGGAGAAAGAGAGAGAGAGAGAGAGAGAATGAGAGAGAGAGAATGAGAGTGTACTAGGGCAAGAAGTGACAGAAAGAGCCTCGGCACTTAAAGCAAGAGAGGACACGGCATTCATCAGCTCTGAAATCCATGACTGCTCCTTCACGCTAGAGCTGTGCAATACAGCTTTAAAAAAAAAAATCATATCTTGGTATTTTTCATCCTTTTGATAACATTTGATATAGGCTACATCGATGATTATCTATTTGCTCTGATTTTTTTTTTTTTTTTTTTAATGAGCAAAGCGCCATTGAAGCCAATTTAAAATGTTTAATTCAAGAAGTAAAAAATGCAGTAAAAGTGCTAAACAATCAAGGAATGTTTCACACTGTTTTCAACTAAATTACAATATGTTTAATTATATATAATCATTTGCCTGCATCAATATACTAACAAATGGTAGGCCTACTTAACAGCAATATTTACCTTGATATATTATAAAACAAATGTTCAATTTTAAAATTGAAAACACAAATGAATCACAAGTCATATTTCTGAATCGAACTGAACTGTAACAACAGTTTGTCTAGTGAAGTTAAAATCATAGAAGCTATTAAACATCTTAACGCTCTCAGAAAATCAGTCACAAAACAAGAAGGGATTAAAACTAGACAAAATGAGTTTAATAGCATGTGAACAATGACTAATTTCTGCTGTTAGATCTAGAGTAGATTTGACTGATTTCCATGAATCATTTAATTGAAGAGATTCAGAGTTAATTTACAACTGCTTACAAAAGTACCTGCGCAATATTGGTAAATACCAACGTTTATCACTAGATATTTATTATATTTGTGCTAAAAAAGGGGTGATGAACCAAGAAATCAAATTTTCCTTGTGCTTTTGACATCTAAGAGGTCATCATATTATAAGAATATCCTGTAAGTTTCAGAACTGAAAACATCCTTGTTAGTCCAATAAAAGCTTTTATTGACACCAGCCTCAGCAAACGACTCGTTTTTCAAAGTGGGGAACTATGTTGATAAAACACCACCCCCGCAGAAGGAGATTAACACCATTGATTCGTGCATTACATGCATAGCTAAATAGCATAGATGCCTACCTCGTGATGACAAACCGGATCGAGCTGTAATTAGGGGTTTCACAACTACTGATTTTTGCTAGTCGACTAGTTTTGCATAACAGTCGACGACTAGTCGACTAGTCGTTAAATTCTAGGGGTGTGCGACAACACGAATAGTAAATGTCTCCACGATCTGCTTTTGAAGAAATATGGTAGTAGTATCGTGTTACAGTGTATTCTATCAGTTCTGGCGCCTCTCAACTGTACAACGCGACGTAGCCTAAACATCACACGTTAAGGAATAGGTACGGGACACTGCAATTCACAAAAGTTCATTGTTTGCATAAGCCTTGCTGGTTAAACATTTAATTCACGCGCTGTTCTAACGTGCGCTTTCCTGAGCGCGCGGCAAATCCCCGACGCTCACAGGCATTAGAAGCCTGTCGAACAGCGCCTGAATACTGGAATAAGTTATCTTTCAAGTCTTATTATGCTAATACTGTTAAATACACACAATGTTTACATAAACAGAATTGGCTATGTCTAAAGTGCAGCCTCCCCATATAGAATGTGAAAGTAAACATTTGAGAGAAAATCTGGTGTAGGCTAATATGCGGCTATATTAAACACGTCGCGTGCTGGTCTAAAAGCGAGAGTAGTACTCGTATTTTCCGAACTATAAAGCGCACTTAAAAGCCTTTAATTTTCTCAATCTGGCCTTTTCTCAAGCTTTATAATCCATCCGCTTTGTCACACGGCCAGTTCAACCTCGTATAAAATATCTCCCGCTCACGAGCGCTCTCTCTAACACACATACGAACAGACACTGCTGTCAGCAGGCTGCGAATGTAAGTTACGTGCCCGCCCCAGCGCGCTCACGCTTACTAAATAAACGCCTCACCTCCGACGCCGCGCACTCGCTGCATTCCCTTTAGCACATCTAGTGGATGCATAACGCAAACCCAGTCAAACGTTTGAAAAATGTTCTAAAATAGGTCATTGAAGGTGCGCCTTATAGTGCTTATAGTATATAGTACTGCCGCTTGTATTTAACCCTCTGAGACCTAAGGGTATTTTTACAATAAATTTTCCGTCTGGTGTCATTTACTAAAAAAGCTTGTAAAATATCAACCCTTTGGTGCACAGACAATTGACACACCTCTTTTTTTTCAGGACAAATTGAACTTTCAGCATATTTGTGTTACATTGATGTCACCTGAATGTAAAATAAGTTATGGGACCATAAAGACAAATGAAAAAATAAATCGGAAATGGAATCACTCAATTATTTATTGAAATCACACACAAATAAATAAAAGCTAAGCAATTTTCCTCTGGAAAATAGTTTGTTCATGTCTTTGGAGTCATGGAGCACAGGAATAAACATTATAACTTGT
This sequence comes from Pimephales promelas, assembly GCF_988280905.1. Classification (NCBI taxonomy): domain Eukaryota; kingdom Metazoa; phylum Chordata; class Actinopteri; order Cypriniformes; family Leuciscidae; genus Pimephales; species Pimephales promelas. The sequence continues at coordinate 15,665,769 of NC_142789.1, read as the reverse complement.
ACAGAACAAAAACTATTGAGATTTTTCCAAAAGAAGTCCAGGCGTTTGGGGCCTCATGAAATTCACTGGTGCCAAGCCTCAAAACAGTTCCTATCAGCAATCACACAGAGGGCCACATCACAGGTTTTGCATTTCTATTTTATTTATTCTTTTATTTATTATGTTCTTTTTATTCTTTTATAACAAATTTATACTACTATAATACTTTTTACAGTAAATAAATAAATGGCACTTCAGCTGGGTCTATCCTGGTAATCTAGTTCCTCATCTGTCAAAAAGCTCTGTTCTCCTGAAAATCCTTCATCCTGCAATGCACCAAAATAGACCAGCGCTTTATTTACGTCCATTTCGCTGTGTTTCTCTGTGAATCGCGCGTCTCCGTGAGTCTCTCTATCTCTCTACACTATATCTGCGCTTGGTTCATGCGTAATGACGCACACCAATGTTTACAACGGATCAGCCTGTAATTGGTCAAAAAACATCACGTGAAAACATCACGTGATATCCAGAATATCCGCTAGCATCGAGCTAGCGGCAAAAATGACGGAATATTTATGAATTATGGACTTCAAGAGTATCAAAGTTTGACATAAAGCGTTTGGATTTATTGCTGAAAACCTCTGAAAGGAAGCACAAGTTCCAGGCTGGATAGAAAACCTTCTGTAAAGGCTAGAAAGACCCGAAAGACATCCCCATGATGGCTAGCTCGTTAGCTTTCTGCTGGAAAAAACGGTAAGAAAATCGATAAATATGTCATCGAGTTATGTAAACATTTATCGGAGGTGACGTGTGGCATCGTCGACGATGCCGTCGGGCTCAGGGGGTTAAAGGGATAGTTAACAAAAAAAAATAAATCTATATATATGTCATCATTTTGTTTCCGACTAGTCGACTAAGGCCAACAGCGCCAACTAGTGGTTGTGACAGTCGACTAGTCGACTAGTCGGCTAGTTGATGAAACCCCTAGCTGTAATACGAAATATTGTGCAGTGCCTGGTTGTGGAAGAAGACAGTCGTTGCTTAAGCTTCCTCGTGATTCCAATACGACTGTATGGTTAAACTTTATTTTTAATGACGTTCCAGCTGATGAGGTAAAAAAAATGTCAGTTTGTTCGCTTCATTTCACTGAGGATTGTTTTTTTTTGTTTGAACAAGACTGGATTTGCAGACCGATTAATAGTAAAGAACGGTGTTGTGCCGTCTATATTGAATCCGACAGGAATTGCGCAACACGTGGACTCTGGGTCGAACATGTATGGGCGAATTATTCCGGTTGCCATGTTACAACATTGGACGTTTTCAAAAAAATTTCCACCACGTGCATCGATGGGTGAGTTGAAACTCATTATAATATGCAAAACTGTTATCCACTCACAGCAGTGGGCGTTTACTTCCAAGTCTTCAGTGCGAGATGCCCATAAAACCAAGTGTTTTTGACATTGGCTCAAAACTAGGGTACAAAATAGTCTATTACTTGTTTTTGAATGTAAAAACCAAGCGAACGTCATAAGTTGACCTCAGACAACAATATAATAAAATTTAAAAAGCCAGTTCATGATCCCTTTAAATATAAGGTTAAGCTTTATTTTGGTTGTCCACTTTAGACATTCTACTAACTATAACTTTGCAACTACATTTAAACTCATTAGATTATTAGTAGACTGTTTGGTTAGTCAAATAATTTGACATGTAGTTGCTGAGTTACATATAGTCAGTAGAATGTCTGTTGGGGACCATCAAAATAAAAAGTCTACTAATACTCTAATGAGAGTTAGTTGACATGTAGCAGCAAAGTTACTTATAGTTGTCTGTTGGAGGACCATGAAAATAAAGAGTTAGCAGATATTAAGTAGACATTACTAAAACTCGAATGAGAGATAGTTGACCTGTAGTTGCGAATTACTGTTGGTATTAAGTGTAACCAAATATCATGTGCTAAGAAAGTGTGGTAAATAGCTATTGCTTATTTTGACCTTGATTTTACTGCATTTAACAGTTTGTATTTAACTGGAAATGTTGGTTCATCTGATGCTTAAAAAACTAAAAATAAATATTAAAATGAATTACACATCATTCCACTGCTGTGAAAAAATATTCACACTCCGGTGTTGAAAGATGTTACGCGGTTCCAGCATCGACTGCAGTCGCACATCCCCTCCTCTCTTATGCAGATCCTTCTATTGACTTCACAGGGATCATCCTGCCATCTGTATTCCAGAGAAGGACCATAGATTCCTTTCAACTGATACTCAACACCTTAAGGACACTCAAAGGGCATTCGGAGCCTTTCAGAAACTGCTGCGTGTACTGTACAAAACATGCTTTCATAATTGCCAGTCCTTAAATCAGAACCCTGTGAACTTTAAAGTCTCGCCTTTTTCATTTAAGATTTTCAACAAAGACATTTTTCAAGTCTTCTAAGCCAGCAAGTCAACCTTAAAAAGTCATTTGGAGCCGCACATAGTGAGGAGATACAGACAGGAGTGAGAGACTGCTTTTCTTTCAATCCTTTTTCATCACAACAGAAGCTGAAAACTGACAGCTGCAGCCCTCCATCTGACAAACACACACACACACACACGGGCACAGCATTGCCCTAGGAGACGGCAGGTATCCACAGTATGTGACAATAACCAGCTCTGTTATGCAGATCTGCAAACACACACACACACACACACACACTTATGGACAGCCCTGGCATACTTGCTAATGGAAATAGAAAATGCTATAGTATAAGGAGAAATATCAACTTGTTTCCTTACTCAGTGTTTATAGGCAAACTGTGCCGGTTCCTCTCGGGGACATGACGTCAATGACTGTACAGTATGTTAACACTTAAACACATACCTCTGGTTTTTATAAACCCAGGACGTCACTCGCATTTTTTAGACCTCAACCTTCTAAAGTTGGACATCCACCTTCTTATTATTCCTCAATCCATTTAAATGATACAAGAATGTCTGTTTTCGAATTAGTATTATTTATTTGAGAATAGCACTTGGCCATATCAATGTATCGATTATATTTCAATATGTTTTGGAGACCAGATGTACATTGTACACAAAAATAGGCTCAAATCATCTTTAAATCTGACCGGCTGGCAAATCGAGGCGTTTTTATTGGTCCAATGAGAGTCATGTCATAAATGAGAGTCATAAAATCACATTTACAAGACACCCGGCTGCTACAACAAGCACTTCAAGAACTAAATGCTGGATTTGGCAAACTTTGCATGATGGCCTGCTGCCTGACAGTGTCTTCCTGTTTAAGTTGGTGGTACTTGGCCAGAATATGCTAGCAATGCTAGCAATAAACTAGCGATTTCTTTTTACTTAGTAAATGCCCCCATTACTAGTGTTACACGCTAGTTTTAAGAGATAAAACTCTTTACATTCAATTATCATGAAAACAAATCTCAGAGAACGGTTGATTAGGTACCGATGTTTTATCAGACCAAAGGTTCATTTTGCACCGGAGTTCTCCCTTCACACTAGAAGTGCCAGAATTCCAAAACTACTAGAACGGCCACAAACGGTCATTTTGACCGTTAGATTCAAAACAGTGTTGACGAATAATTTTTGTAATTTTTTTTCGTCAACCACATTTTTTTTCAAAGACGAAAACGAGACGATATAGCCTATAGATAACGTAAGTATTATAGATAACTGTAGTCCGGTTTTATTTGCTTATTTCTGATCAACAACTAATGTAGAAACTATTATATAGCAAACACTGCTACAGAGGTGACCGGATGGACCTTTCTGTTGACAGTTGAGAGAGAACACGATCAACCGCGGGATACTTAACAAAAAAATACCGCAAAATTCAGTGCGGTCAATATGACCGTCTATGGCCGAAATAGGTAAATATGTTCATTTTTTTGTTTTGCCTTACGTTTACGTAACTTAATTTATATGAAAAGCATTTTAAATGAAAATACAGACAATTTTAGGAAAAGTCAGGTACCAGGTACTAATAAAATAAAATAAAATTGTATTATTTTTTTCAACAAAGTTATTGTAGATATAAAATTCAAACCGGTCAAAATGACCGTTGTGGCCGATCTCGTGTTAAGGCTTGTTATACAATACAGATATTTGCCTACGACAGTGATAAACCAAAGACTCGGGCTTATGGGGCTATTTTTGGTCTTTTGAAAGTACCTGATTCTTTTAAACTTTTCAATTTTACTTTAATGTTCAATGGTTGAAGGGTGAGTTGATTACATGTCATCTCATTGTAACACTTTTTTAACGTATTGCGTTCATAGATCGAGCCTTTCACTGATTGTTTACAGCTAACGGAAGTTACACCCATAATTTGCGCAAAGCGCCATGGGACATAGGAATAAGTTGGATAGATTATCATGACAGAATATATATATATATATATATAGAGAGAGAGAGAGAGAGAGAGAGAGAGAGAGAGAGAGAGAGAGAGAGAGAGAGAGAGAGAGAGAGAGAGGGAGGGAGGGAGGGAGGGAGACAGGGAGGGAGGGAGGGAGGGAGAGAGAGAGAGAGAGAGAGAGAGAGAGAGAGAGAGATAGAGAGAGATAGAGAGAGATAGAGAGAGATAGATAGATAGATAGATAGATAGATAGATAGATAGATAGATAGATAGATAGATAGATAGATAGATAGATAGATAGATAGATAGATAGATAGATAGATAGATAGATAGATAGATAGATAGATAGATCAAGGTTCCTTAAAGTCTGATTCACCCTTCTATAGAAATACTTGAAATTACATTGCAAAGTTCAAAGGTTACAGCCCAACAGGAATGACCTCTCATTCAGGAAAATGTCCTACTTGTGAAATCATACTGAGCATCATCTGTTGGACCTGCTCTCTGACTGAGAATATTTTGAAGCTTCCTCTAACAATCCAAATCTGATCCTCGCTGCTCCCCATCTTTGGTCCATAAGAAGCATATGATTCGGCTCCATCCCTGCTTTAGCCCACAGGCTGTCAGACGGCTGTTTAAATAGACAATTTCTGTAGTCCATTACGGCTGATAAATTGGATTTAGACCAGAGAAGCAGCGCGAATGAGTGGCTAAATACAATGCTTGACACATTCTCTTGGCTGAGAAATGCTTGTGCTGGCTGCTCCGGCTAGAGCAGTAAGACAATTATCATACGGAGAGTGGCAGAGTCCTCCATCAGGCCTAAAAACAGAAGCAGGCAGACAGGCTTGGGTCTCAGCTTTTTGGAAAAAGAAATCGTTTATGCAGGACACTCTTCTCTAGGGCTTTTTTTTTTTACTGCTTTTCCTCATCTCACTGTGGACAGTATTTAGAGTTTGTTTAGCAGAGCTGAGCCAAGAGCTGAAATGATCTAGAATGTTTTGTTCAGACAAAAAAAATCTACATGAAAATATGCATTGTCTTTTTTCAACCCATCACTTGACAGGTACGAGACTCAATTAGCTATTGTTTTAAACATCCAGTCTTGTTATTTTATGTGGTGGATGATGCATCTGTGTGCGTGCTTGACATAAAAAGAGGGTTTTGATGCGTCTTTGTAGACAAGAACTCAATAAGATTTGGAGGTGGCTGTCAGTTAACAAAAATAAATGTTTACGGGAAGATTATTTACGAGAGAGAGAAATAAATAATTTCCTTTACTCCACAATTTCTTTTCAAAATGATGTTTTGTAAAATGGACAATATCATTTTTATTTAGTGTGATTTAATTTAAAACTGATACTAAATTTTGTCTCAGAGTCTCAATTGACTGTGTCTGATTTCATATTTTTAATTTACGTTTTAATGACTTCACAAAGAAGAATATGATCATCAATTTCTAAAGGATTGACGGCTATAACGTGAAACTAGAGGTTTGCCAAAGCTAAACGTTCCCCTAGGAGATTGTAAACTGCTGCCCAAGTGGACAACTTTTTTTATTTTTTTTTATTTTTTTGCATGATTGTGTTTATGGGGTGCAATATGACATGTATGTGTGTTTTTTTTTTCTTTTTTTAAAAAGTCTTATTTTTTCCTAAATTTCACCTTTATTGTAAGCCGCGTTCTCCTCTGTCATTTGAACGACCGCTTTACATCCTGAGTCTATGAAACCACTCCCCCAGAAACAGGCAATGGGCTCAGATTGGTTAGTTTGGGACGGTGTGTTGTGATTGGCTAAACCGGACGTTGTCCGGATACTTAACTTCCATTACCTTTACGGGCGAAAGTTGCATATGCGTTCCTGTCAAATGTAAATAATGGTGTCGATACTGCAGTATCAGTATGACCCAGAATCAGACCGAAAAAGCGGCGATGAAGAGAGTCAAGCAGAACCTCACCACACGGCTCTTATAAAACGTTTCTGAATGGTAATTTGCCTATATTTTTTTTTTACTTTATACACGTTTGTTTTAAACAAATAGAATCAAACTAATTGGCTACTATAACACAAACAGCGATGACATTGGTTTACGTTCTTGATCAAATCGAAAAATAACGTCATAAAATAAAAAATTAGTACAAATACAAATTCATGTCCTAAATGTTTGTACGCATTTGTCGTAGATACAAAATAGCATCACTAAGTGGATATAAGGCCAGCGCTGGAATTTGAAATTATACATGCAAATACATTCAAAAGCCCAACAACTGCTGCCTCTGGTTTTAAAGTTGGAACTGCTTCATGTTTTATTAACAGTTTCTTGTTGAATCCGGTGTTGAATTCGTGGAGATTCTGGAAGCTGTCTTCCCTAAAATGCGCAGCACAGAGAGCTAGATTACGATTGAAATTTTCAGGAACATAATCAAACATAAATTCTATTCATTGTTGACGAACTAAAACATCCACGCCAAACCCGAACACAGAAGACCTGACGCTGGGTGAACACGAGCCACAGAAATATGGCCATGCCCTGTTTTGCATATTCCGAAGGGAGGGTTGATGCAAATGTATGTGTTAGTGATGTCTAAAACCCGGCTGTAGGCAATATACTTCCTGATTTTTAAAAGACGATATCTCTACTTACATCGAACTACAGCGCTGCAACCTTGCAGATACTATTCATGCACCAACAGAAACATTACACACTATTTAAAATGAAAAAAGTGAACTTGCAATCAACCACCCCTTTTATATTTATTTACAATACAGATTGTTTCTAAGAAGCTTTAGTGATAACAGGAAATCAATGCAACAAATATAGTTTTGGCTATACAGCAGCTCTAGAAGAAAGTCATTGTCTAGTATAAGTAAGTTCAGCGTTGATTAATTTCTGTTGTACTAAAAAAATTTTTTTATTAATTTAGGGGAGGTTTACACAACACTGTTTGCAGTTAAAAAAATCCATTCTGGACACTCATTTACAAGTTTTTGAAAACGATACCATTATCATCTCCATGTTAACTTAAAAAAAATAGAATTGTGAAAACGGTGATGGCATGCACATTCGCATTACATGTTTAGTCTATAGGCACGTGCGTTCGAATGTGTATGCGCACATGCAGGCACATAGACCTTCTTGGCATTGCTACTTGGCATGCATAACACAGTGTTTTGACAAATTCAAATATATATATATATATATATATATATATATATATATATCACATATATCACAATAAGGAGAGACGATTACAACATTCGTTCACTTCTCAGATTGGATTGAAGTTATCATCCATGACCTTGAAGCTCAGTATGTAACTGTGCACTGGCCCTTTAAATACGCCGGTTTCATCAATGGATTCACTCAATTAGGATTCAGTGACATATAATGACTGCTAATTTGTCAGCGTATGATTTGGAAGCATTGAAAATTAATTCTTTTACCATTCAAATGCTAATTGCACAGTTATTTATAGAGTATAATAGTGCTCGTCTTCACGCTGCCTGAAAGACAAAAGGCTCCTGTGACACACACACACACACAGCCATGAAGGGCCGCACAGATGGAAATCACACACGCACAGGGCTAAAAGATAACCTTAGTCTGTAAGATTAATGAAGAAGTGCTTCATAACTGCATGGACAGCAGTTTCGCTCGCCTATTTCATCTTCACAATATTGATAAATATGCAGTCTGCAACTAAGCCTCCAGTTAGCCTGAAAGTACCTCAGTTACGAGGGAAATACGAGACTCATCTGCGGAGATAAAAATGGTCGAGGATTCCAGAACTGACAGGTCTCCTTCAATGTGTCACGGGTGAGCTCTCTCGCAATGATCTCAAAGCGTTCTCGTCAGGGCTGGGCGGCATCTCTCTGATACACAGCTTTATATCGGGCCATTAAGGAACTAATATCATGATTTAAGCCCGCGGAATTGTCGCCTTTATGGCCCGAGTGCGTTTTTTACAAGCTGCTCAGATTAGTTTCTGTCTATCGCTCAGGGTAAAACGTGCAATCTAACATCTCATAAGACCAAGAAAAGGGCGATAAGAGCAGAATTTTTCGTGCCTTTAAAATCTAACCTTCAAAAATGGATTTGCAAGTGTGTCAAGATAAGCAAGGAATTACACAACGCCTAAACGGCTAAATGGGCAATAGCAACAGTGTTAATAAGACTGTCATTCGTGACATTGACATTTGTTTTCATGCTATTGGGATATTATTGTCTCGGATGTGATATAATCCATGGTACATGTTGAAGGGAAGAACATCTGGAATCAGGCGGGTTGGAATTGTTGTTATTTAAAAAAAGAAAACGGTCCTTTATTGGCATTTCGGGTTCAAGGAAGAAGAACATTCATGCAAACATTCTATTCCACAAAAATTTCTTTCGATTTTTAAAATGTTTTTCAGGTTCCTACCATGTGATGTCACAGAACCCAAAGCTCCATTTCTGGAGCTTGCAATGCTTTTTTACAATGAGGGGGATGTTTTAAGCTATGAAACTTGAAGGATGTTCCTCTTATATGTGAAAATATAAGTCCTGACACCTTCATGAGTGTACCATTGACAAACAAGCTGTATTACCCATCATCTGCATATATAATTGTTTTAAGAGACCCTCAGATGTTACATTTTTGACACAAGCTAACTCTAAAATGCGTTTATGGCACTGCGCCCAATATGCCTGGCAGCACAACCCTCAGCTGGGCAGCTGCAGACCGTGGCCCATTTAACAATGTTAACATATTTATAGAGGGGGAAGCTGAGACGATGGCCAACTCATGAGTCCTGGTGACAGGTATTCGTTTAGACCATCTCCTCTGCCATTACTACCCCTCCCTGATCAAATGGAGACCATCTGTCTGCATAGCAACACAAACACACACGGACGCAGACAGATGTAAATGCCTGAACAGCACGGCCCTCAATGATGAGTCTCTGCGTCTCCCAAGAGCCGCATCTGCAAATAATGATAGATGCTGGTCATTTTTCATGGATTGATCCTGTGCATCTTCTCTGGGGCAGGTTCTGGCTGCATCCTCTAAGCACTCTCTCCTTCGGCCCCGCAGCTATCACACTCGATCCTGAATAATAAATACCGGCTAGCATTTCAGGCCAAAACTGCAACTCATCCGAGCTTATGTTTCCTCTAAAACTGGACTGAACAAACGACGTAATTCTAGACCGACGTGGACATTGTTTAATCCCAAAATGGTCCTCATAAAACGATGTAAACGTCAGTGCAGCCTTTAAACTGATTAATCTGAGTCTATTTCTTTGGTATCGTTTTACTCGCCGTGACCCGATTAATGCAGAATTTCCTCCATGAGACAAAATATCCGAATACATTTAGATCCAAAACAAGGTGGTGAACCATTAAGAACTGCATTGAGAATTGCCTTAAAATGGTGCTAGCTAGCTAGCTAGCTAGCTAGCTAGCTAGCTAGATAGATAGCTAGATAGATAGATAGATAGATAGATAGATAGATAGATAGATAGATAGATAGATAGATAGATAGATAGATAGATAGATAGATAGATAGATAGATAGATAGATAGATAGATAGATAGATAGATAGATAGATAGATAGATAGATAGAGCTCTCATAGTTTTCATAGCCACACAGGAAGTATGAAACAATATCTTGATGCATGCAAGATTGAAAACTATTCAGTAACCACGAAATGGGCTGTTAAACTCGACTAGCTCGCCTCTTCTCAGAGCGTTTGCCCCTCACGTAGTTGTTGGGTAGAGAGTGCTATCAGAGGTGAAGGGGCTTTCATCTGTTAAGTGTGACTTAAATCTCGTTCATTGATTCGGACTTGAAGTGGTGCTCAGGCTAATTCCAGCGGAACAGTAATTCTCCACACTCCTGCATGCAAGCAGCCGTGGACCAGAGTAAGGAGCCGTGGCTGACAGACCTCACATGCCTCAGTAATGCACAGAGATTGAGGGGGTTCAAATATTACATCCATTATTCATTCAAATATATCATTAGGATTTTAGGGACAACATACATACAACCTGAACCAACATGTCCTTGTCATATAAACTTTATAAATTATAATATATATCTATTTTTTTTTTTTTTTTTATGAAACGCATTGATCTTGACAGTCATGAGGATCTTCTGTATGATTTGACTTCATGTTTTATTTTTTATTTAGTTTCTGCATGTTGGTTAAATTATATGACTTTAATTTGACATGTTAGTTTATGTTAATAATCAGTAAAACATATTGTTATTTCTTATTAAAAAAAAATCTAGGAATAATTATACATTTGTCTGTCTAGATAGAAAATATAAAACCATTTGTTAATTCATAAAAAAAAAAAAAAAAAAAAACAGGTCACATCCATAGTATATCCAAATGAACAGAGTCATGCTAACCCAGATCATTTGTAGCAAGAAAAAAAGTGGAAAAATACAAAACAGAAACATTTTCAAAACAGCAGACTTCATTAGACTTTTGGACTCCACCTGTGACTGTGTTGAACTGGCGTGACATGGACGAAAAATGCTATATGTGGACTTGCCAATCAAGAATATTGAAGGAATCCATTGGAAAAAAAGGGTGATGGCATTTAAAAAAAAATAAATAAATAAAAAACTCACAGATGTTTTGAAGACACAGCTGCAGAGCCATACCGAGCCATTCTTCAAGCATGACGCTTGATGTCAAAATGGCACCTTTGTGCGTGACCAACAAAAAAAATAAAAAATCTGAGAACGCCACTCCAAGGCATATTACCAACATCCACAGCTGCTACCTTCTCTCTCTTTCTCTCTTTCGCCTTCTTCTCTGTTCCTCCATGTCACAGAAAGTGTCACAGTGTCAGGCAGAGGCGAGGACCTGTCACGCAACACAAACACACACCACCTTAATGAGAACTCCTCCCTGCCTCCTCTGCAACTCTCCGCACTAAACCCACACACACATAAACACATCACAATCGACTGTCACGTCTGGCCCGGTACACCCTCTCCAGCCTTTCGCGGCTTTTGGATTTGGCGTGACAATTTAAATGTATTCAAGAAAAGTTGGAGAGATCGCAAACTGCCATCCTGTTTTGCCCTCTCCAGCGAAGAGTAAAAAACTATAATTGCTTCATCCTCGCTTCGGCGGAATGGACGAACAATGCAGCGGAAGTGACAGGCGGTGAAAGAGAAGATATATACCATGAGTCACATACACATTTGAGAGTTTTCAGCTTATGAGAGTTCAGGGTCTCTATATATTTATTTTTTTATTTATTTTTTGCTGGGGCAGTAATCAATGCTCTCTGTGCCCTTTCCATCCACAGGGAAGATATTATACACTGCTTTCCACTGTGACAGCCACTGCTCTGATCTAATGTAATGCCTCATACGCACACAGACTTCTGGGAAATGGAGATGGTGGGAAAATGCCAATTATTTATTTTTGAAACATGAAATTTTGAAAAATAAATTCATTATTTTGTTCTTATATAGGACTAGTATTAGATTGTTTTGTTTACCTGGCAAAGCTGGCCTGAATCCCATTCCCAAACTCCTCTAAAACCTTCAAAATAGTCCGGGGTTTCCCAAAAGCATCGCTTACAATTATTAGGGGTGTGCTGATTCACTAATTTTCTCGATGCATCGATAACAAATCCTGCCGATGCATATGCATCACTCTTGAAACATCTCTGTCGATTTAAAATGCTAAGAATTTAATGTATTGTGATTTGATAACAATTCGATGCTTTAAAGGTACAATACGTAGGAATTTTGTAATAAAATATCTCAAAATCACTTGCACAGTGGGATATATTTCCTGCAGTTGTGTACTTACAATATCCCAAAAGTCTTTTTTTCAGAGAAATTCTCATTTTAAATAAGTTGCCGTCCTGGAAAAAAAAAAAAAATGTCGCCTGTCAATGATGTTTCCGCTCGTACTGCCATAACCATGACATAACCATGGCGACAGACGTGGAAAACTGCATAGTGCTTAACGCTAAGCTGCACGCTGTTGTTGTTTCGTTCAATCATTATGGACCATGGCAAGCAGACTTTGGGACAAAAAAAAAGTGGCGTTTTCGAGATGCCGAGAGCTCCAACTCTGCGACTAACTTGGAGCAACACCGCTCTTGCATGTACTTTATTAGACAGATGAGCAAATGTACATAAAACAAAAGGATGTATCTGTGTTTCCTCGCAACACATGCAACTGTCATTAATCAGCGCAATATAATCACAGCTATATTGCGTTTTATACTTTGGTAATACTTTATCACTTGTGTTTTGACCGAGGTTATGGCAGTCCAATTAAATATCGGATATGTGTTTTTAAACAATATTCCGCCTTTACTTGCAAATGTTTGTTCAAATTTACGTTGAGTATGATTGGTTTGAACACGTAAAACAACACGGCATTGACAATAAACACGTAAAACTGCACAGCATTAACCAAACAAATCATTTGACAAATAGCTGTAACGGGATAATATACCGTAGCATAACATTTTGCGTTTCTTGCAGTTAATTCATTATGGTGACATAAAATATTGCAATCAGACATACAGGTCATACAAAAACAAATAAATGACCTCATCCATGATCATGATTCAATAAAGGGTTCGTTCACCCAAAAATGAAACCCTTTAATTCCATAACATCTCTGGATGGTGAAAACGAAATCTCCCATCATTCAACTCTCACTGTTTTGGGTCGTTCGTTTCCACACAGACACTCTTTTGACTGCACTCTTTAACGACGTTCAATCATCTAAAATTAATTGTTTGAATTGTTTAACTAGTAGAAGTTATTACTCTGCCATCTGTGTGTGTGACATCATTGGCCACGTCTACATGCATCAGTAATCGGATTGACGGCTTCATGTAAACACCTCAATCGATCCGACTGAGTTCAATCCGAATGAAATTTCGATCCAATTGAAAGGGGTCGTTTATTCATTTTTTTTTTTAAATCTAATCGAGAGAACATGTAAGCGCTTGATCGGATTGAAAACTGAAACTGAAAGGACATTGAAGTAGCTTTATGACGTATGTCGCGAAACGAGTTGTCCTTCCTGTTGAACAAAATCTTATATAAATTAATGTCCCATCATTCGAAAATTCTCCTTTCACTCAGCGTCTGTGAAGTGGAGCAGGACAACGTCCTACCAGTCCTTGTTTTGGATTCTCATCCACAGACGACTGCGTGATAAATATTAGCAGCACGGCACAACGATTCATATGCAATTTTTTTTCCAAATTATGACCAGAAATTGATAAATATTAAGTCTGCTGTTTAAATCAAATAAAGAACCAATGTAGGAGAAGATTTATGCACGAACAGCAGGAAACTGTAGAAAAAATCTATTCCGATTTTAATATTGTGAAATATAAACACACACACCAACCCGATCACGTTTAGCGTTCATGTAAATGCTACGTTCAGATTCATCAATAGGAATGAATTAAGTCCGATTGAAACCAAAGTTGTGCATGTAAATGTAGCCAGTTGAAAGAATTTGGTTGACGACTGAGGTGTAACCATGTTACTACGGTTACTGTAAACAGTCATGACTAGTTATTTTCCACAATGCCGCATTGTTCTACGGTACACTGTAAATGATTTCTGTTGTTTTCACAGGATTATACTGTTTTTCTCAACAGTTTCTTACTGTATAATCTATGTACAGTAAGTTACAGTAGATTTAGTTGTTTTCACAGTATTAAATTGTTTTTTCAACAGTTATGTACTGTGCACACAGTTGACAGTATGTTACTGTAGAATTGCAATGCATTCTGGGAAATTATCAGTTACTGTTAATCTAAATACAGCAGTGCAATTGACCGCGAAAAACACCACACACAGTTCCACGGGTAAAATTGCTAGCCTACTAATGTTATTCTTACATTTAAAATAAAAATGTAGCACTGGTTGACCATTAACAGTCATAATTTATGACATAATTTATGTCAGTGGGGTGTGAGAGCATATTTGACTTTGGAAGAGTTTCTCTGTCGTGTCAGTGGTGCTGCTGTCTTTTCTGCCGACCTGCAACTTCTTCATCTGGTAAGTAATAATTCTTATAATGTGTATGCAAACGGATTCTAGCTAATAACTTTAAAGTTATTTAGAATAGCTGACCACGATTTCTATATTCAATTTAATATATTCTAGACATTTTAATATAATATGTATATGATAGGCTACTCTTCAATGTAGCCATTTGGGATGTTACTGTAAATTCAAATACATTAGTACGAAATGACCGCGAAAAATAACCACAACAAGCTGCCATTTTATGAAGAACTCTTCAGTTCCCTTCCCTCTGTAAGAACACGCAGGCCGTGCATCGCGTCGCTGTCGGTCGGCAACGTTTTCGCCATACATCTGGTTAGTAATTCATATTTTTATGCAAACCATATGAGTTATTTACGTTAACAGATTAACGTTAGAAAGAAGTGGCCGCGGAATGTTCTACGTCTGTATAAGTCAGACGCGGATTTCTTTTATGTTGATAGCCTTACTTGATTAAATGTGATTTTATTAACATATATTTCATATGTAACCTCTTATACGGTCAAAATGGTCTAATCATTTTGTTATTTACCACGTTAAGTCGGTGGAAGCGCCTGCACGTTCATTATTTTATGACTTACAGGGGTTAGGAATTGCTAATCGATAAATGTATCCTGAAATCGGACATCCAAGGTTAGGATTCGGATTTATTGTTATAAAATTAAAGTGCCGATTCCTCTTATTGATTTTTTTCACGCTTATTTTCGTGTAAATCCTGACCTGGCGTTCTGCCATTATAACGTTACCTCAGTGATAAAGTTGGACCGCGGAAAGCGCCCAAGGTGTATTTTTGTCCAAAATACAAAGCTATGTGTGACATTTACAGTATTTGTTGTGGTCTTTGTTAATCTTTGGTTATCATTAACGACACATACACGAGGGAGTTAGCCTGGTGTTGAACACTTTACTAGCGAACTTAGAATCAACAACAACAACAAAAAACCCGGGTCATACCAACTACACAAACTGCCTGGGGGTGTTCCGGTAGGAACCATTCACTGCATATACTACAGTATTGTCGGCTATAATATCTTTTTTTTTTTTTTTTTTTTTTTTTACTATGTGTAAACTGACATGTACTCATTTGAAGGGAACGATGCCTTGTCAATCTTTTTTTAAGTCATGTAACTTAGTATCACACAAGCAAGATTTAGCCTACGTTTTCACGTGATCGTAAATGAATTGATTTTAAACGACAGTCCAACAAACAAGATTTTAGTATTAAGTGAATTACACTTTAGACATAATTTTGTCTGTTTTTGCTGTTTAGCCAAAACAACAACAAAAACGTACTATATTTTAACTGTCTTGTCTGTTCTCCTTTTCCACAGGTGTTAGCTGTGCATGTTAAGAAGACCCCTATCCATCTTGATGACCGATGAATTGTAAATCTAATCTAATTTAATTATTCTATTTATCTAACTACTACTAGGCCTACTATACCTTGGTCCAGTACTGACCCACTGAGAACATTTTAAACGGATTTTTATCCATCTGTGAATTTTGTCTATCTGCAAGTTGTTTAGAATTGTTGTGTGAAAATAAACGTTACTGTACAGTTTAAGGTTTAATTGCATAAAAGCTTGGATAGAAAACTTCCTATTGCAAAAGTTAGAACATAAGTCTGCATATAAATAATTATTGATACCGTAATGCAAGTTTTTCATGGCACATGTGCATGATGAGGTTGTTTTGTGTTTATTTTTTTTGTTTAAAGGACACTGGATAACTTGTCATTTTGTTATACTCATCTGGATTGGTGGTATACTCGTCAAAGCTTTTATAGTTTATAAGTTTATATGTGTCTCCCAGCCCTGCAAATCTGGTCCCTTAGATAGAAAGCAGCCAAAAACCCTTTAAAATCAGCAACTGACCAGTTAGACGGTCTATCTCAAACCAATAGACAATCTTAGACTAGTTTAAGCTGTTTTACCCCAGCAGGGAGTGGGTGGATGAGTTGTTATGAACTATCTTTCTAATAGATTGATCAGATAGCACCCCTTTAATCTTTTCTATTTTACCTGTTCATGATAATTTTTGCATGTATTTATGCATAATTGTTCATGATTGTCATGCATGATTTTTATTGTATTATATTACATTTTTATTATTAATGTATTTAATTGTATTAATGTATTTAAATGTATATTATGTAAATGTACTAATGTGTTTGAAAATACACAATAAA
This sequence comes from Pimephales promelas, assembly GCF_988280905.1. NCBI lineage: Eukaryota > Metazoa > Chordata > Actinopteri > Cypriniformes > Leuciscidae > Pimephales > Pimephales promelas. The sequence goes on along the minus strand of NC_142789.1, from coordinate 15,649,175 downwards.
CCTTGTGCAGTTAAAGCTTCAATTGTTCTTTTTTCTATTTCCCATTAACAGTTAAAATAATATTTCTACGGATTTTCTACAGGTTACACAGTAGCACTATAAAATAAATACAATAACATTTCATACTATACAGTATTATTAAAAATTAACAGTGTAATTCTGTACTTTAATATGGTAAGAAATTACAGTAAAATAATGTTATTTAATTTGCAGTATGCTTAACAGTACTGTAGTTAGTGTTACGGTAATTTTACTGTTAAATGAAATACAGCAAGTACTGGATAATTGTTGCCAGTAAGTTACTGTTAATTTGACAAGAAATTTTTTACAGTGTAGTTATGCAGCGATTGACGTTGTATGGGAAACACACCCCAGTTTAGCTTAGTTTCAGCTGTTTTCATAAGGGTTAGTTTGGTGAAATGGTTTATTCTTGGAGTGTTTCAAAAGAAGAATGTCACACATTTCTGCCGAGGTCACTTTCGAAAGTGATAAAAAGGAAAGTGGAGCGGCACAAGCCTCTCAGTGTCTATCTGAGGCAGTTCTAATAAATAATGTTTCTTCCAAATACCCGCAGTGAGCTTTGCCAAATCGGCAATGGAAGCACATAGTAATCTCAGAGCTGTGTTTCTGTGATCCAACAGCAAAAAACTAGACAGTGATGCATGCAAGTCATCTACGTAAAACAATAGGGATGGAGGCTGGGGAAAAGCTTTCCAGAAGGTAATGAACACTGGCGGCCAGAGGTGAAGGATATGTTTGTTGACTAGGTCATTTAGATGAGGAAGGAAACCAAGTCTCGCTTTTTTTATCCTACATAACACAATGAAACAATAAAACAAAATGTACACAATAAACTGTTTTTATTTAATCACAACTGAAAGTTTATAGTGGTTTTCAAACTTGTTATGCCATGGACTGCAAAATATGAAGATCCCCTTGTATGATGTTATAAAGACAATGTCAACAAGTTAAATTTGTATTTAATTAGTTCTAAATAATTATATATGCAAATTTAATAACATTAATACTTTTCCACACACGTTTTCTTGTGACATAATGACACAATGCATAGTTTAACAACTAAGACTCCTGAAGTACAGTATTATTAAGTGCATTGTTCCACTGCAAGCATATATTGGCAACATTTTATAAATAGAAGTGTTAATAAACCTAGAGGTACGTCTGAAATGAATAATGATTCGGTGATTCAGACAGGCTTATGATTTTCTTTTCTTGAAAATGGAAAACAAAGTTGTTGAAATGAAGAAAAGCTCCAGAAAGAGAGAGAGAGACAGAGAGAGAAACATGACCTGTGGCAACACGGATTGATCTAAACCTGAATCACACTTTGAACTACCCGGTCAATAACCGTATCACTAATCAAACTTACACCCTTGAAGGGGGAATTTCATGGAACAAAAACAAGAAATAAACGAAAAAGAAAGAAAAACAAGTGCATTCATTGCTCTCCGACCTTAAGCTCAATCAGTGAGATCAATAGTGGAAACTCCTGCCAATTATATGCAACTGCAGCCAGTGAATCCCAAATATATCCTGCTATTGAGATGAGTACAGATTGTTTACAGTTTAGGGAATGGCACATTTAGGATTATAAATCCTGACTGTCGCTAAACAAATTAGATGTTGAGGTTCAAACTGGTTCAAGCCATCTGCGGTAGCATCCACTGGAAGAGCCAAATAAAGAGAGAGAGAAACACTATGGCTTTATATCAATCTCTCGCTTGGATTTCAAATAGCAGAATAAGAATTCATAGAGCATTGAATGAGAGGCACAAAAAAGTCGCAATGATTTGTGGGCTGAAATTCATTTTACATGGCTCATGTATTCTGCCTGCATTGCAGTCACCCAGATGGGGAATTCTGTGTCTGGGATCATTTCACTTAACGGAAGCATTGACCGCTGATCGGTTCCACGTCTCCCTTTCAAACTTCTCTGGCTAAATTGACTGACAGAAAGCTCTTCTAAGAATTCAACCGCAGGGACAAACAAAGACGTGAGTCAGATGCAGCTGCAATTAGCGCATGTAATTAGATCTAAATTCTGAAATGCAAATGCTATGCTCTGGCATGAATCAGAGTCCCCCAGACTGAGCTCTTCCACGATGGACGTTCTTGAGATGTGTGTAGTCATAGTGAATAAGCCCACAGTGATGGAGAGAGCTTCAATGCCCACCTTATTTTCAGATAAGAGAACAGGTCTCTAATCCTGTTCTGTCTCATTGCACTTGGCAAAGAAAATCCTTTAATGCACATACCGTGCTCCGTCTTCTGAATGACAGTTTTGCTTTGTAAATATGAATAATCTCTGTATCTCTGTGCTGCATGTGCTCACCAGGGGGAAAAAAAAAAGATTAAGAATATTTCTTCCTGCTATCTTTGCAATATCAGTAAATATTGCCATTATTAAGGAGCAGAAATCCGAACAATACGCTTTCGGGAATGATCTGCTTGGGTAAAGCTACTTGGGAAATCTGGGGAAGCTTGATATGCCAGTGTGTTTTTTTTTTTTATTGTGTGTGAAAGCACGCAAACCAACAGGTATCAGAACAATGGTCTCTTACACACAATATGCAGATAAAACATCCTGCCACGTACAGTTCCGCACGATTCAGCTGTTTCGTATTGTATGCAAAAGATGTACGAAGGATTGCGCCCGATGTGAATTCGACTCAAATGTTCACACATGCAAGCGCGCACACATACACACTACCATAAAAAGAACTGTAATAGGATTCTTCAGCTTTTCCAGTGACTGCCTTCACTATCACACACACAGTTAAGAGCACTAATCCATGACAAATTGTCTCATCTGATCCATGACAAATCGTCTGAAGGCCAGATAGAGATGAGGAAATTGAGAGAAAAAGAGGAGGTCGAGAAAAATACGGAAGGGGGAAGGGGATCAGGAGCAGCTCGAAAGAGACATATAACAAAAAGAGAAAGACGGAAAGAAAGAGGAAGAAAGCATGGGGAAAGCAAAAGAAAGTTCCAAGAAAGTGCAAAAGACGACGTGAAAGAGAAAATGCACGAAGGCAAGAAAGCATGGAGATAGCAAAAGAAAGTGCTAAATAAAGTGTGAAGAATATGGAATAGAATAGAAAGTGTGATTGAAAGAGTGAATATACGTTTGAAAAGAAATAGGGAGGAAGGAAGGAAAGAAGGAAGGAAGGAAGGAAGCACGGAAGGAAGCAAGGAAGGAAATACTAACTACAGGTGCCACTCAATGTTATATATATAAATGTAAATGTCTCTTAAACAGTATATCTGGTTTAGCCATTAGGCTTCAGTTCAAGCTTCAGTTTAAAGTCAGGTTTATTGTGGTGCCAGCGCATGAGTTTGAGCATGTGAGAGTAAATCATCCCAGTCAAACCAATCAAACCTCGCCTTCATCCAATTTACTAAGAAATCAGATTACTACGCCGTTCCAGTGAGCTGCATGTAATTGAATTTGGTTTTGTCATCAATTCCCCCTTCTAATTAGTTTGCCACAATTAAAAGTAGGTGTGAAATTAATCTGATTAATTCACAATAAAACAGCAGCACCAACGTCTTCAACAACTATTATTCTCTGCATTAATTTGGGAGATATTATTGTGAATGTATTTTTATTTTTTTTAATGAGCAAAGAAAACATTATGTATAGACTCGAACTTGCATTGCCCACATGCGCACCAAAACTCAACGTTCAGCATCTGATTAGGTTTATGGCTAGTACAATTTTCTACTGAAAATACAATTATAATGTTACAAAATACTTATTTTTCAAATAAATGCTGGTCTTTTAAAAACATAAGTACCTGTACATATACACTCTACAAGTCAAACGTTTTGGATTGGTGCGATTTTTTTTTTTTTTTCATTGTTAAGTCTCTTCTGCTCACCAAGGCTCCATTTATTTGATTAAAAAATATACTATTGTGAAATATTACTACAATTTTAAAAAGCTGTTTTCTATGTGAATATATAGTAAAGTGGAATTTATTCATGTGACGGTTAAACTGAATTCTCAGCATCATTACTCCAATCTTCAGTGGCATGATCCTTCAGAAATCATTCTAAAATGATAATTTGAAGCTCAAGAAACATTTCACATTATTATCAATGTTGAAAACAGCTATTAACATTTCTATTTCAGGATTCTTTGATTAATTGAAAGTTCAAAAGAACAGCATAAGTGCATAAATATATATATAAAGATATGTATGTATAAATAAATGGATGGATGGGTGACTAACATAAAAGCATCCGGTTAGATTTTTTATTAATATATTTCATTATTAGAAACTTGATTTTGAAACTTGATAATTTGAGGAAGGCAAGAGCATTTCTGATTTATAATCCACTGCCGTCATTGGTTGTATAACAGGAGACAAATGTGACGAAGGTTAAAACAAACCCAACATGCACTTATTGGAACCTAATTTGCATTCTACGGAACGTGCTAACGGCGAGCAAATAAATGAGCAAAGAGATGAGGCTAGTTTTTGTCTCTGTTTCTGGGCTACACCACCAGCCGATGGGGAAAATATTCAGCAGCCAAGACCAGAACGGCCAGGGCCTTCGTTTGGTAAAGACAGAGGAAGAGAAACACTGCAGCCTGGGATTGTGTCATGTCACATTCTGCTCATCTGTCAATGTAGTGGATTATTCCTTGAGAGACCAGAATTGGCTGCCCGGAATCGGACCGCCATCAATCTCGGCTGAGAGTGGAACGCGGGCGGGGGCCGGTCCTGCCCGTCCTGCTCGGGCTCATGGGAAGCAGACGGCTTGGAGACGGTGCCTGAACAGGTGATGGAGCAGTGGAGCGACTCAACTCGTTACTCAATATAAGCCTCAGCTGTGACGGAGGGAGGGTTTTTGGTCGTTTCTCAAAAAAAAAAAAAAAAAGAAAAGAAAAAGAGAGAGGGTTTTGGGGGACAAAGAGAGAATTCAAAAGCAACCAAATCCATTTTGGTATTCATGTCAATCTCCTGTTATAGGAGGTAAGCCGATTTCTGCAATATTGTGAAACGCCTGAACTGTATGGAGGATTACACTTGTACAGAGACACCTCTGACCTGACAACTACTGTATCCATCCTCCTCAGACAAATAACCATTCTGCTAACTGTGCAGCTAAAGCTACCTGAATATGTAAGTTTCCAGTAAGAAGATGCATATATATATATATATATATATATGCATCTTCTTACTGCTAATAGAAACTCACACATTCAGATTTGCACTTATTTATTACAAAAAAATTGCATGAATTCTATATTCAAGACATGAACAATTCATGTTTTTCTGCCTCTTAAAAAAGAAAAGAAATGCAGAGACATTGACTACGTTTACATGCAGCCAATAACCCGTTCAAAACCGGGATATTAGCAATAACCCGGTCGCGAACGGCCATGTAAAACCGGCAAAAACCAGAATATGCGCATATCCCAGATTTTAAAAACCAGGATATAATACCTGGGGTACCCCTTTTCTTACCCGAATTTGTGTTCATGTAAACGCGTATCAGCATATCCCCATAGTGATTTGTGTTCTGCGGATGTTCTATTCTCAATGAATCTTGGTATTTTGAGTAGAGAAACTTCTTGGCGCATACAAAAATCTGCGTGTAGTATACCGGAAGTAAACATGGCGAGAGCATACTTTGAGCGAGCTCAGTCACGTTACCAGCATCAAAGCGCAAAAAGGCGATCGCTATCTGCCCCGAACTATTCATTATCCGCGTGCTGCTGTTGTTGTTGTTTTTGGATACAGGAAGAAGAATCGGAAATGACGCATATTGCGTCTTAAGGTTGTCCGTACATCTAGACGCCAACCGCGCGTCGCCGTTTACATCGGGATATTGCAATTCCATGTATACAGGAGAAACTCTCTCTGCTCACGCATGTAAACGGGTTATTCCTAATGCTTTAGAAACCCGAATAGTGACCTTAACCCGACCATAACCCGAAAATTGGCTGAATGTAAATGTAGTCATTGTATCGTTATGTTGCAGGCTGGACTCAAACCTGCATTTCCCACATGAGCACCTAAGCTCAACATTTAGCATCTGATTGCCTGACATGCCTTTTCTGCATTATATCTATAGCCTCGTTTCCATCCACTTTTTGCGCTGTTATGTTATCGACAAAGTGAATATGCGAAAAAAAAAAACAATACGAAATTTGCTGTCTTCTGACTGTTTCCATTCAATTGACCTTTTACCGATAAGATTGTGTGCGTGATGACGTCACGAATGACGAAAGCGATTTGTCGCATATGTTTTGGTGTATCGCAAAAAAAAAAGTGACTTCAGCCGTTTCCATAAACATTTTTTTTTTAATTTATTTATTTTTTATCGCAAATTATACCTTTTGAGGTTCCAGTCAGCACACCCTCAACACCGAAACAAACAAACAAGAAAATGGAGAGAGTAGGCTATTCAGGCAGTTAATTGAAATTTGCCAACTTACTGTCATTTCAATTAACAGTTACACAAATAATTGCAAGTGTCCGAAATATCAGAAGACGACGGCAGAATGAAGCAGTTGCTCATCTGATAGGGCTCGAAAACTACCCTTATTATGCGACGAAGCCCAAGCGTCTGGGAGAGACCACGCAATAAGGAGTTCTGGCAACCTGCGCCGAGTATAGAGTGGTAGGCGAAACTTTCGGGGTTAGCCGGGGTTAGATTTCTCTGTCGTTTCCCGTCAAAAATACATGTTATATCATTTTCTTCCATTAAATGGAGAAAATAACGAGTCTCCTCATCTGTCCACGAAAACCGCTCCGAGTCCGCCATAGTGTTTGTTGTGACGACGACTGCACCTTGCGCGTGAGGAAATTATCACGTGACACCACATTTTTTTGCGTGAAAGCCCTTTTTCTCGACAAAAAGTGTTTCCAAACACGTTTTTCGCGACATTTAAAATATCGACATAACATTTATGCGCTAAAGTTAAACGAAAAAAAGGATTGTGTCGACATTTGCAAAAAAAAATCGATAATTGGCGTTTCCATCAGCTATATCGGTAAACATTTTGATGCGCAAAACCTTTTTTCGCAAAAAAACCCTTGGATGGAAACCTGGCTTGTGTGAGATAAAAGTGGTGGAGTAAAAAATGTCATCGGGACGTGTTGCGTGCTGGACTTGAATCTGAATTGCCTACATAACCATCACAACTCAAACACTCAGCAACCAATGTTCCACATCTACCCTTAAGATAAATTCAACTAAACTTAACATTTACAACAGGTTATTCTTCCCTTAGTACACTTCAAACACTCTTCGTTATTCAGCACAACATCTAAAATCTTGAGTTGTCTTCGATAATAAATGTTCATTAATAGAAAATGTAAACATTCGCCTGCATCGCATCATTTATGGAAGATTTTGGCTCAGGCATTGAAACTTCCACCTTGATTATGGAAATACAATTGCTCCTGGTTACACTGAAACACTTATGTCTAACCCACAGAGTAATATGGTGCCATTCTCTCCTATCTGCAGGGTTTTGAAGCTTTTTTGGCATTGATATAAAGTGTTTGTCCTCGAATATCATTGGTGGGGGTGTTTCACAGTTAAATAAATGATGACAGCTTTTCAAAATGAATCATGCTCTGCTTTCCTTGACTCAGTCTCATTTTTAATCTTGGATACTTGTTTTAATAGGCTTTGATTGCCGGATAATAGCGCCAATGGATAAAAAAGAAAGCCTTTTTTTTTTCTTCTTCAAAATGTTAGATCTCTCTCCAGGCAATGGAAATCTATTTATATTAAAAGGTCTTCTTAATGGAACTAGAGATAGTTTTAGAATTACAAAATACATTATAATTCAGGTATTAATCATAGTTTTTTAATTCCTAGAAACACACGGTCCGAGTGATTATTTCAAAGACGAGTCAGTATTATCGAAGTACTTATTTTTTTCTCTCAAAACTTTAGAACCACACACGGTTGTATAGCTGTAAGTAAAAATCATAAAAAACAAAGCAGTAACATATATAATAAAACAAAAATGTCAATGATGTAAAAGTAAAAACTTAAAGGGTTAGTTTACCCCAAAATGAAAATTCTTTATTTACAACATGAGGGTGAATAAATACTGACAGAATTTTCATTTTTGGGTGAACTAACCCTTTAAATCTATTTCAGTGCCTTTCAGGTTTTATCTAACATGAATAGCATGAAGGTTTCCGATTTCCAGACATGATTTCTGTGTTCTTCATACATTATTATGCTAATCATCAAATCAGATTTCATTTTTCTTGTCAAAAGTCTTTACGCACTTGAGACGTCTTGAGAAAACCTCTCCATCCAATAAGTTATTACTCAAGCAGTTTGAGATATTCTCTTATTCACAGTTTACACAGACTCAAAGTCAGCTGAGATGGCAGAAGATAGCAGGTAATACTGAAGGGCCAGTGCTTCCTGCAGACCTGACATCAAGGAAGCTCATTAACAATGCTGGCGATACACACAGCTTTAGATGTTTGTTGATTCAGCTAGCAACAAACCCGGCTTTTGTGGGAAGGCTTGTGGAGCTCAGTGGCATCTAATTAGCCTGTTCCATGTCTTTTCACCTTTGCCATTACAAAGGAATCACATAAAACAACTCCATTAAGCCTGGTTCATCTACAGATTCGGTATTACAAGAGCTGCATACAAAAATGTCATACTTTGAATTATGATCGAATCAGACAGTCTCACTATCGGACTACATCTTTTACTCAATTGCATTAATGTGTTATTTTAGTGTGCAAATTATGTTATTTCAACTCTTAAAGGAGTAGTTCACTTTTGAAAAAAAAAAAAAAATTTTTGCTGATAATTTACTCACCCCCGTGTCATCCAAGATGTCCATTTCTTTCTTCAGTCAAAAAGAAATTAAGGTTTTTGATGAAAACATTCCAGGATTTTTCTCCATATCATGCACTTTACTGGTAACCAAACGGTTTAAGTTCCAAAAGACACTTTCAGTACAAACTGCAAACTGTTCAAAGGGCTTTAAACGATTCCAGACGTTAAATAAGGGTCTTATCAAGCAAAATGTTCGCTCATTAAAAAAAAAAAAAAAATTATAATAATAATAATAATAATAATAATAATAATAACATACAAGTTTTATAAGCTCAAATGCTCACCTTGCTCTGTTCTGTGATGGGTGTTCGTGACTCTCCTGTTCGAACTCTTTCATCAAAATGAACAAATCTTTTTTCGTGTCATTTGGTTCATTCAACGAACGAAAATGAACGAATTGACTCGGGAAAAGATTCGTTCATTTTGATGAACGAGTTCGAACAGGAGAGTCACGAACGTGCATCGCAGTACAGAGCAAAGCGAGCATTTGAGCTTATAAAACTTAAACTTTGTTATTTATATTAAATGACCAATCGTTTCGCTTGATAAGACCCTTATTAATTGTCTGGAATCGTTTAAAGCCATCTGAACAGTTTGCAGTTTGCACTGAAACTGTCTTTTGGACCTTAAACCGTTTGGTTCCCATTGAAGTCCATTATTGGATGACATGGGGGTGAGTAAATTATCAGCAATTTTTTTATTTATTTATTTTTTTTTAAGTGAACTACTCCTTTAAATAAAACATTTCACAAAAGTATAAAATATATATATATATGAGATTAAGGTATGGTTTCTAAAATGTTTTTAAAATGTTGTACTGCAACATTACTTAATTGCACCCAAAATACAATGTTTTAAAAAAAATGAGTTTGCTAAGGATGGAGAGTACTCAATTGTCCTGGAGAGAATGGGTCTGGGGCACTATGAATTTTAGCTATGGCCATTTTTACCATTAAAGATAAATATAGCAGGTCAGAAACCCACCGTCATAAACAGTCTTCGCAACCCTTTTTGTTTGGGTTTTATGCAAACAAAACATGCAGAACCATTAAATCTTCAGCAAAACAAGAGAAAATGTCTTCAGCGGCTGCAATACGGATGTGTGCAAGTGTGGGTGTGTGTTTAAAAGCTACAACCCTCCATTATCGAGCCCGTCTCGACCTTCCTAACACCAGAGATGTGATTTCACACATGGGGTTTTGTCTAACTTTTCCATATACCGTGGAGAGTGTGTGTGAGTGGGGGGGGATTTCTTTTTGTTGTTTAGCCGATCCCTTAAATAATTCAGGGAACACTTACAATGGGACACGATCTTCGTTGAACACTTCTGGCACCATGCTCTGCTGGGCAGGATAAAAACCTGGATGAATGGTGTTAAAAATTCATTCGGGTATTTCTGACATACATCACACTTTTCTCTTTTTTCACATTTTTCTATTGGATTAATGGGTTTGAAGTGCTTTCTGAGATGGGAAGCTTTCTCACATCTGTATGGTGTCCTGAAGACGGTATTCTTTTCTTTTTTTTTTAACAAACTAGTTTAAGTTTGCAGTAATTCAGGCACTAATCAGACTACGCAGAACTACGATGAAGTAACGAACACATTTACTACATAATCTATAAGGACAAGACATTGCAAATATTTAATGAGTATGCATTAAAATGCTTTGGAGTTCCTTGTCTCCATGCTCCGATGTTGAAAGTATGCCACATCGCTTCCATTTGCATACTTAGTGTTGAAGAAAGACCCACCTTGCTGTATCTCTTCCCGCCGGCCCTCATTGAGAAACACTGCTTAATTGCCAAATACTTCCATAGAGCAGGCGATAGACGTAAATTGTCATTTCCACCAGAGCCTCTGTGATCAAAGCTGCTCGTATTCACAGCATGCTGATAGGAGAGTTTAGCCTCAAGCCTGTCTCTCGCACACACACACACATGCACGGCGGCAGTTTGGGTAACTTACGATGCAAAACCTCTTACAAGCCACTCGTTGATAGCTAGAACGAAGTATCTTGAGCTGGATTTCTACGTAAATCTCTTTTCAACATTTGACCAAGAGAAGAGGATAACAAGCCTACCACAAAGGTTCTTAACCACTAGGGTGACCACCCGGTAATTGCTCAATGTTGCAAGATGTGATTATGCGGCCAATGCGGGACACGTGTGTTACTACTATACAATGTAAATATTGAATTACATTAGTTGGAAAGCCTATTGCCAAAAAGTTGGATGATAACATTTTAGGCTTTGTTAATGTGCCCAGGTTTGAGTAATACAGTGTAATTTACTCTATTGGACCTATTCATTCCACTAAAAATAATGAACTAAAATAACTAGTATATGTAAAAAAAAAAAAAACATATTTTATACTAAGTAGGGACTATTTTCCTTTATTAGACCATGCAAACAATAAATGCGTTTTTACTAGATTCAGTTTACCTTGAACTTACTATTAGAGCTCGACCGATAAAGGATTTTGGAGGCAGATACCGATACAAATATTTTTTGGTTTTAAAATCCGATATTCCGATATAGCGGCCATTTTTTTTTTTTTTTTTCAGAAACGCACAACAAAACATTAACAGATTTCCCTGACATTAGTTATTTGTAGCTATTTATGAGTTTTAACTAAAATAATATGATACATTTTAAAAAGAAACTTGTTTCTTTTATTGTCACACAGAACAGACTGATGATAGTGGCATTAGCTAGCTTTATGGTTAGCTAGTCTATGATGAGCAATGGATAACTTCATACTGCAAATTGTAAAACATACGTTTTCAATATAACAGGCCAAGAAGAGATCCGTCTCATTGCTATAACTGTCACGCGCTATTAAAGAAATACTTCAGTCACATTATCAAAAGTTAAAAGGACAGTCAGTCAACTACACTCGAACAACGTAACTTAACTATTACTAGCTTTTTACGCTTCACTCTCGGTTTATTTAACAGCAGCAAAACTGGATAGTCACAAATTGTGTTGCTTATTTGAGTTAAGAGAACTCATGGGGATGTTCTTTTAATTGTTATTCCACCAATGTATGTCTCATGACCAACTCAACGAGTGTTGCCAACAGGGACTGTGTAGAGTGCCCTCTGGTGGACAAACTATACAACTCCAACACTCATGATATGGTTCATGAAATATTTTTTGAAATATTCATGTATCTGCCTTTATAACTGCCGATACCGATAGTTTGGAAAATGACTAATATCGGCCGATAATATCGGCCTGCCGATATATCGGTCTGGCTCTACTCCATATGGTTCCTTTGCTTCATCCACACATTCGTCAAATTGCTCTCTATGCCACATTTCTTAGATATCACATTTCTTAAATATAATATTTCTTATTGTGGTATTGTAATTTCAAGGAAGAAATGAAATAACACAGACATAACTGAAATGCGGGACACCAATTCCAATTTTGGGACTGTGGTGGTCACCCTGTTAACCACTGCAATGAGCGCTTTATGCATTTAAATGCATTTGATAGAAATACTGTCAATGCACAGTCATCTCAATCTCATATGTCTTCTAAACACAGTGTCTCCAAGCAGACAAGCACATCTACAACACATGGACATCCACAACCAGCAGAGTTCAAACCGAGAAGGAGATAACGAACACATCACTGACTTAATGAAAAAGAACATACGGTTTAAACGAGACACTGACCCAGTATCTGTATGGCGTTGCGGCCCGGGCGCGTCACATGATGCTGCTGGATGGTCTCGTACAACGTGGCGTGGCAGAGCAGTAAGCAGCTAACACTTATCCACAGACACAGGAGCCAGGACATGGCAGGAGCACCGGCTGAAGAGAAAAGACATCAAAGACTGATGATAAAAGCAGAACGTTTATTCTATCTGACACACACCTACATGCATGTACGATTTCAGCCCTCAGCTTTATTGAATATTGCAGTGTTAACAAGCATCATTTCACATCGGAACTTTTACTTAAAAATGACAATGCAGTTTTAAAGTACACAACTTTAGGTGTCCTTGTTGCAGTGTAATAATTATACATTTAAGAAATAAGTTATATTAATTAAACTACATGTACTTACTATAAGGTTTGGGTTGGGATTAGGTTTACACCGTGTCATAACTTCACGCGACGCGATAAAATTCGACACTAGACGCGATGCGACTGTGAGACGCCACAAGTCAATCAAAAATCACAGCCATTCAGAACAGCGTGTGGGCGGAGTCTCTCTGTGAAAGCGCAATGCTGGCCCGCACTCGCATTGGAAATGGGTAAGGACATAAACAAATCAAGAAATAACATGATTAAAAATCAAAACATTAACAAAATATACTCATTGACTAATTCTGTTATGAAGTACAGTTGTATGTTTGCATAGAATTAATTTTGAACGCTATATTGAGATGAGATCTCTGTGTGGGCGGATCTGTCAGCCGCGACGTGGAATAAATAGGAACCGTTTCTAAATTAGAAACTTTGCGTGTTGCCGTCGCGTCTGGTTAGAGGACAAAAACTCTGATTAACATGGAAAAGATACCTTTTATCGCACGTCGCGTGTATTTAGGACACGGTGTTATGGTTAGATGCAAAATGTAGTTATTACTTTAGTAACATCGTGAAATAAGTGTTACCAGCCGCATAATCACTAAATGGGATAACCTAATTTACAAGTTGCATTATATATGGCAAGATTTCTTAAAACTAGTTGATAAACTTGGACTGATCAACACTGGAAGACACAAAACACATGAGTTCCCTCATGACTGATTTTATAACAACAAAAGATTAAGGTCAAAACAAAAAGCCATTTAATAATCCATGATTTGTAATCACAACATTTTTTCCTTTTGTCAAATCAACTTGATTTATATAGTTCAGATAACATAATATTTTGAGTTTCTGATGATTAAATCAATCTCCTTCGTTGTATTAACTCAATTTTTCCATTTCAATGAACTTAAAATTTTAAGACAGCCAGGTTACTTAATTTTTTTAAGTTAAACCAACAATATTTTTTTTACAGTGGCAACCAAAACAAAAATACAACTCTTGCGATGTTTACCAAGTCCAACTTTAAATTTACAAGGCAGATGCTAACACCAGAATTATTAACACTTTTAAATGACTCCTTGACTAATCCACTGACAAAAACAAAAAAACAAAAATCCACTTTAAATGGCAAACAGTGTTTAATTAATGGATTTCACATTGAGGTATCCTGCACTCTTCAGCCTGACACGACGGATCATCACTCAGAGTCCCCTCAAATGACATTGAAATTTCCAATGAATATTCATCAAGACCCAAAATTAAGCATATAATTATTAACAGCACCATTGTAATCCTCTTTGCTCCACTAAAGCCTCCTTTAATCCACAGTTTTGTGGAAATGTGAACCGTTCCCAGAGGAGTGCTATTCTCTCCCTGGCTGGCAAACTGCCTCAAAAACTTCAACTGTCTTCTTTCAACACAATAAAAGGAGATTTAGCACATGCAACATGCAACAGAAGATGATCATCTTCAAGCAAAAAAAACATCAACGTTGGACTTTAGAAGGTCACCTAAACCTCAACACCTCCACAATGTATTCTGTTGCATATCTTTCATTTTTCCAGCTACTTTTATAAGTCGCTCCTCCATGACATGGTGTCTGAGATTCCGGCAGGTTATTGAGAGCAGCTTTGGGAGCCGGTGCTCGCCGCTGTCGCTTAATTAATGCATTGATCTGATAAATCATCTGGTCGGATGCTTTTACATGTTACTTTAAGATCCGCGTGTTCATCACTGTCTTCGGACACACCTGCGCAAGACCAACGCGGCACTCTACACTTAAAAAGGTGTGCCTAGACATTTTTGAGTGCATAAATAAATAATAAAAACTAAATATGAATATTATTATGATTAGGTGCATTATGTAGATTCACATTTCAGTCTCAGGGAAAAAAAGATGTTATAAGTACAAAATAAAGCCCACATGTGTTATTGGATGTAAAATATTGTTCTCATGTCCACCTATGCCACAGCATCAGCATGGAGCTTAGAAAGGATCGGCAGCAAAATCCTATAAGCTCATCAGATCTGGACCGTATTGAAACTGTCAACTCTTAGTATGTTTGATGAGCTGTCAATGACTCAGAGATGCACAAAATACATGCTTAAAAGTGGCTGGTCAAGTTTGCCATTTCAAAACAGCACACACCTGCTGACTTTCTAGTCTTTTTTTTGTGAAATGACCACCTATAGATTAGGATTTGATCTTTTCCTTGCATTCTACCAAGACAAAAGTATCACACCTAATCTTACCTCTGAGACACAGTCAGGAGAACGTTAAAGAAACGTGCCGTCAATGTCCATCCAATATCCTCATCACATAATCATAAATCCATCCATGCTCACGGGAAAGAGCTTCCCAGCAAAAGTTCCTGCTCGGATCTGCGGATCAGAGGAGGGTGAGGAGGGGGGGGGGGGAGGGATGAGGAGACTTTTGTTCCTGCTCCTACCCTTGATCCCCTCTTCTGTTGCAAGTCCTCCTGGCTGCAATCCACCGAACACAGTCAGGCATCCGACAGCAGAAACTCCCGTCACAGCTGTGAAATGCTGTCAGAAACTAGCTGGGGTTTGAGGGACGAGCAGCTTGTCATGCCACCTTTAAATCACCAGAGAAGCAACGTATTCCTCCTGTTTCCCAGCCTCCTCACGCTTCCCTCTGAAGGTGAAGCTTCTTTGGGGGATAACAAGCTAATTTGCCTCTTCACTTTTTGGTCCTGCACATGCGACGACACTTCTCTCTCTCTCTCTCGTGCGCTCGCTCTCTCCGTCCCTCTCTCCTCTCAGCTCTTCTCTCCCATTGAGAAGCCACTCAGTCTGAGGCTCTCCTCTTCCCAGTGTACTGATTGGTGTGCACACGCATGTGTGTGTGTGAGTGCAGGCGTGCTTGTGTGTATGACAATACTGCCTTCGCGAGTGGGAGAGCGAGATGCATCACATGTCTTAAAGCAAGACTGCCCACTGTAGCCAAACAAAAAAAGGCACCTATACAGTTGATATAACCTTGTGTGTGTGTGTGTGTGTTTTCTGTGTGCAACTGCAGTCTAGAAAGGAGAAAGAAAGTGTGGTTTAATTTCCCAATATGCTTCCTTAATTCTTCATATTTTGGAGGGTTTGAACAAAGAGACTGAAATATGCTCAGAGCAAAACACGTTTAATAGAAGTGTGTCCGCAGCTGCGTTTGCAATCATCTCATTATCCTGAGATTCCTGCTGTGTTTCTTTGCCTGTTTGTACAATCTAAATGGCTCTTTGTGTTGCGCGCAGCTCTCGCTGGTTGTTGAGTGTTGCCAGAATAAAGTTGCAGCTGGCATGCCAGGCGCACCAACACAGTCGTCCCCTTTATGCGTTGAAGCGGTTGTGGGAATTCAGAGGTTTTTATGATCTGAGATTATTTTTGGAAAATAAATAATGACAATAAAAAAAATAAAATAATAATAAAATAATACATAAACAGAAAATGATATAATTATATTTAAAATAAATTTTAAATGATACAAAAATTACTAATTTACTAGCCTACTAGTAATAATACTACTAATAAAAAATATGTTAGTAGTATTATTATACTAGAAATATATAAAAGCAAAATGAACAAATAAATGATAAAAATAGGACATCACACAAATAATTTTTTAGGTTACTTTTATTTTTTATTTTTTAGTTATTTTTATTTTTTATTTTTTATTTTTTAGGTTACATCCAGGTTACTTCCTTTTTTAAGTTAAACCAACATTATTTAAAAAAAAAATCATGATTTGTTACCATAATATTTTTTTCTTCTGTCAACTCAACTTAGATAATTTACGTGGTTCAGATAACATAATATTTTGAGTTTCTGATATTAAATCAATCTCCTTACTTTCAATTTCAATGATCTTAAATTTAAGGCATCCAGGCTACTTCCTTTTTTAAGTTAAACCAACATTATTTTTTATAGTGTATATATATATATATATATATATACACACACACACACACACACACACACACACACACTGTAAAAAAAACATTTTCAAGATTTGTTATCACAACATTTTTGTCTATTGTCAAATCAACTTAAATAATTTATTTAGTTCAGATAACTTATTATTTTAAGTTTCTGCGGATTAAATCAATCTCCTTCATTGTATTAACTCACTTTTTTCCAGTTCAATCAACTTAAAATTGTAAAGGCAACCAGGTTACTTAATTTTAAGTTAAACCAACAATATTTTTTACAGTGTGTGTGTGTATATATATATATATATATATATATATATATATATATATATATATATATATATAGTATTTATTGTTATTAATATTATTATTACTACTACTATTAGTATTATTATCAGTTATTTTTTATATCTTGCATTCGGCGCAATTGACTACAACGACGCATGTATCATTCCTATTTTGCACAAGACGCACAGCGGACTTTTCCCTCCACAGACGCACGTCGGTACATTAGGGAATGAACTTCCGCTCCCGGGGGCGGTTCAGCGAAAAGAGGACACGTCTTACGGCGCAAACATTCCCTGGTGCTCTTTTGCAGTTCCAGAAAACAATTCTGCCACAGACCAGGAAAAACCTAGTCCAAAATCAGTGGCGCGTTCTTCAGATGTTATTCTAAGAAGGGCGCATGCTTGGCCATAATGTAGTGTGTACACAACACGTTTTTGCTTTTCTGATCTACACAGATGCAGCAGTTCTCATTTTTACAACCCATACATAATTACAAGGAAAAATATTAACACACGAAGGAAATCATTGTGGTGTCCATGAAGATGTAGGCATAAATCTGCTTACACATTTACCCAAATTATTATACGCCTGTTTAACCGAAGCTAATTTGGGTGGGTTTCTCCCATTCCCATACAATATCACTTCTCTGTCTTTTACGGCCCTGAGGAGAACATCTGTCTCCTCGGCTGTGAACCGCTCCTGGCGTGCGCCTAGTAAATCCGCCATAATAATAGCATTCTGCCATGGAACAAGCGCGCTTGCCCTTGAAGGGAATGTGAGAAGACGCTCTGATTGGTGTATTGCACATTACACCCGAACCACACCTATGAGTAATGTAGCTACTTCAGACCAACCCATTTTAGATTAGAGTCAGGCGCAAGAGTCATTTATCCCATCGGTAAAATAGCAACAGTGCCCACAAACTAGCGAGATCCGCCCACAGTTACTTGCATTTCGCTTTTGATATTTGCGTTTCAGAACGTCAAAATAGAGCCCTAAAAGTAAAACGAATAAGTAAATAAAGTGAGATTGAATATATAACGTTTTTTTGTGTAATTTAACATATTTAATTATTGCACGTTTGCGTATTCCGAGTTTGCATTATACCGTTTTATTTTCAATTTGGAGAAACTGAATGTTTTTTGCGCAAGTGAATTGAGTAAATACATGCTGATATTTAGACTCAAACTATAATAATGATCATGTTCACACAGTGCACACAATGCCTCTGGACTGCCGCTACTTATTTGAAAAAGTAAGTCAGATATTTTGTTGTAATTTTAAAAGCATACTTGAAAAACATTATCTGATTAAGTTAAATGTGATTCTAATCATAATTTTCACATAATTTTACTGATTCCCACAGATTTTGTGCTCACATCCAAAGTGAGCGCACATAAAGCAGCCTAATATACCCTGCCAAATTATGATTTTAAAAATATCTACAGTATATGCTATCAATGTCAAAATTGTGCCTTTAAGACCCATGTTTGGGGGTTCCCCCGGAGCCCTGCGTTTGTTGGACAGGGGCTGAAATATGCTGAGCCAATCTGTATTCTTTTTCCATTTCCCTCTAAATTAAATATGTTCGTTCAAGGTAACCTTGTCGAATGCATCCTTCCAACACAGTAGGTATTTTTACTTCAGATTCAGTCATTTTAGTCATTTAACTTATTTTAGTTATTTGCCAAAGCAACATTTTCATGTTCTAGTTTTTCATCTAATATTTATTTTAGCTTTATTTCAATAACCAAAAACTATTTTTAAATGGGTCATGAAATGGAAAATGTTTAATCATTGTCCTGGATATGCAAACATATGAGAGGTTAGTCTACAATAAAATATTACTTCTCCAACCACATCTATGCTGTATTAGCAACAGAAACCCACTGTATCTAGGGGGCCAACTGGGATATGAAATGTAGGCAAACCAAGTCTCTTGAAATTTTACAGGCGTATGCTGAGGCAGTCGTGTCAAAATCTATTCCTACTTTCTTGACACAACTGACTACATCGTGACATTTCAGTGACAGTAAAGCTGACAAATGCTGCATAAAGCAGCTGGAGCGGAGAACCTGCACACACTGTCGTCACATGAATATCTAAGAGCTTGAAATATGTGTGAGAGCGAGAGCGAGTACAAGGGTAGATGAGCGAATCAAGATCGGACAGATAAAGCACTTGACTTCCCCAACTGATGCTTAAATCTGAGATTCATTTCTGAGGGTAGGAACATTGTTCTACATGAGCGCAGACAGTGAGCCTAGCCAAAGGGTGTTTTTTGTCCTGCTGTTGTCTGAGACACTTGCTGGTCTCCACACGCAAGACTGCCAAGACTGGAATCGCAGGCTGCAGTGGCACAAATGTTGTTAAGGGGTACAGGGGAAACGTACAGTGTAATGAAATAGTAAGAGGTAGATATTCATTCCTTTCTCAGAAGGGTGCCCTAAAGAGACCAAGTAACTGAGGTAAGGTAATTGGCATCCATTTAAGAGTAAATGTTAACAAGTTGTTTTTTTTCTGCATGTACAGTACACCAGTAGTGACTGATGATGCATGACACTTAATCACATTGCAATGGCTTGAGATTGTCTACAAATGGCAAACTGCATAAAACAAACTTCATAAAAAGTTTTCAATTCATTTTACAGTGTAAAATACCTAAAAACCCTTTAAATTAATTTATTAGTACTACTCTAGTATTAAAGATACAAGCTCTAACTAGATGATAAAATAAAATATCAATGTTTAAATGCTGAAAAGCTATTAAAATTCACTATGCTACAACTGCAAATCTAATTTTATTTATATAGGCCTACATATGGTTCAAATTTAAAGGTGCTCTAAGCGATGTCACACGTTTTTTAGGCCAAAACATTTTTTGTCACATACAGCAAACATCTCCTCACTATCCGCTAGCTGCCTGTCCCCTAAACAAACTGAGGCAACCCGCTCCACGAAACATAACAAACTGTTCCAGCCAATAACTAATTAGAAGGCCCTGGGGGTGGGGGTTGGGGGGTCAGTGCAGATGAAGAGGAGGGAGGGTCTATCTAGCCTCCGTTTTGTTTGAAAATCCTTTAAACGTCAACAAGAAGTCACGTCACCCGACATCAATTTAAATAAGACGGTAAGAAAGACTGCAAAATTCTATTTCAATCTATTACTGTGCGTTCACACTGGACGCAAATAGAGAGTCTACCGCGTCTAGTTCGACGCTTGACCACTTTGTGTTAATTCGCGCGTCAAGATTGAAACTGACGCCCGTCAAAAACAAACAAACAATTAAGCGAAATTTATGTGCGTCACGCGCATCAGAATCGAAACCGTTTGGCAGCCATCTTTTTTATGTTGATCGCGCATTCATCGAGAGAGTCACCGCTCTGTATTTGCTCTGGAGAGCAGAACTGCGGCGTGGGGATCATCGTCGCCGTATTTGTGCCCACCGGACATTTTGGAGAGGAACCGTTTGGCGAGTTTCACCATTTGCTCGCTTCAGGAGCATGACGGCCGCTGTCAGCGGTACTTCCGGCAGTCCCGCGCCCAGTTTGATGATCTCTTGTCCCGCATTGGAGCGAGCGAGGACTACCGTAGCCCTCATCCATCTCCATGTCTCATGTATTGAAATAAAGTTTGGCCGTGTGTCCACCAAAGCGTTTTTAGCCAGCTGAAAACGCCAGACGCTCTGCTGAAGACACTGTGCTTTGGGCGCTTGAGAGCGTTTTGGCAGCGCAGCGTTTTTTTTCCGTTGAGATGTTTCGTTGCTATGATACAGAATATCCGCAGCAGTTTGAATGTTGTGACTGTTGGTTGGTGTGGTATTAGTCCCGCCCCTCCTCCACTGTGATTGGACGGCTGGCTTAAAAGCGACAGTGATGAGCGCTGCGTTTTATCCAAAGTTGAACATTTTTCAACTCCCAGCAACCAGTAAAAACGCTGGGTGCTCGGCGCTTCAGCGTGATAAAAAAACGCTCAGCGCCTCGATGCGCTCAGGTCGTTTAAAAAACGTGGCGCTCCCATTGAAAACAATTGAAAACATACGCCAGGCGCGTGGAAAAACGCTTTGGTGGACACACGGCCTTTTAAGTGATAAAATATTTGCTTTGTTGTGCATTAGAACCACACCAGGCATTTAGTCATATTACAAAATAATTTATTGAAGCTTCCAGAGCCTTCACCATGTGAGCAAGCAGCAGGCTCCTGATTGGTTAACGCGGCGCAAATTGATGGCAAAGATTTTTCAACTCGGGCGGCAGACGCAAATTCGTGTCAAACGCGTGAATGCACAAATAGCACTAAATAAATCATTTGCGCGTAACATGCTTAACGCGCCATACGCTCAATTTGCGCCATTCGCTACGTCTCATTCGTGCTGCAGCAATTTTTTACTCGTGTAACGCGTCTTTGCATTGGCTTAACATTGAAATCATTCGCGCCTGATGCGCTATTCGCGTCCGGTGTGAACGCACCATTATGATATCCGTATATCCCCCTTGTTTTTTTATTATTCTTTTTTTTATTTCTCTTCTCACTGTTAATGTCTGTATCCTGTCTGTATCCTTTCTGTATCCTAATGTCTGACTCGCTATTCGCGTCCGGTGTGAACGCACAGTAATAGATTGAAATATAATCTTGCAGTCTTTCTTACCGTCTTATTTAAAGGTGCTCTAAGCGATGACGTGACTTCTTGTTTGACCTTTAAAGTATTTTCAAACAAAACGGAGGCTAGATAGACCCTCCCTCCTCTTCATCTGCACTGACCCCCCCAAACCCCACCCCCAGGGCCTTCTAGTTAGTTATTGGCTGGAACAGTTTGTTATGTTTCGTGGAGCGGGTTCCCGCAGTTTGATTTTGTTGCCAGTTGTGGAGCCTGGGTTTAACACTCTAAATCGATTTGGAGTGCATTATGCCATACATTTACAAATGTAAATGCAATATGTAATAAACAGACTTAAATTTATGGCAATAGTCTATAAACCTTCTTCCAATCTTTAGAATTTTGAGTTTGAACTTTCGTTTTTGCGGTAGCTCTATATTTATATGGCATCACTGTCGAAGAGTAATTAGCTTTTGAAGTGGATTCACTTATTGTAGAGTTAACAAAAGTTATCACAAGCATTGTAATGTTTAAAATGGATGTGATACATGTTAGCAGACCGAGAAGATGTTAAAACTAGCAGTTCATTCATTAATCTGTAAGACCTTACCTTCATGCTCCGGAAGAACACAAAGAGCGCATTGCTGAAAATGGACGGTGCTATATTAGGTCTATATATTGCCTACTTTGGGCAAATATATTGCCATTTACTAACTACAACAGGAAAAAGAGCATGGCGACAGATGAAAAGAAACGAGGCAACCAAAAATTAAGGTGCATTACGTCATGCTGCTTCCAGTCTTGACAGCTCCATTGATTGTAATGGGAACAATCTTGTTTTGACATGCTGACATAATGTGAGGAAAAAGGAAACCAAGAGTAATGAGAAAAAAAAGTTTATGAGTCCCTGTGAACTCTGAGCATATACCTTGAATTTTATTATGGCCGCCCTGTTGACCACTGCTTTCATCAGAGTGTTAGCGCCATAATGTAATGGCTGTGACTCAGCAAAAACAGCCGCTAAAGATGAAGGACTTAATGGCATGGACGTGAAGCACAGAATGTGACAAAATTAGTTTAATTTGTAACTAATGCACTGCCACAAAAGCACAATAAAGGAGGAGGAAGGTTGAATTATGGCAGCAGGGCAAAAAAATATAAATAAATAAAACATTCTGAATTAGCTTAGATGAACGCATTAGCATTTGACTAGCTGTGTTTTTTAAAACTCCTTTTGTGCTGGCTGACTTCATGAAAATGTATGGCTTCCGAATGTGGCTCATGTTTATTTTAGGCGCGTCAAAATCACATTTCTGTTCCTTCAATGTTGTGTGCCACTTAAACTTGAAACAAGGTCTTTCTTAAAACATCTTTATTCGCCTCTAAGGACGACTTAAAAGAAAAATCATCCAATTAGCGGTTTCTCACGGCGATTATGTATGCTTACGACAGCGATGCTGTTCTGCGTCTCACTGTTTTGTCATCTGGGGTTTGGATTTCTCGTTTATGACTATTTTTTTTTTTTTATTTACGTCGTGAGGCTTGCGTTTTGGGACACCACTGGCTTTATCATTACTGTAGCTTTCGCTCTCTACCCTTCTTTCAGTTTCTATCTCTTGGGCTCCTAATATTTACAAGCATCTGTCGCCACTGTCCATGCCAAACTGGGCTAGACCAGTCCAAACACCAGGAGCCAGCTGTTTGAATCCAAGCTACACAGATAAAAGCTGGTCTAGTGCTGCAGCTACTCATGATTTCTTCATGCCACACATGCCACATAGTCGTAAAATGCCTTAAAGGGGCAGTTCAAGCAAAAATGTAAATTCTGTCATCATTTACTCACCCTCATGTCATTACGAAACTGGAACACAAGAAAATATATTTTGAAATGGGTCTCTGTGTTTTTATTTGTCCATAAAAATCAGGTGAACAATGGACAAAACAGTTTCTTTGATTTCCCAGCCCATTCTCACCCCCAAGGCGTCACTTAACTGACTGCATTTGGACATGCTTCAATATCTGACGCTTTAGGCGCCCTTTAGCGTCAGTTAGATGACGCCCTAGGATCGCGTGTACCCTACCCCCACCCCACACCTAAACCTAACCGCGTCCTCTAACTGACGCTTTCCTTTAGTGTCAGTTAGATGACGCCGTAGGATCGCGTCATGTAAGTGACGCTAAAGGGCGCCTAAAACGTCAAATATTGAAGCATGGTCAAAGGTGACGCCTTGGGGTGAGAATGCGTTGGATTTCCACAGGTTTGGAATGACATGAGGATGAGTAAATGATGCCAACATTTTCTTAACTTCTTGAAGTCAGTAACCATGGTAATGTCAACCAGATCAGAATCCAACACCCACTTGGAGAGTAGCGAGTCTTACTGGGGCGTACTTTGTGGAGTGCATGTTTTACAACAAAAGATGTCTTCAGATTGAAACACTCCAAAGCAAGAAGAGGGAAGTGCGCTCAATGATTCATAAACTTAGTGGAGTGAGTGTCTGAAGCACATATGAAACAATCTTTCTTCGCTTGGAGGTGCCTCAAGGCCAAAAGGGCCTGGAAATGGAATACAAAAGCTAAAAAGTGTTTTGCGTGATCCAGACAAAGGCAGCCTTTATCGCATGAAAACTTCATGGATCTTAAACAGGAAACACTGACTTGTTCTTCATCAACCTTTAGCTAAAATGAAAGTAAAAATGTTTTTGAATCTTGAAACATAAGACATTGGAGTAGAACCTCACCCTGAATAAATGATATTAGACCCCACTAATCTACAGTGAATGTCAAATGTCTCCTATTATTAAGGTGGCCATACATCCTCTTTGTGAAAATTAAATTGCACTTATGGTGCTATTTTAAAAGTTCACAATTTTATTTTTGTCTCCTAAAGGTTTGCATGCATGTGGTGTAGTCCTAAAAAAGTGTTTTACACAGTCGCACCACATTCGCATGTTGCTTTGGAATTATTCATTGTGAAAAGTTACATTTTTTCTTTTTTTTTTGTAATTGGGTGGCAAAAAACATAACAATAATACTAATATGAAATGTAGAATTCCAGATAAGATTTTCTCAAATTTGGCCCTTTCTTTTGGGGGACAATAATATCATGCACTTTGATCTTTGAAACTTTGCAGACATTTTACATACAGCTTTATAATACTACAAAAAAATATCTGAAAAAGCATAATAGGGACACTTAAAATGCATCTGGAATGGATTTTTTAAATCGCCAAAAATGTCAGTTTTTGGCTTTGTTTTCCAATCAATGTGCTCTCTTCAGTCCTCATACATTCTAAGTATATTTGCATCGCTTTGACCGTTCTCCATAGATCCCGCCTACATGCATGCCACAAGTGGTCGCTTACCACGCCTGCATACTATTGATCAAATACTTTCTAATCATTGTTAGTCTAATCCCAAGTTAGTTTGTGAGCTAAATTAACTATATTAGACACTTTAGTTAATGCATTACATATCATGAACTATGAAAAATACTTATTTTATAAATTTATAAATAGAAGTTAATGTTACTTTGGGGGTTAAGTAACCGCACCTCTAATGTCTGCAGAATATGGTCACCCATATATTATGTCTGTAACTTTATTCAGCACTTCATAGAGCCTGACTGCAATGTTATGAAGTTGTTTGTCTGTTGTGCTGACCTGATTAAAAATCCACAGTAAATATTATGTTCCTGTCACCTCATTTGAATTTCAGTGCAAGAGTTGCACACGGCCCATGAGTTAAACCAAATTCACCTCAGCAGGGTACAAATACCAGTTTATTTTCATATGCGATGTCTGCTTTGTTTTATTGCCAGACTTTACAGTACTTTCAAAATTAGGTAATGGAAAAAAGTAAACAGCACAGTCCAGATGATAAAGCATGATAATGACTTCATTTTAATACTCACAACAGTCATGAACAATTCGGCCTTCCTGTTAAATTGAGTTCATCAAAGACCCCAAATTGATTCTAATGGCTGAAAAAAAAAAAAAAATGAATCTGTAGGCTACTCTATCCAGTGCCTGATTTGAAATCCCCAAATTGCATACTGTATGTCAACTGAACTATTTTATAAAGATCATTAAAGTCGCCATGAAATCAAAATGGTTAATCTTTCTTATTATTTATTTATTTATTTATTTATTTTTTTAATGAAATATTACAGCATTTATTATAAATGATTTGAAAATGATTTTCTCTGCTCTCTTCCTGTTAGTCACAAGATCCCAGCAATAGTAGGCTACCATAACCATCCAACGCAATCAATCATCAATTCGGGACAAATTAAGCCCCTCACGTCACAACTTTTTATTTTCTTTTTAGAGAAGCCATTTCACTTGGATATCCATCACAACAGGGAAGAAAAACTATCGCAACTTCTGTTTCAAGCCGACTTAAATGGTTACATTATTAAAATAACAGAATCTATAGAATTATTATTATTATTATTATTATTTACATTTTGCAGACTATACACAGAGCATACTAGTTCACTAGATTAGATTTCCCAAACTAGAGTTCCAGTGGAAACCGTTCCACAGATTTGTGCTTATCAGTGCGTGTGCGCCTGCTTTTCTGTGAACGCGCCCATCTCATCAGCAGCATCCATCAGAAAGTCAAACTTTATTCCTTCATCTGGACATGTTTACACCTAACGTTACGTTCACACTGATTTCAGTGTAAACAAAGCTAACGAACCTGCCCAACAAGTGCTAATTTAGGCTAAGCTATCCATAGCCTACACATTTGGGCAAACAGGCTATTTAGATTACTAACGTAACACTAAGACATAAAGTAACTGTTTGATAAAGCACAATTACCTGTCGAGAAGAAATGTTGCAAGCTCTGTATCCAGCTTGAACCTCTGCATCAAGCTTGAACCCAATTAAAACGTAGCCTAAATCTCCACCTTTCAAAATGCCGATCCGATTGTAACTTGCGCGAGGGGTGGCATATGTGCACGACTTGTGATTGACAGTCAGATGTCACACCCCCCTGCGCTGTTTGGACCCGATGAACCGGGAGCTGTGGAGTTTTGCAAAACAAATTACCATGCTCCAGGTGGAGTTAGAAGCTCGTTTTTTTTTTTTTTTTTTTTTTCTAAAACCACTTTGTTGTCGATTTCACTGAATATGATCAAAAAAGTTTGGCCAACGGCAGATTTAATGATAAAACAAATGTAAAAGTAAAATAAATACATTTAAAGGAAAAACAAAGAAAATAAATGTATTCTATATTCTTTCGAATGTATTTTTTCTTTCGAATTAATTTATTTACCCACATGTCACGGCCATATGCAGTCTACTTACGCCTAAAGCGCAACTTACGCAACGTATGACGTTGGAAGTAGCATTGTGCGTCATGCTTTCCTGTAGCTTAAACAGTACAGCGTTGGCGCTTGCAATGCCAAGGTCATGGGTTTGATTCAGGGAAAGCAAGAACTGATAAGAATGTAAATGTGTACCTTGAAATGCAATGTAAGTCGCATTGGATAAAAGCGTCTGCCAAATGCATACATGTAAATGTGTAGTGTAAATATCAGCATTACTCACATAAGTTGCGCTTTAGACTAAAGTTGATTCTAATGTCCGTTTGGCTGGAAGCTAGTTATTTTACTTTATAAAGTTTTAAATATTAATATTTTTCTTACACAAACTCATCGCTTTGATTCAGAAGGACTTTATTTACCCCACGGAGCCGTGTGGAGTTCTTTTATCGTGGATGGACGCACTTTTTTGAGCTTCAAACTGATGGTTGCAATACACTGCTATTACAAAGCTCGAAAGCATCAGATTGTTTGATTTTTAATAACTCTGATTGTATTCGTCTGAAAGAAGAGAGTCATGTGCACCTAGGATGGCTCGTGAGGAAATTTAATTTCAAAGTGAAATGCTCTTACCAATCGGGAACCAATCGGTGTATGACATCATGGGACCGCGGAAGCAATTTGAAACCATACAGAGCCGCTCTAATTCAAACATCAAATGGGCATCGCAAAAGGCTACACCCTGGCAGACTCAACTCAACAGGCGGACCGCATCATTGTTTGTGCTAAAAGTGGTGCAGTTGTTTAGGAAATTTGCCCCAAAGCGTATTTGAAATCACAGCATGTCTCTATTTGTTCAATTATTAGGTCCTAATTAGCGGTTAACAAATAAAAAAAAAAATACATAAATAAGCTTGTTGCTTCATTCTCCTGCAGCATTTTGAGAGACAGGAATTTGCAGTTTTCTTCAAAATCAATATTTATGATAGCTTCAGGACTGAGAATGATGTGGAACGCTGTGTATTGAAGGCTCGTCTTAATTATTCCCTCATGGTAAAGAAGAAGAAACACACAAGCCTACGCGCTCTAATTGACACAGTGTAAAATCTCCCTCAGGTGCATGGCACAGAAAACTGGTATAAAATAGGGTGTTTGTGCATTTTTCAAAGAGGTTTGAAGAATGGTGCGGGATATGACAGACTGAGACTTCATATTTGTCTCTGAGGTGTTTACGTGCGAAAGAAAGAGAGCAGATTGGTGGCTTTTCGCAATCCCCGTGGAATAAACCTTCTATCAGCGGTTTGAGAAGATACTGAGAGTATCTCGGGTGTTTATTTTGCGTTGTATCCTCTTCTCCCTCTCGCACACGATGTTTGAAGTAGGTCAGACATGTTGTGTCGGTAAAGTGTGGGGACCTGCAAAGTCTCAGCAGGAGATTTCTTCCAGCCTTCGCACAAAGCAAAATAATTGACTGATACCGAAATACTTTTTTTTTTTTTGGTAGTTGTTGAGATGTCTGCCACGGTAACATACTGTACCTGATTTGAATCAAAGACTGCACGTGTTTCTGTTTATAGGAATATGTTTAAAGGGATAATACAAAAAAAACTGATAATCTTTTTATGCTCACCAAGGCTGCATTAATCCAGTCTAGTTTCACATGATCCTTCAGAAATTTTGTGTTTTTATAAATGTTGAAAATAGCTGTGCTAATTAATATGTATTTGTGGAAACCTTGAATTCGTTTTAGGATTTATATATTTACATTTAAAATTACCATTATTACATATTTAAACATGTAAAATATTTCTATAATACTTCATATCTACTGTCATCAGACACTGGTGGAGGCCACAATATAGGAATAGGAACCTGTTAATTTAGTCTTACGAGACAGGAGTGATTAGTCGGAAACCAATGCAAGTTTCAATATGCAAGCACAAAAAAAAAAAAATGGAAAAGAAAAAAGCTCCATGATTCAAAGTGGAAACTCATTCTCCTCAGGGAAACATGAAAATTCTAATTACATTTACTATGGATTTCTGCAATACATCGGCCATAAAACATCTGACCTTCAATATACTTATGATTTAACACCATTTTTACATTGTGCACAATGAATTTATTTTATGTTCAATAAAACATAAAAAAATGGGGTCTGGGAATACAGATTTCCCTATTTGAAATGACAGCTTGTCTTTTTAAACTGATCAGAAATTGCTTATTAGGGTCATTTGGTCATGAATCAGGCTAAACTGATCATATGCTGTCCATGAAGGCACAACAGAAAAACAACATATATTGTGGTGCAGTCTTTTTTATTGCATTACAAGACCAATAGAGCAGATTTAAAAAATCCATATTGAGTTGTTTAAAAACTAAACAAAAAAGCCTCAAAAGCCTTATACAGAAATATATCAGTATGTGTGCACAGCTTTATGTGTTTGAGAATAAATACAAAAGATCATTATTCCATTATTTACAGCGCTAAAAACTATTCCACCGATCAAAAAGTGATATTTGAGGGATCTTTAAGGATTTGTAAAGATGAAAGAAAAAACATTAAATCTAAAAACCAGGTTGCACAGAGTGCAAGACCTTTGAAATGATGGCTAAAGTTTAAGATATATAAAAAATGGCACTGATTCAAATGGCAATACCACATGGTTTTCAGTGTAATTTCCTGAATAAAATGCAGACTGCGACTGATCTGGAGACTACGGCGTTCAGATGCTGACCTTCTGCAGCCAACAGCCTTAGGGCTTTAAAAAGATTGCACCTCAAACCCTCTTTTTTGGCATTAAAAAAAAAATACTCTCAGGATTTACTAAAGACACCCAGTGTAAAATTAGTGCTGAAAAGACATAGGCACACTTATTTTGTGGCTGACCTTGTTGCATATGCATTTGTAGGACTTTCCCTTTCAGAGTTCAGACTCATATTTATGTAGAGAATATTTAAATGAACACGTACTGCTCTGAGACAATCCAATCCCCCTCCCCTGGTTATGCCTGTAGTGTTCCCCATCACATAAATCTCTCATTATGCTATGTTATCCCCAAATATACAGTGATGATATTTAGTGATATCATAATGAGCGCTTTGCAAGATAATTGGTAAAATGACAGTCTTTTTTTTGTTTTACAGGGTTTCCAACACACCGTACACTCTTAGAAAAAAGGGTTCATTGGTGTTCTAAATATGAATCATAGGGTTCTTTACTCAACTCCAAAGAACCTTCAATGCCAAAAAAAAAAGATTCTATAATGACAAGAAAGAACCTTTTTGGCACAAAGGTTCTTTATAGGCTATTGTTCATTCATTTATTACATTATTCTGCAACATTTTGGAGGAGAAAAACTGAAATGGCACTCTTCGTGTGATATTGATGAACAACATAAAGTGATATAAATATTTTCTAACCCCCATATCTTGAATTTTTTCATAAATACATTTTAGGGTTTTGATGTTTGTCAATAATATGAAATGAAGAGTTCAGATGCAAAAGCCTCTAAATGCCATTTGAAATTTTCTTCTTTAATGATGATTTTTTATCAAACTTGTATATTTAAGTTCAGTAATTTCTCTTAAATGGCAATGATAATTACCTATTAATTGTTATTTAAGTGAAATTACTGAACTTAAATATACAAGCTTGATAAAAATCATCATTAAAGAAGAAAATTTCAAATGGCATTTAGAGGCTTTTGCATCTGAACTCTTCAAACATTTAATCCGGAAAGGACAAAACAAATAATAATGAATGAACCCAAAAAGGATATATAGAACCCTTTTCCTGGTTACAAAGAACCCTATAAAGGGTTCTTCTTATTGAACCCTTAAAAAAGAGTTCTGTATAGAACCTTTTAGGGGTTCCAAATACATAGCGCTGATAGAACCTTTTCTTCTAAGAGTGATAAGGGTTAAATCAGGCAAAAATAAATTAATTATTTAGCTGTCTCTCTAAAGTGATACAAAAGAGAAGCAACTGGATCTGAATTGGACATGGCAAGATGAGACAAAAGGAAAGACACAGAGAGGTGTTCCGTCCCCTTTCTTGCCCTTTTAACGTCCACTCTTTGCTTACGTACTCCAGGCCATTCATCTCACAGTCTCCCAGTGGAGTTGAGGGAAATGGACTCTTAGTCTGCTCTCCATAGATCACCCATTGACACTGATGACCCGACTTTTGGATTCCTACATTTGATGTTTCTTTTTTGAATCAATTATTCAAGATCTCAGATTCATGTCAGAGAGCACGCCTATTCATCATTTCTAATTGTCATGCACCACGTCGCCATTGATCAAAGGACCTCCACCTTCCTCCTCAATATTTGAAGGCCATGAAAAAATAACTTGTGAAGTAATTCAAATACTGACACTTCCTCCAAAAGCTCAATTGTGACTCTTTTATTCAGATTGTGGCTTTACTCAAGATAAACGTCAGCTTTTGAGGAAAGTTTATCACCATATCAGAGCTACAGTATGAATGACAGGTAATTTTGGTCTGTTCTTGACAAAAAGGCTAATGTATCTAAAGGCTTTAAAAGACTTGGAATAAAGCACATGTCACAAGAGTCACAGACTCATTTTTTGATACTTTTATGGGTTGTGTCACTTTTGAGCTTTTGACTAGGAGAACTGTCAAGTTTGGGATAAATAATCTGAGTTTAACCAGTGTTGCCAGATTGTTGGACCAGAGAAAATGCATTAGATAGATGAACAAAACTTTTCTTTGCTTCTTTGTTCATTCATGTTATGTTAATACATTTGAATTTGTGTACAAGAAAATTATCACCATGAAATAACGTATAGTGCAGGTCAACACATTTTGTTCTTTAACACAACCTTATTAAGTTTTACCAATCACGGACAGGTCAAGGATAACCCATCAATCAATTTTCTGTCTTCTCACATCTTTGCCGTGAGAAGTGATGACTCATGAGTGACAGGGTTTTAGTGGTGGGAGATGACAGCTTTCTGTCTTCAGCAAGCGTTCTGTGTTACTGTACTGTCTTATTTGGTGTTTTTTGTCTATCTCAAGCATGCCCTTGCCCATGCTATTTGAGCGAGGATGACACGCAAAGCGTTGAGTATCGATGCAGCGTCTCGTTCCCCAGTCAGGGAACAAGGGTGACAATAGTAACACGAGATATTTTGCCAGTTTAGAGTTATTGACTGCTATATATTTTGATATATCTGTCATGTTCTGATCCATTTTCCTATTGTAGAGTTGAGAAAGTTGAGAAATGTATTAATTTTTATTATTTAGTTTTAAGGAGATGGTCCTTGTCAATCTCAGGTGACACTGGAATTAAATTCTATCACATTATTTTAGAAAGTTAATGTTTTGGGTGGCTTTTTCTTGCTCAAGAAGAGCTTGTAGAGCTTTTGGGCTATAATCGCCAACCTTATCCGGCAACACTGATCTTAACGATCAAAACTCACTTTGGGCAAAAAGATTTATCAGAAAGACCACTCGTGTTTGACATACCATGTAAACCTGCACCTAAATATGTATTATAAAAAATAAAAATAAAAGACTCAGTTTGAGTCATTGTTAATATTACATAAACAAACTTAATGAAAACATTGTTAACTAAAAAACAACAACTAAACTTAACAAACTAAAAATACATTTTCAAGATTTCAAAATGATCAAAAAAGAACAAAAAATATCTATATGTTTTTATATACAAATTGTAGTTTTGTATAATAGTTATATATTTTAAAACATTTTAGAGCTCACCTGCATTAATCATATAAATTATGATTAAAATAAAATTATATTAGTGCACAAATTTTGGCTGGCTTAAAAAAATAAGCTAACATAAAACTGAACTGAGAAAACTCACGCTAAACTGAAAACTAGCAAATGATACAGTGGAGAAAAAAATAATGAAAATTAAATAAAAAAGGCAAATAAAATAGAAAACTACAATAATATCATAGAGCAGCATGGAAATTCAAGCTCAGGTATTTCAATGGAGTCAAGTTCATAATTCAAGTCAAGGAAGCAAGGCTGTTCACTATATGACCTCTGGTAATATGATAGTCATGCACAAATTATTGGAATAGCGATTATTGGAGTTTACTGTGTGTATCAAACAAGCAGACTTTGTCTGATTCAGCTCTTTGTTGTTAAGATGCTAGCAATTGATTTGAGCTTTGGTCATGTACAGAAACAAATAAAGATAGTAGTGACCTCTGAGACCACTGGATGATGAACCAACAGTATACAGAGGCATGTATTCAGTCGAGCTACTAGGGTCTGCTGAAGGGTCCAGAGTTAACACAAGATAACTGAGGTCATTTGTAGAAAACGTAAATGTGAATTACCCTGTAGGTCTGTTTTTGTATAGTGTAAACAGCCAATAAATAACAGCAGTCTACTCAGAATGAAGTGAGATTAGTCAATTACTTAAACACTTTTGGCCAACAAGAACAATAAAAAAATAAATTAAAAAAAACAGTTTCAAGTGTACCAGAAAATGTCTGAGGTCAATCAGAAAGGATGAAAACCCTGTCTGCAGGAGACCAAAGTATGAAATGCATTAACCTTTATAAAAAAAAATAAAAAAATAAAAAAAAACACATACACTACAGTAAAACAAACATCTTCCCTGAAAATGTGTTTGATCAAGCAGTCCATTTGCATTTAACTGCAAAAACACTGGGCTAGTCTGAGGTAGATAATATTGGCATTAGGGTCGGTAAGGCTTTGGAATAAAGTGCAAGTCACATTTCTAATGCAAATGATTACCATCTTGTATCCATCTTCAGTGAGCCCTCACCATGACCTTTTCTAAAGCACTTTTTCATTCTCTGATAGACTAGCATTATAAAGAAGACATTTTCTTTCAAAATGGCTGCACAGAGCAAAGGTTGAGGGCACTCACAGATCTCTATGATACTTTCCTGTGTTATACATGGTTGAATCTACAGCTAAAGAAACATCTTTACCATCTCTGTTCTCCCTAAATGAGAATTGTTATTTACTCACTCTCATATTGTTCCAAACATGTTTAACTTTCTTTTGTGGTTTTTGTACATTAAAGGGGGTGGTTTACTGCTTTTTTTTTCTTGTTTGTGTTTATGGGGTGCAATATATAACATGTATTTGTGTTTTTTCTTTTTTAAAAAGTTTAATTTTTCATAAATTTCACCCTTATTGTAAGCCGCTTTCTCCTCTGCCATTTGAACGAGCAGTTGACTTCCTGAGTCTATGAAACCACTCCCTCAGAAACAGGCAATGGGCTCAGATTGGTTAGTTTGGGCCGGTGTGTTGTGATTGGCTAAACTGTAGTGCACGTGTCCGGAAAATTCATGCCTATTACCTTTACAGGCAAACGTGCATGTGCTCCGCTCCAATGTAAATAATGGTGTCGATACTGCAGTATCAGTATGAGCCACAATCAGACCCAGAAAGCGGCGATGAAGAGAGGCAAGCAGAACCTCACAACACACGGCTCTTACAAAACGTTTCCGAATGGTAATTTGCCTATATTTTTTTTAACTTTATACATGTTTATATTGCAAAAAATAGCATCGAACTAACTGGCTACTATGTACACAAAAAGCATTGGCACTGGTTTACGTTCTTGATCAAATTGAAAAATAACACCATAAAGTATACTGTATATACATGAAAAATACATTTACAACATTATACATATACAAAATTCAGGTCCAAAATTTTGTATGCGTTTGTCGTAGACACAAAATAGCATAACTAGTAGCCTAGTGGCTATAAAGCCAGCGCTGGCGTTTGATAAAACTTAAACATTACGTCTGAAATTATAAATGCAAATACATTTAAAATGATTAAGTCTTAGCCTACTTACAGATTGTGGCCCAACAACTGCTGCCTCTGGTTTTAAAGATGGAACTGATTCATGTTTTAGTAACAGTTTCTTGTTAAATCCGGTGTTGAATTTGTGGAGATTCTGAAAGCTGTTTTTCTTAAAATGCACAGCACAGAGAGCTAAATTATGATTGTCATTAACATAAATTGTACCCATTGTCGACGAACTACAACGTCCGTGGGAAGCCCGAACACAGAAGACCTTTCGACGAGCAGCAGAAGTATGGCCATGCCCCTTTTTTTGCATTTTCCGGAGGGAGGGTTGATGTAAATGTATGGGTTAGTGACGTCTAAAACCCGTTGTAGTCCCATTCGAGTCATTTTTGTAGGCATTAAACTTCCTGATTTTCCTGAAACTTCCTGAAGTCGATATCTCTGCTTACATTGAACTTTCAGCGCTGCAACTTTGCAGATATTGTTCATGCACCAACAGCAACATTATAACATATTTAAAATAAAAAAAGTGAAATCGCAATCAACCACCCCTTTAATATATACTAAAATTAGTCTATTTTATTTACAATAAAAGAGTACATTAATATGTATGATATAGTACTATTCAATT
This sequence comes from Pimephales promelas, assembly GCF_988280905.1. Taxonomy (NCBI): domain Eukaryota; kingdom Metazoa; phylum Chordata; class Actinopteri; order Cypriniformes; family Leuciscidae; genus Pimephales; species Pimephales promelas. The sequence continues at coordinate 15,613,746 of NC_142789.1, read as the reverse complement.
ACATTTTCTAAAAATCGATTATTTTGTTTTTATGCATCGATGCAGAAACGTTCACATCAGCATCAAGATGCATCATAAAATGATTATATTCCACAGCTCTAGAGTCTGAGACCTGGAGCACTGCAGTGATGCCAGCATATCTCACCAGCACACAATACAGTTACATCCAATAGGTCTTAAAGCCAGTCAGATTTCTAAAGGATATAGAGGTATCAAAAGAGGCTGATCGTTATAAGGCAAAACTGCTTGTATCTATAAAAACTGAATATGCCTAAAGCACATGTGAATCCTGTCTGACCTGTAAGTCCTTCCGACCAATGTTCTAGTTGACCCATTAAAAAGTAAGTTGAGAAAAAAGACAGGAAATCCATACTTATTTACAACCGCCAATTCAGGTTGAACATGAAGGGTTCCTGCTTGCAAAGCCCAGGTCAAGGATCTTTTCATTTTAACTCCTCAGTGGTGGAACTACCCTGAAGCAACTGTAAAAACAAATAAGACCACAAAGCCCCAAGACACTTGATCTACTCTAGTCCTAAAAAAAAAGAAAAAAATCTAGAAAAAGAAAAAAACAGTGTGTTGTTGGCTTGTGGTAATTACATTTATTTGCATCACTGATTTTAAGTCCCTTTGGTGCAATAAAAAAGCATTTTCAAAAAAGAAAAAAACCCACCATTGAAATGCAAAGCATGAAATGAATTTAAATGGTAACGCTTCATGCCAAGCATTGCCAAAGTGAACAGATTAAAAAGCCACTTTTCCGCATTTGGGCTAAACCATTCTTATTGTTTTACCAACCCGATCTCACGACCAAGTCGTACGAATTCGACGAATGATTAAAAAGTGGCTAATTCGTAACAATTCATACGACCTCACTCGTACGAATTAATACGATTTTGCTAAATCGTACATATTTTACGAATTGGCCAATTCGTATGAATTCGTACGAATGACCTACCCCTTACCCCGCCCCTAAACCTAACCATCACGTGGGTTTAGACAAATCGTACGAATTAGTACGAGTGAGGTCGTACGAATTAGTATGAATTAGCCACTTTTTAATCATGCGTCGAATTCGTACGAATTGGTCGTGAGATAGTGTTGGTTTTACCATCCCATTCCACTCCAGTCAAGCCGGTATGGAAATGGTTTCATTTTCCACATGTGGGCCTGGTAACTAAGCTCTTTAGAATGTAATACAAATGTGCGTTATGGAGGATGATCAGATATTTCTTTTAATTTTTATAGTTAACTTGCATTAACTTTGCTCAAATTGCGCGCTCGGCCAGCTACAGAGAAACTGGCAGCCAGGCAACAGACAAGTGACCACCAATCATGACTGATAACATTATTACTGGCATTCTACCAGCATGGTTCCGGAAATTACGGGCTGAGAACATTTTGGAATTGTGCCGTGCTAAACCAAGCTAAAATGGAAATACAGCTGAAACAATTCCTCACTTTTTTTAAACCATTCAGCCGGATGGTGGAAAAGCTCCTAAACATAAAACATTTAAAAAAATCCACTACATAGTATGCAACTGTGACTGCACAGTAAATGTACAATTTAAATTTGCCCTTTATTTATATTAATAATGTATTAAAAAAGAGTGACCTTCTACATTGACATTGAAATACCAAAGGTCCACTTATTGGAAAGCTAATTAAAAGTGCTAGATTTTTACTTTTTTATTTTATTTTTTAAGCATGTATGCATTTCCTTAGGTTTTTGGAGTATTTGTTATTTTCTGCTCCCCATCTTTGGTTGCTACAGTTAAAATCTATGGGAATTGCTAGTTTTAGCATCCACAAGATAAAAATTCTAAGAGTTAAAGGAGAACTCCGGTGCAAAATGAACCTTTGGTCTAATAAAACATTGGTACCTATAGTCAACCGTTCTCTGAGATTTGTTTTCATGATAATCGAATGTAAAGAGTTTTATCTCTAAAAACTGTTTAGCATATAATGCTAGTACTGGGGGCATTTACAAAGTAAAAAGAAATCGCTAGTTAATACCACTAACAAGGCTCAAAATAGCCCCACACTCACACAGTAACATAATGAGGGTCCATATGCAAAACGAAGCATTGAGAACTTTATAAGTGTAGAGATTGTTTAATAAAGAAGATACTTTATAAAGACAGTTCACTTTGTGTATACAGGTGGCGCCATCTTTGAAAAACAAGTCAAACCACGAACGACGTGCTGAGTAATCTGAACTGTATGAAGTTCAGCGAACTTCTGAACTGTATAAACAGCGTTCAGGGATCGACTTATCGAGACTATTTTCTAAGATGGCTCCTGTCTGTGTACACAAAGTTAACTGTCTTTATAAAGTATCTTCTTATTAAACGGTCTGTACACTTACAAAGTTCTCAATGCTTCGTTTTGCATGTAGGGACCCTCACTATGTTACTGTGTTAGTGTGGGGCTATTTTGAGCCTTGTTAGTGGTATAAACTAGCGATCTCTTTTTACTTAGTAAATGCCCCCATTACTAGCATTATACGCTAAACAGTTTTTAGAGATAAAACTCTTTAGATTCGATTTTTTCAATTCTGATTTGAGCTTCTTCCTCATATCAAAAGTCATGCGCCATTTACGTCACTTGAGAGCAACATTCATCACAATTCAATTCACACTTCAAAGATTTAATTAACCCAAAGTTATCAAGACAGTTGCAAATGTAGTCAGTGGAAGGACAGTGATGTATCAGAACTTACAATTATTACATTGACAGATCAATATAAAAGCAAAACACGAGGGGTCAACTTCATCTTTGTTTTTTTCATATTTCATGTGCATACATTTGCTGGCTTTCACGACAGATTACACTAGAAATGAACACGCAATCATTTACTTTAATGTTCTCCGTGTTAACTTTCATATGACAGCATGCTGAGTGACGTCATTTTATCGTTCTTTCGCGCATGAGGGTCAGTTCAGGACTATGATCAATTCACAATGGAATCTGATATTGGCCACATTCAAAGCAAAAATGTGAAAGCTACCCATGTATTCATGTTAGCCTCCATAGTACCTGAGGCCCAAATAAATGACTATCTGGGGTATCTGAGAGATCAAATGTCTGCTCAAGGATGAGAAAAATTAGCTGAGTATCTCTCATTCTCTCTCGTGAAGGAGAAAAGAGCGTCTCTAGAGTTTGAAGTGTTCGTTCTTTTGCTGCACAGAACAAGGACAGAGGTTGAGCGACTATTAAATGTGGCACAGTGATCGAACAGAAAGAAGTTTCACTATCTCTTTATCTCGGCATGGCAGCACATTCCCACAGCCTCAAACATTTGATGCCCAACAATATGAAAGCAAAAATCTACAAAGGTTAAAGAATCCGAATGGTGCACAGTGGACAGATACGTTTTAATTATTTGCAGCAAACCAACACAGGCTCATTGGAAAAGCTTACCTGTGGCAACAGTTTTGCAAAATACGTACTTATACTTACATATCACTGCAGTTTCCAACAGAAATGAACACTAGAGGCAGTGAAACGACAAACACCAACATAATAAAACAATGTATTCACATTAATCTATTCTGGATAAAACTAAACACGCTTTTAGCCACTCTCACTGGACATTTCACTTTTGAAACCGTTGCGTAGTGCACAACGCAACGTATTTTGCGTTTTGCAAAAATTTTGCCATATATACTTACGATTTTCTAATGAGCCTGGGTTGACAAAAACACATTTGACTGATCTCACATAAAGAAGCCGGTGACATCATGAAGACATCAATATCCTCTCTACATGATCATATGACCACGAAAGACCTTTTAAATACCACACCACTAAATCATTAGAGACTTTTATTCTTAAAGGGCCAGGCTTGATGTGATTTCTACATTTTCCCTTAAAGAAAACTCAATTTAAATGGCCCAAACTACTCCAAATAGACTTCAAACTGGATTTCGAAGGCGATGGCGCCTCATACAAAATGGCACCCCTGACATTAATTAGAATACACATAGTTTTCAGTTCTAGATTATTGATTTAAATAGATAAATTACTCACTCTCATGTCATTCAAACCCTGTATGACTGGCTTTCCTCAGAAAACATTTATTTATTATGTTGGCAACTCGGGATTTCACTGTTGTTGTTGTTTTTTTTTGTTTGTTTTTTTTTTGTTTTTTTTTCAAATAGGGACATTCCATTGCAGTTGTGCCACGAGACTTTTGCAACTAATTTTATGCCTGGTTCAAATTACACTATTTTTTTCTCTGTTACGATAGTCACTGTGTCAGATTACGCGATTTTGACTCCTAAAATCTTGTCGTGTCGTGGACAAGACACTTGTCATACTACACGTTGCCAAAGACTTGAGGTAAAATAATGATTCATTTTCTTATATATATATTTTTTTCTTTTTAGTTAACCTTAGGACCATCGTCTCTCTTTTGTTTCGCCATTTTTGAAAGTTGTGTATGGAAGAGCTTCTGTGCTCCTATTGGTCAACCTCATATGTGACAGAACCTTCGTGGACGACCGTTGAAAAAATTAAACATGCTAGACTTTTTGTCGTGATGTCGTGAAGCATCGCAGACGCGATATAGGTTGTCGCTCACTATGACACACTAAACAAGATGATACGATCGAATCTTGTGTACCTACGCCCTGTTGTCGTTTACGAATCCCCACGACACCCTACGTCAAACAGATCGTGCCAAAATCGGGCTAGAATCGCGTAATCTGAACATGGCTTCTCCTGGATCAACTGTGGTCCTCAGGATGATACTGTTATTTAATTTTCACTACATAATAAAAGACCCATGTTTGCAGTTGTGGCACCTTGACATTTGAGAACATAAAAATAGTCGGACAAAAGTTTTAAAACTACTGATATTTATAAAATTTCTTTATATAAGTATTGCATAAAAAAGTATTTTAAATGTATTATTATTTAAATGCAATTTTAAACAGTTTTGTTCGTCTGATCATTTGTGCAGATGGTTGACATTTCCGGGATATAAGATAACAAAACAAACAAATAAGATTTGTTATTTGAATGTACTGAAAATGAATTAAAACAAAACATGTTTTATAGAATAAAGTGATGCATGTCATGAATTCAAATGATCAAATTATTTTAAAAGGAATAATGCACTTGGACACAAAAATATGCACATCATGTCGTTGACCTATATATATTTTTTTTTGTCCTCGAATTTTCCATGGAATTTATAACCCTTGGTGTATATGATTCATGCCCTATTCAAGACTTCTGAAGCCATATGTTAATTTTATATGAAGAACGGACCAAAATGTCTTCATTCCTCCCTGGCTCTCCTTTCCACAGTCTTAATACTTCCTCAGAGAAGTAGAAATCTCACATAGAAGAACAAAACATAATCTTTACAATAAAGGAATGATTCACACTGTCTCAATGATCCAAACGGTAACAGTCCAGTGGAAAGGGAAACAACAACAACAACAAAACACAATTTCAGCCCTTTCATTAAAAGAAATCTGGCTTCAGATTAAAATGGACACTAGTGCATGACTATGGGCTACTTTGATTTATGATTTAGAACAACATGATAGTGATACACTATTCATTTTTGGATGAACTATTCCTTTTAAAATGCATATGTAGGCTAAACACATGCATATCTGTATTTCTGGCATCTCACAACCAGCAAAGCATGTTTGTTCTGTGTCTAAGGATCTGAGCGGGAGTTCTCCCAGATGAATGAAAAATCGAGAAGACTTGTGTAATTCAAATGAACCTGAACAACCCTGTCAGATGCACAGACTGTGAGATGGGCCCTCTGTGGCACTCACATACATACATACACACACAGACACAGAGGTGACACAAATCAGTCCTCCTCGACCCCTGTCAGGTAAGAGCCGAAAATCCCGATGACTGATGAGACCGTCGCACATGGTGCCTACGATAAAGTGAGTTGTCAATCTGGGATGGCCGTCCTCTGGCAGAACGCTCACCTTCTTACCCCCTTGAAAGAAATGGCAAAACAAGTTGGTGTGACACCTTATGTCTTACCATCAAATAAACTCCATATTCATTGACATAGCTGCAGTCATTCGATCAATGCTTATGTCTGGCTTAAAAAAGGTCTACAGCTTGTGGTGAAAGGACAGAGTGAGTTTATGAGTCTCTCAAAATGTCATTTGTAGTTGCGTGCCATTTAGCAGCTGCTTTTTAATCAAAGTGACTTACAGTACATTAATTGCTGGGACAGTACCCCTGAAGCTATAGTGCTCACTTCAAGGTCACAATGCTGAAAAGGCTGGATGGATTGCCCAATTTCTTGGTTAGCAGCACATCTTCTTAAACATTATACGCTACCCTGACAAAATGCTTTACAACAAGTGCACATTCAATTGATCCAAAGTGACAGTAAAGACATTTATGTTACAAAAGATGTCAGTTTGAATAAATGCTGTTCTATAGAATATTTGGATAACCAAAGAATCCTGAAACAAATGTATCACAGATTCCATGAAAGTATTAAGCAGCACAACTCTTTTCAACATTGACGATAAAATCAAGTTTCTTGTGCAGCAAATCAGCATATTAGAATGATTTCTGAAGGATCATGTGACACTGAAGACTGGAGTAATCAGTGCTGGATATTTTGAATGCCATCACAGGAATGAATTATATTTTAAAACATATTCAAAACTTTGTCTTTTTTTAATTGTATACTTTTCTTTTACAAATTACAATTCATTTTACAATTGTTTGTATTCGCAGATGAGCATGAGACTTCTTTCATATTAATATCCCCAAACAGAAGTGTATGAAATGGACCAAAAAATATTGAGGACTCATTCTGCACCACCCACATTTTTGTCCAATCAGATTAAAAAAGTTTTTTTTTCAAATCTAATAATGTAATAATTTACTTACTTAAAGGAGTAGTTCACTTTTCAAAAAAAACTTTTGCTGATAATTTACTCACCCCCATGTCATCCAAGCTATCCATGTCATTCTTTCTTCAGTCGAAAAGAAATTAAGGTTTTGATGAAAACATTCCAGGATTTTTCTCCATATAATGGACTTCATTGGGAACCAAACGGTTCAAGGTCCAAAAGACAGTTTCAGTGCAAACTTCAAACTGTTGAAAGGGCTTTAAACGATTCCAGACGATGAATCTTATCAAGCGAAATGATCGCTCATTTAAAAAAAAATAACAAAGTTTAAGTTTTATAATCTCAAATGGCCGCCTTCCTCTGTTCTGTGACGCACGTTTGTGACTCTCCTGTTCGAACTCGTTTATCAAAATGAACAAATCTTTTTCAGAGTCAATTTATCGTTTCGTTCGGTGAATGAACCAAATGACACAGAAAAAGATTCGTTCATTTTGATAAACGAGTTTGAACAGGAGAGTCACAAACGTGCGTCACAGAACAGAGTAAGGCGACCATTTGAGGTTATAAAACTTAAACTTTGTTATTCATTTATTAAATGAGCAATCGTTTCGCTTGATAAGACCCTTATTCATCGTCTGGAATTGTTTAAAGCCCTTTGAACAGTTTGTAGTTTGTACTGAAAGTGACTTTTGAACCTTGAACCGTTTGGTTCCCATTGAAGTCCATTATATGGAGAAAAATCCTGGAATGTTTTCATCAAAAACCTTAATTTCTTTTTGACTGAAGAAAGAATGACATGGACATCTTGGATGACATGGGGGTGAGTAAATTATCAGCAAAAGTTTTTTTTTTTTTTTTAAGTGAACTACTGCTTTAATTGGCAGAACAGTACTATGCTTTACTGCAATGGTGAGATATTTCTTTATTAATTTAACAAAATACAAATATGTCTAATAATGGGGGTGGGTTGAGGGATTCCTTCTTTTTTGTCTTTAGCTGATCACATGCCACATGTTAACATGCTGTTTTGGTTTTCTCAGCGCTTGGTATGTTAATGGCCAGGGCAAGCCTGTAATCTCTATAATCTGTTCCTATAACTTTAGTCTCTCTCACTCATGCAGTAATGCAGTAGCTGCTAAATCGACACAAGACTCAAACAGAGTGAATTTTAAATGGTTTACGGCCATTAATTGGATCCAAGGAACAGGAAACACACAATTAGAGGTGCGCATGCACAAGTAGGTCATGCACACACACAAATCCAATGCTGTGGTTTTCTAGATGATGTTCCCTTCAGATTACTAGCTGGCTGAATATCAGTGTTGCCATTATAATCGGCAGTGCAGCCATTACAAGCATTTTAATTAATTACATCCCTACTACCACAGAAACCCACTATCTTTCCACGCCTCACTGCCTTCAACTTAATCTGGCCAACTCATGCTGACAGCACTCTCTGGCCTGTGCTCATCTACCACTGCAGATCGCTCTGAGGATTTCAAGGAAATTCCCCTAGATTAATTGCTTTACTAATCCTGAAAATTATAGTTAAAACATCATGTTTTAACTGTAAATATAAATACATGCAACATCTAATTCTGAAGCAAATGCCTCAATCAAATGTGTCAATCACAATGATTAGCCAAATTGTTGATGGCTTTTAATATAACTTTACATGTCTACATTGGAAGCAGAAGCACAAAAATTGCATTTACGTGTATTATTTAAAACAAAATATATCAACTCATTAATGAGTGAAATCGAAAAACGGAAAACAATCTTTCAATAAAAAATTGAGCAGTACTGATTGTAAAGTATATAATGACTTGTTGCTACTCAACATTAAGCACTTCTTCATTGTTCAATAGGATAATGTTCCAAATAATGCTAACCATGCTAATGCTATGATAGAGTACAAACCTTATCTATAATACTCTAGCAAACATTAAGATCATCTTCACAAATGTGAGACAATCAACTGGTAAAGAACGAAACAAATTACATTGCTGTCTTAAATTCAACAAGCAAAGGATTGATGAAAACCCTAATGAATTCCCTGTAGTTTCCTCTTAGTCCAGATGTTTCTAAAAAAAACTAATCCTCAAAGGTATTGTGACCAACAATTGTGTAATTTCTTACTCCCCTTCATGTCATACCAAACCTATGACTTTCCTCTGCAGAGCACAAAAAATATATTTTGAAAAACGTTGGAAACCAAATTGCCTTTGGTGACCACTGAATTCTATTGTATGGACAACACACAAACAGAGTCATTTCTTTTTTTGTGCTCCACAGAAGAAAGTTGTCCAGGTTTGGAATGACATGAAGGTGAGTAAATGCTATCAGACTTTTCACTATCGCTAATGCTGTTCCATTACAACATGTTGCACACAACTGCCCTGCATCCAAATACGCCTACTACCCGTATTACCCTATATAGAGAAGCAAGTGCAAACTCGCTGTATTCACAGAACAGTAAGCGAAACCAGAGTACCTGAATGGCCTATTTCTGGTGAAATTCTTAAAGGAGTAGTTCAACTTAAAAAAAAAAAAAAAAAAAAAAACTTTTGCTGATAATTTACACACCCCCATGTCATCCAAGATGTCCTTGTCTTTCTTTCTTCAGTCGAAAAGAAATTGATGTTTTTGATGAAAACATTCCAGGATTTTCTCCAATGGACTTCATTGGGTACCAAACAGCACTATCTTAACATTACAGTGATAGTGATAGAAAGTACAGTGATATATAGTACTGGTAAAGTGAAGACAATGGGAACACTGGGAAAGAAATTTTCTAAAAGTATACTAAAGTTCACTAAAAATCTCAAAAGCTTGAAATTACTTTAGTGTTTGGTTGCACAAATCATGACTAGACCATGTAATAACACTTGAGTCATTACTAGTTCCAATGATCTTGCTTTATAATACGAAGAGTTCAGATGCAAAAGCCTCTAAATGCCATTTGAAATTTTCTTCTTTAATGATGATTTTTATCAAACTTACTGAACTTAAATATACAAGTTTGATAAAAATCATCATTAAAGAAGAAAATTTCAAATGGCATTTAGAGGCTTTTGCATCTGAACTCTTCATACCTATCCAAATAATTAGTAATTCCCACAGAACCTAGTAACACTTTCATCTGTGCACTATTACTTACTAATTCACAACAGAGTTTATTTTTAGTTAATAGTAGTTACTAGATGGTTAATAAACTTTTTCAGTAGTTCTCTGGGAAGTATTAAAAATAGTAGTTAATAGTAAACTACCACTTTCATCTGTGCACTATTACTTTGTTAATCAGAGTTTCTAGTTAGTTAACCCTTTCACGCGTACGATCACACCGGTGTGATCAGTCTTGGCTGGTCCCTGGAGCGTACGATCACACCGGTGTGATTAGAACGTTCAGTGCACACGTCAGCAACTGCTAAATTCAAACTTGCTCTCGCGCGTTGGCTGGCGCTCAGCCAGAGACAGACGCACTCAGTGCTGTCATATATCACAACTATTGAGAGTTTTCAACCACATAATGTTTATTTTAGGTTTCAGACATTTAAATACACATATGTACTAGCAAAACAATGATTTTGAGTTTGTAAAATACATACAGATGTCTATGGAAGCGGCAATAATAATCCTTTCAATTATAATAAGACGACACATTTTATTCATATCAGATACACATTGTGTAAGTAGCTTAACATTTGACCCTATTCTTCTCCCAGTTCACCAGCCACTTACTATCATGTATTTCGTGAGAAGTGGATGAATTGACGTTATAAATCCAACAGATCCGATTCTCTGAACTGAAAACGAAACTTAAATGGCGCCGCCCGTTGTGCATACAGCTCAACTAACGCGATCGTTATAAAGATGTCTAAACAACAAAACCCATACACTTGCACATATTTGACAATCGGAATATCAGTGTTTCATGATATAGCTAATACATTTTTGAATATTTTTAATAAAAAAGGAAAAATGACATAAAAGCAGATCATCATTCATTCCGCGCTCTGTTCTGGTTATGCTGTGTCACGTGACAAGCATTGACGCGTCACCATGGAAACATTAAAGTGGCAAGTTCTAAATAACGGTCGCCTTGAAAAACTCACGCTGGGGGGTCAGTTAGAATATTTTAAACTTACGTGTGAAAGGGTTAATAATAGTTTCTAGATTGTTAATATTGTGTTACTCATTGATTCATTAACGAAGGAACCGTATTCTAAAGTGTTACCCAAAATTCTTACACATTGGACCTTTAACATTGATTAGTGATTATAAAATTACTCTCACAAGGATAATAGCTTCCTGTTGTGTTTTTGTCTAATGCAGAATTGTTCAGAGGTATCAAATTTGTGCTAAATTTAGCATAAGAAAGTAAAGGTGAATGTCTTTGAGGCAAATTAGAAGCGGAACTGGAGATTCATATTATTTGATTTCCATTACACGAGAGTAGATGTTAAAACTTCATGCTGATTTATACTTGGCTTTCGCCAAGGTAAGCTAAGACGTAGCTTTAAGTAAGCTATGCTTCTCCATCCATTTACGCTTCTTTCCATATGGTGGTGTGACTCCCCTTCTGTCCGGCGTTAACGGCTGCTGTGTACTTGCCGCATCAGCACACACGACGACTGCAACTACAGTGTACTAGTGGACCACCACGACAACCGTCTGTATTGAGCCGAGTAGGGGACATCTCTAGGGTCTTCAAGTGGGCACCTTCCGTCCTCAGTGTTTTCGTCGACTAGCCCACGACACCTCAAGAGGGCTCGACAGTGACCCTGGCGTCCCAGAGTCACCCACCCACAATCACGCGCAACCCAACCATACGCGCCAACCCGTTTGATAATGGCTGCCGAGCCCCACTGTTCAATGTTCATTTGCACAATCCGTCTCAACTTTTGACATAATACCCCACAATACTGAATGAGTAAAACAATGTAAGAGAGAAACAGCGTTGACACTATTCCATTAACGTTTGAGTTCTGTTCCGTATGTGACCACACGATGCATTTGACATTTATCGACATCATAAACTACAGTGTGCGAATGTGACCTGTGCTCTCCTGGGTTTCAATAATAGGTTATACTTTGTTCTTTAAGAAAAAGAGTCTTTCTATTGTGTGAAAAGCCTTTTAGATGTGCTTGGCAGGTCACAGTAAATGGAGGAAATGATATCATGTCCATGTCGCTGACTGGAATAAAAGTGTATTCAGAGCGTCTCGCTCTCACTTTCTTGCCTACACTGTCAGTCAATCCTTATCCTTTGCTGAATGATCCCGGTGGCTTTGGGCTGCTTACTGGAAAGTAAAAGTGTGCATGCCTGGATTGTGTGGTAACTTAATACAGACTCCAATATAGAACATCTGCATATGCGCTTAGGATATTTTTAACCAGATGATCAATTGTCAAAACACAAAACAACTATGTCTCACCTTTAAAAAAAAAAAAAAAAAAAAAAAAAAAAAAAATCGCAGACAGTATCTGCAATGTAGGACATGAACAACATTCAGAATTTTTCTCATGCTGTGAGCTAGAGTGTCAAGATAATTTGTATTTGGCTTATTTTTTTCCTTCTTTTTCTATTACGTGTGAAAAAACAATACAGCATAAATGCACACACACTGAACAGGTTTGATATAATGCTTTTTTTTAAAGCATCACATTTTGATTCATGTTACACTTGTAGTTTCATCAACTGCTGAAAAAGCATTTGCAGGATTATATAGATTATATATATGTTATAAAGAGCTTTTAAATGCTGAATTTGTTCATAAATAATGAGGATTTTCCATTTAAACAGCATTTTCTAATTACCCTCAAGCTAATAAGGTCATATTCAGAATAGGAATAATCAAATTAAGAGATGCAGTATTCCAATTTTAGTCGCATTACCGTAGACATGCATAAACGGAATGTGGCTCCCCATATTTGCACAATACGACAAACAAACCACAGTAATTTATCTGCATAATTAATGACACACACAAAAAAAAAAAAAAAACGAATGGAATGGTTCTATAAGCAGTTTAGTCTGAATGTGGATTGCTGCTGCTAAAAGCCACTGATATGTGCTACTCCAGTTTCTGTTCATTTTCAGCCTTCGTTTTTTTGTTTTACCCTCTGATCCCATTTAAAAAAAACATTGCACAATAATGTCAATAAAACCAAGCCTCTGGTTATGTTTTAAATACAGAAATCCATCTCTGCCATGTGCTTCAGTGCCGTTATGAAATGTATAGGTTTATCATTCATTGAAAGTGCATGTTTTTACATTACAAGCACCAGAAATATTTGAAGTACAAATGACTTCATGACATGTACTTTATTAATACATATGAATTAGGTGATGCTGACTCTGTAAGTAAACTTAAGGCAACTTTGAGACTCTTGTTATTATGAAATCATGTTATTAATGCTCTACGTATATTCAGTACTGAATGTAAACTATTCTATATTAAAATCAAATTTTATAAAATATTGCACTGTCAATATAGAGTATAGTGTGATCACATAATATTCAAACACATATATAGAGCAGATTTGGAAATTCATACCATAGTAGGCCTAGATATGCTTGAGTTGGATGGACTTGTAGTCTTTAATTATTCATTGACATACTGCCATGCCATTCATATCAAGCCAGCTAGTTACCTTTCAAAACCTACATTGGTTTAGTGACAGTAGGGGTGAGCGGGGCACAACCTAAGGCAGGGCTAGCTGTAAAACACATGGTTTAAATATATTCACACATGCTAGCATGATAAAACGTCCTCTGCGTCTGAAATAGAATACTTCCCTAATGTATAGTAAAGAACAGCATGACAAAAGACTGACTGAATGCATTGTATTTGAAATACAGTAGGCAAAAAGTCCCCAGGTATCCTAATGCTTCTGCTGAGATTCTGAAGAGTGCATTCTCTGGAAACTATTAAACTATCCCATGAGGCCATGGGAGATGATTTATGAATGGAAGTGAAGTGATCAATTGATGCTGGTAGGTCACATGACAGTAACAACATGGCGAATGTAGTACGTCAGAATTTCTTTCATACTTCCGATGTTCATTCTATATAGAGTGTACTATTTTTAACTAGTGCAAAGTAAATTCAAATTCATGTAGTACCTTGGCACTACATTTGGTATACGGTAGCACGGTTAACTGTCAACGTGTCTCTAGACTTTTGCTTGCTGTAACCTACCAGTCCTTTGCTCTCCATCTAGCCGTTTTTAACAATGTGTGCGTGAACGTTCCTACTCTTGGTAGTTGGATGGCAAGGGAAGCTTTTACTGCTGAAGGAGTCAGACCTGATTACGGACTGACATGCAATTATATTTCGGGGGTACTAGCTATTTGAAATACTCGATTGATTTTTTAGTTTATCACTGTTGTATTATAGTGGTATTATTTAAATTGGCAAAAAATTACCTTCATTTGGAAATATCAGGTTCTCAAATCAACCTGACCCACCTTTAAACATCTCAGTTCTACGTGGGATTTGCAAATACACTTGCTCTTGAAAGATGGGTCAGAACCCAATTTATTTGGACCATCTTGCACCTCAAAATCACAACCTGTAAGCATGAATAATAATTCATGCTTTCCGTTCTCATCCCAAGGCGTCATATATGACACTTTTTCCAAAGCGTAGACATCCAACGCACATGGCACCCTTTAGCGTCAAATGAGACGCAGATAAATATTGGGTGGAAGGCGCCTCCTAGTGGTCTGACCCTAACCCTACCCCATACCTAAACCTACCATAACCGAAGCGGCTCATTTGACGCTAAAGGGTGCCATGCGCGTTGGATGTCTACGCTTTGGCAAAAGTGTTGTATATGACGCCTTGGGATGAGAATGTCTCTATATTTTTTACCAGATAGTCAAAATACATAGTTATGTGTTTTATTGTGTGTAGGTTTCCAGATAACTGGCTAACTCGCGCTACTACCGAGTCGACTTAATAAAATACTTCTGTTAATCCGCTATGGGCCACTATACCTAAAACTATTTCTATACTTTGAGTAAAGATTGAGCAAGATCATTAAGGTATGCACCGTTATTGTTACAGTTCCAACACATGCAGCGCAATGTAGTAAATTAGAAACCAATATAGTTTTTTTTTTTTTTAAATTATGGATATTCTCTTGTTATGCTGATGCTGAGGAATTATATCTGCAAGCATCACTGACAAACTTCCTGCTCAAGTCGTTCTTGCGATGGAGGATCGGGTTAAATAACTCGTTTTTCCAATGTTTCATCATTGGACTCACGGCTCAGATTGATATGGTAAAACCTACGTCATTGTCACTGTCTTTACAGTGTGTACAATCGCTGAGGACTCAGTAAGCCTCCTGAGCTGAAGTTCAGTTATGGTAATAGCAATTTAGCTTCTGACAAGCGCTAGTAAGCGGTAGACCAATCACAACAGACTGGGCCGTCTGGCCAATCAAAGCAGAGTAGGCTCTCAGAAAAGGAGGGGTTTAGAGAAACTGAATCATTCGACGAGTCGTTTGAGAATTATTGAAAAATGTGGTGATGTCTAATGTATATTATGAGAAAATGAAAGTGTTTTTTGACCTTTAACGCATGTAAACCTGTTGCAGGAGACCTCCAAAACAAAATTAGGATGCTTTACTGTAAAATAGCATAGGGGCACTTTAACATCCCCTTTTATCTATCGATCCAACGACCGACGGACGGACGGAAAGACAGACAGACAGACAGACAGACAGACAGACAGACAGACAGACAGACAGATAGATAGATAGATAGATAGATAGATAGATAGATAGATACATACATAGACACATAGATACATAGATAGATGGATCTTTAGATAGAAGATACACCTATCTTATCTATCTGTCTTTCTGTCTGTCTAAAAATATACTTATTCTTTTATATTATTATATAACACTAATTTATCAGAAAGCACATAACCTTTGAGTAAAAATGATGGAAAGTTGAATTAGATTTAATTAATGTCATAGGTGCTATTGTAAAGACATTCATCTAAATGCCCCTTTTAACAATAAACTCAAATCACGTTTGGTTTTTAAATGTGGACTGTGATCCATGCTCTTTTACAGTAATACATTTGTGAGTCAGCTTCAAATCTAGAGATTAAAATCACCACTCATGTTTCACATGGATCCATCCATATGGACTGTGAAGGGTGAAGTGGCTGTGGAAGCAGTCAAGCGCTGTAATTAGGGATTACACCTTCACAAGTGGGGCTTCAGTAAAAGCCTATTAAATGTACCTACTGTATGGCTCAGGATAAGGATTTCCAACATTTTTCTTTCTCATTCTTTTGTCTTGTCTACTGACAAGCCAGGTCACCAAAACAAAAGAAAAGAAAAGAAAAGTTTTAAACTTCAATATATACCCGAAAAAAGTTTCTCTAAGACAGTAGCGGCTGGACATTTTTGGTGCTTTAAGTATGTCTGAAATACCACCAAGTATATTAAATAATCTATTTTATCCTTTTTATTGTTTTAATCCATACTGTAAGTGAAGTGAGTTCTTGTGGACAGAATGGTTGTTGGGTATACTGCTGCTAAAACATACTGTGTTAAAAATTTACCACAGTACAATATCAGCAAATATTGTACTGTACATGACAAAGCAACGATAATCCTAAAGCAGTTAAAGTTGCATTCCGTAACTTTTTTTGGTTAAAAATTATCCAAAATAAATCTGAGCAAATAGAACCAGCCAGTG
This sequence comes from Pimephales promelas, assembly GCF_988280905.1. Classification (NCBI taxonomy): domain Eukaryota; kingdom Metazoa; phylum Chordata; class Actinopteri; order Cypriniformes; family Leuciscidae; genus Pimephales; species Pimephales promelas. Next base: position 15,597,159 of record NC_142789.1, on the reverse strand, counting down.
TTCGAAACTATCTGCTTGCCTTAGCTCGATTCAAAACACTTTAATAATGAAATATTAATAATGTTTTTAATTCCAGAGGCACTGGTGGATTTCCGCGGGAAATTTGAGCATGTCTTTGCGTCATTACGTCACATCTGTACACATAAAGAAGAGTCTCGGCTAGTAGGATATATTGAGTCATTACGTCACATCTGTACACATAAAGAAGAGTCTCGGCTAGTAAGCTATGTGAGGATGCTGGAGGTGGAGATTTATAGCCTTTTCTCGCAGCATTTGATATAATTATAATCAAACTTATCAATTTAATGGCGGATCAAGAAAGGTTCAAAAGACAATCACCAGTGACAACTGGAGATTTACCCATTGTAAAATGCAAAAGACTTCAGAGTACTGTAGACTGCAACCAACTCAACTGCTTTATCACTGCTGATAAAATTAGCCATCTTTTAACAAGATGAAAAACTTCATAATGTAAAATGATGTTATCCTAGATGGACCAGATCTTCTCAATGCATGACTTGAGATAGTGGATGCAGATGGAGCAGTGGCCAGCTCTTTTTACAAAGAGACATGTAAGTTAAGTACTTATATCCCTTTTTCCACAATGAGAAACCACATTCTGTCTTTTGGCTTTAGAAATGGCCTGTAGGCCTGGAAAATTTCCACGCATTCCCATGCCTTGTTTGTGTGTGTGCCTGTGTTGTCATGCCTCAACAAAGTTAATGTGAAGATTACCAACTACATGACAAATATGACTAAAAAGAGCTCTTTCCAAGTCCCATGGGCTCCTAGAACCTCATCTAACCTACTGTGCATCACTAATGAATATATGTGTATAGTCACTCATCATTTCTGTATCATTTAATCCTAAATGCCATGAGGACACGTATACCTCCCGTCTCTAGTGCTATACTCCCTGCGAGCTGAGAGGAATGAAAGCAACATCCTTTGGAGAAACCCGCTTTGCCTGCTGTTACAGATTACTTAAAGCATTTGTACAATGAACAGTTCATAAATACAGACTTAAACATGAAGCTAAAAGTATTTTTAACTAATAGACGTTCATTTACACATCAATGATGTTTTGGAGGCCTGAAAATACTAACTTTTGAAAACGGGTTTCAAAGTACAAGTTTTTGAACACGCTAGCCTTATCTTCTCCTTATGAACAGCAAAAATGCAAATTTGGGAACACTGTGTTCAGTCTTTAGCTGCGTTGTGTTTCTTTACAAACCATTCGCCTGGCATGCATAATACGGAATTGTAAATCGTTTCCGAATGATCTGTGCACGGATCGTTTTGACAATTTTGTCGCTCTACGCGTAAAAAAAAAAAAAAAACTGAAGGAAACACTTTTCTGTTTTTGGTTCATTGTTGTTTTGTAAATGTACCCTTAGACTTCTCTATTGTTCAGTCTCTTACGCTCACCAAACCTGCATTTATTTGATTAGAAATGCAGCAAAAAAAGTAATATATTTTAAAATTTAATTTATTCCTCTGATGGGAAAGCTGAATTTTCAGCAGCCATTACTCCAGTTTTCTGTTGCCTCATAGATTTTTTAGGATTCTTTGATGAAAAGAAAGTTTAAAAGGTAATAGAAATGTATTTCCGGTTTCCCCAGATTTCTGCCGATGCTGCCTGTGGACACATTATCTAGCTCCAGAAACTCTTCCGAACATGACTCACCCTTGCGAGAACCACGCTAGTCCAAAATCTGAACTTGATTTGATTAAAAAATCCAATCAAGCCAATATTTCATCTCCACTCCATCAAATAATGCCAAAGTCATTGTAGCCATCGATATTTCATTTGTTTTCAGCGGCATCCCTCGAGTGGGTTTCCCTACACAGATGCCTATGACTGTGTTGTTTAATTTAATCACCCTCCATCTCTGCCGTTGGATTAACAGTGGGTGTACCGCCCATGCACACCTATTCTCAGTATCCCCATTGGTCCCAACTTTTCCCTCTAAAGCGATCACACAGTTTCTCGTCATTCTTTATTGGATTTTTTTTTTTAAATCCCATACATGCAATTACTACTGGAGGTGACCAGAACAGTGGGTGGTTCACAGGAAGAGGGGCATACGTTAGTGGTTTCATCTCATATTTGATCCTTGTGGGACATCTGGACTGATCTAGTAACATTTCTCTGATCTCAGCACTATCCCAAGTGAAATCCCATGTTTAGACCATCATCCCAAGTTCAGATCAATCATAATTAATTCTTATTCAAAGAATGAATTAATTTATTGTTCAGTGAATGAGATATTTATTAAGGCGAGACAGGTTTTTAAGTAGACATCACCATGAAACTTTCTCAGTTGATGTCTTTCACATGTATATAAAAAAACATACAATTTTTAAAAAACTTGCAATCATTTAATTATGCAAATTAGGTATTATCTCATTAAATATGTGCGATTTTGCTTATATTTTCAGTTGATAGATCTGAATATATCATAAAGCCAGGCGCAAATGTTTACACACAAGATTTTCAGGATATATGCTTTCACAACCAAGGAAATCAAATACTGTCCCATAGCCTTAAAAAAAAAAAAAAAAAAAAAAAAAAAAAAAAAGATTTGACATATTTGTTTGACTAAAATGTCACATAAATCAGGCCAGGAATGATTTAGTAACAAATCGCTTTAATCTGACATCTTCAGAATAGTGCTAAGTTTATACCTGGAAAGTTTGGTGTACATATGTGCTACATGGGCTGAGATATTTGTACTGGAGAATGATTGAGAAAAAAAATGAGAAAAACTGATTTATTCATGTATTTTTATATTATATAATATTAAAATAAATTAAATTATGAAGATAATTCTTATAAAATAATTAATATTGATGTTAATATTGCAATAAATGTGTTTTTATAAAAAATGAGTGATTAAAAATGAGTGATTTATTGTTGAATTTATACATTAACTGAATAATAAATATACTATTATTAATTTAATATTAATATAGTATTATTTTTTTTTTACACATTTAAATGGCTACAAGATCTGACAACATTTTTAGGAGTTTCAGTAGCTCCTTTTAGTTAAGTACATCGAGCAAGCAAAAACATTTTTTCCTTCTTCTTTTAATGAGTGAAAAGTATTTTGCAGGTGGGCCAAAAATTTGTGGTGGAGCTTCGCGGCAGGAGTTTGGCTGGGCTGCAATGCCAGCTGGTGCATTTACAGATTGATTCCCTGCCATCATTTACTTCAAAGTTCTTCCTCTACCTCTCGCACTGTCTGTCTTATGCAGTCTTTCTTTCTTCTCCTCCATCCCTCTGTCTTTCTCAGTCTGACTATCACTCTCTCTCTCTCTCTCTCTCTCTATCTCTCTCTTTCTCTGCACATCTCTTAACATATGGTGAGAGAACAGTCCTGACCTACTTGCAGCTTTGCAGCTCACCAGCAACTCCTGACTCGCTCCTCTTCCTGGTTCCGAACCGGATGCGGCACTCTCCAAAAATGTACACAGTAAATCTTACTGACATCTTTCGACCTGCACTCATTTTTCATAGTGTGCAGTTAAGGCATTTGTTTGAAACAGTCCGCTTCCTTATATAATATTAAGGGCTGCAATGCAATGCAAAAAAACAAAACAAATAAAACTCTTAACTCTTTCTAACTGTAAGAAACTTCCATACATAAAATCCAATGTAGAGATTAACTTTTATATCAAACGAAACTGATTGAATATCTTCTGCTGTGTTTTCTCCTCCTTATTTCATTTCAGTTTTTCTGGCCCACTCGTTTTATATAGTTTGTTATTATTTCAGATGTGGATCGAAGAGTCTTAGCTTGAGTTTTGGCGCCTTGATTGACATCTAAAGGCCGAGGTTAGGTTGGATTTATAGTTATAAGTGGACATAATCCATTCTCTCTCCTCTCCGAACCTGAGCCATTTGTATACATGAAGGTCACACTATCGATGGATGCCATTAAAAAACAGGCAAAGCAAGGTGAGGCTCTTTTAGATCAATATGTTAACAATCTAAATCCTGAACAGCAGTGGCCATTTAGAGCCAAGCTTTTCATTCCTCTATCCATCAGACTGTGAAGCTTTTCAAATCTGATTTCCAAAGCTTTTTCACAAAGTTGATTTAATATTTGCCAATAGTTTGTAGGATTAGTAAGTTAAACAGCTATTTTATTATTCATTTAATTTTGCAGAGAATGTATTCTCAATATATATTTTATATTCTTTCTTTTTTATTGTTAGAAATTCTTAACAGATAAATATTGTAATGGAAATTATTACTAATGGTAACTTAGAATACTTGCAGTATAAAACTACTAAACTAGTGGGAGTATACTTTAAAAGTCTACTTTCATAAACTAAAAAATGTGCTACAAATATTTGACTAAACGATCAATATACCTTTAGGTTCACTTGTAGAATATTTCCAGTACAAATGAAAAATGCATAATATCAGCCCATTCTCACTCCCAAGGCGTCACCTAACTGACGCCTTGGGAAGCATTTGGACATGCTTCAATATCTGACGCTTTAGGCGCCCTTTAGCGTCAGTTAGATGACGCCCTAGGATCGCGTGTACCCTACCCCCACCCCACACCTAAACCTAACCGCGTCCTCTAACAGACGCTTTCCTTTAGCGTCAGTTATATGACGCTGTAGGATCGCGTCATGTAAGTGACGCTAAAGGGCGCCTAAAACGTCAAATATTGAAGCATGGTCAAAGGTGACGCCTTGGGGTGAGAATGCGTTGATAATATAGTTGACTCCACTTACTTAATTTACTATTTACACACAAAAAATGTTATTTTTCATCCAGAAAGTAGTAGTAAACTTAAAAGTATTGTACTACATGCAGTATACTTAAAATATACTTGAACTACTTAGGTATACTTATCCTTAAGTATCCTATTCATTATCCTTTAACTTTGGAACCATTTGGTTGTAAGGGTTATTTTACTGAAGATAAATTCAATTTAAATTAATCTGTTCTGGTGTTTAAACTGTAAAGGTGAAAGTAGCTTGAGTGCTGTTACTTGAAAGTGCAATGGATACAATGTACTTGCAATTTATGGGTAAAGTCCTTGTTGCCTGAGATAAATATTTAGAGTGAGACAGTTCGCCATTATTTGCTTAATCAGACTCTCTTTTAAAACCATATCTTTGGTTGCTGTTTGTGAACTTGCAAGTATCCCTGCCAAGTGCATACTTTAAGGTTACAGGATTCATTGGAGCCACCTAGACTGAAAGAGTGTGGCGAGTTGATGTAAAACATCTCATGTAGTGGCTTCAGAAGTGATAAGCTTCAATGTTTATTTTCCCAGACGCTGTGTGAGGCAAAATTGACTTTTGCTATCTCAGCGAATAGCAATTATCTGGGGTGCCAGAAGCTTCTGTGCAGCGAAGACTAATTAGTTTCATTAACCTGCGTCAAAGATAAAAAACAATTGCCATAATGTAATTGAAATGCTAGTTTTACCCCCCCCCCCCTCCTCCTTATATTTTTCATCCTTTAATTTGTTCTGTTAGAACATTTCAATTTGATAAATGAATTGATCAATTTGATGCTTTTTGATGTTCACTTTATTTAAACAATTTCTTCTGACATTGTATCATGGTTTCTGGTTCAAATGCGATTACTTAATCACTTAAATTGACTTGAAACGTTTTTTGTTTTTTTTTTACACTGTGCTTAATTGGAGCAAAAACTATTTGTTAATTAATAAATAATACAGGAAATTTAAAAAGAAAATATGTAGCTAAATAAATAATCCGTGTCAAGTATTAAGTTTACACCAATTTGAATATGAAAAACTATTATTGACAATAACTGTGAAATTATGCTTTTAAAAAATGCACATTTTTTAGGGGCTCCTCTTCTGGTGAAAGTTTTCAGACAGCTTTCGAAATGGCCGCCAGACAGCGTGAACACATAGATACACATATCTCAGTGTGCAATGGTCTGATTTGTTTAAAATTACAAAATTGGTTAAAACATCAAATAGGAAAATACATTGCTTTTTCTTTTTAAAATCTGAGCTCAAAGATGGCAGTGTGCTTAATGGGTACTTGGAGCTTAATAGGTAGCCTAAGTTTACCCTATGTTTGAATGAATCACCTGGAAGATTCATCTGTGTTTGGTTCGCCCTCAATTCCTACTGTTGGATTATTAGAATAATTCAATTGAAATGAAAACCATTTATGTTAAACTAAAACCATTCAAGTTAATTGTTGAATGGTTGACTCTATTGGGTTTTTGGGTTTCAGTCACATTGAACCCCTGTCCACGATTAAATTTATTTATTTATTTTATTTTTTTAAAGGACAATACCTCAGTCAAGATGTTGACTCTTGCCTCCATAATGCATACATTTTGTACCATTACTTGCTATTGTATGTATGTAAATGATTGCTTATTATATATGCATTTTAGCAGTTATGCAGCTTTAACATTTCACCATTTGTTTAACTCTAAATTTATGCACATGGGCAATGTGTGTATTTCCCTGCAATTAACGGTTTTGCACTTTATCCTAATGAAGGATTGATATGCGTTTACATATTCAGCCGTCAAAGGTCTGAATGTTAAACCTTGATTGAAATTAGCATTAAAAATGTCATTAATGATTTTGTATGATAGGTGGATGAAAATAAAAATAATAATATTTGTGATTCCTGGAGATCTACCTTATTTCAAAGTTTAGACCCAACCCTGATCAAACACTACTAAACCAGCTAACTAAGGCCCCGTCCACACTAATGCACTTCTCTGTTTTTCGCTTAAAAACAGAGAATTAAAACGAATACGATCTCCGTCCACACCAGCGTTTTATCTGCGTATTAGATGATCTCCATCTCCAATGATCTCCATCCACATTAAAACGACTGAAAAGCGGATCACGAGACCATTCACCAACACTGGGCATGCGCTTGCCAGTGTAAACAGTGATTGACGAATCAGGGAAGGATGCGTCATGACTGATAACACCCAATCATAGAGCCAAGCGTCAGCCCCTGCGTCAGCGTTTCTAAACTTCTCTGTTTTAGGTCTTCGTTTTTCCCGTTTTAGTCTGGACGGGAGGTGCAAACGTAGCAAAAGGTCTCCGTTTTTAAACGAAAACGCAGTAGTGTGGACGGGGCCTAAGATCTTTAGTAGCATGGACATACAATAAATAGATGCCTCATTGGCTACTTTGAACGGTTGGACTAATAATAATAAAAATGGGGACCCGTGGCTTTTCTGAACAGAAAGCGGAAAAAAAGTTTACATTTATCCACTGATTTCAACAGTTTATGATGTGTGTGGACTACGAGGTTGTGTTTTCAAAAAGATTGTGTCTGCAGTTGCAGATTATGTGCAGTTTCTTGGTAATGCAGAGAACAGTCCACTGACAGACTCTCTTCAGCCTTCCTTGAGGCTTGTGTTGTCTTGGTTCCACTGGCCAAATTAATTGATTACTCTGTCATATAAACTAAAAGCTCATTCTTCATTAGAATCATGTGAACTTTATATTATTTCTTATAAAGTCTTGTTGACGTTCGGCAAGGTTGACGTCGACTAAATGGGATCACGCCCAGTGCTGGTCGTTTCTACAGCACAGCGGTGATCGCAAGCTTTGAGCTCTCAACTGCTGTTTTAACAGAAACAGATTTCTAAATGTTTGTGTTTGTTGACGGCTGGTTATAGGGCGGAAAGATGTGACTTCACTGTTCAGTGTTGCCGCGGTCGTTCTCCTGTGTGCTCCGGCACTGGTAATGAGTCCTATTTCCTGAAAGAGCAACATGGGTGCGTTTGCATCTTTTTCAAGATGGCATTCCACCTGTGTGTTTCTTGATACGGCCATTCCCTGTTCCTCTCTGATGGTCACAATTGTTGCATCACGTGTTTGGGCTAACAGCACTCTGAAGCAGCTTTTGTGGACGATTCATGTTCCCATTGCGGTCTAACATGGAGTGCACGCCTTTTTTTGTAACAAGGATGAACGACTTAAAGCCGAATCTGCCTGAGCATGTACGTCTCACCGTTAAGATTTTGTTTACTATGTGATTTATTTAAAACGAAGCTTGTTCATTACAACATTTGTTTTTGTTAAGGATTTGATTACTGTGTGCGATTCATTTAATGGAAAACTCATTCACTTCTAGTTGTCTTGCTGTTCATTTTAAATAAACAGAGCGAGTAGCTAATCAGTATGGAAGCTTGTTTCAGCCACAGAATAAAAAATAAAAAGGGTAATTGAGACTTTTTCACAATTCCGACTTTTTTTCTCACTATTGCGAGTTTACATCTCGCAATTCTGACTTTATCAGAATTGCGTGATATAAAGTCGAAATTGCGTGTTGTAAAGTCAGATTTTGAGAATTTTGAGGAAAAAAGTCTGGCCTGAATAATAACATACAATAATAATAATATAAACTCTAAACTACAAAATATAGTTACTCACAATAAACAATAAACTCACAATCATGTGTTAATTCATAACACAGATATTCAACCGAACATCCTATAAACTTGGATCAGGGTTATATCTGAACTGTTGTATGCGGGTTGGTAGATCTCCAGGTTAGACACCCCTGATCTAGATGTTATGTGCGAGAAGCAACATTGTAATACAATAGCAATACTTGCAAATTTGTGAAAAAGAAAAATCCAGTGTGGGTTTGTGGATGTGCATTATAAGGTGATTAATTAATATGTGTGAATGGCAAGAGATAAAGTTGTCATAATTTTCTTTTATCAATTACAAAATGTGTGTGGCTTTCCGTGGTGACCCTCTTGTGCGGGTGCATTTGGTCTTTTTTTTAGGGAATAAAGGAGAGATGACATTTGTAAGGGCTTGTTTGGTCTTGCGTACACAATGCCACAAACCCAGAGCCAAATCTCACAGCGGGGTTTCTCAGCTCTCTCACCATGTGAAAAGACATTGGACTTCTTGTTTTGACCTTTTGACGTGGTGAATCAATAGAATGCATTCAAACTCATCTCAGCTGGATCTTGGTTTTTCACATACCAAGGAACATGGCAGAATTACAGCATGTCTATAGCCAATAATTGTTAGCAAAGATAAATGTGCATTAATATATATATATATATATATACACATACAATGATACGTAAACATATACACACATACATACTCATCTAAAGAATTATTAGGAACACCTATTCAATTTCTCATTATCTAATCAACCAATCACATGGCAGTTGCTTCAATGTATTTATGGGTGTGGTCCTGGTCAAGACAATCTCCTGAACACCAAACTGAATTTCAGAATTGGAAAGAAAGGTGATTTAAGCAATTTTGAGCGTGGCATGGTTGTTGGTGCCAGGTGGGCCGGTCTGAGTATTTCAGACATTGTATGAGTATGTGGCAATCATGTGGGCGAAAATGCTTTGCTGATGCTAGAGGTCAGAGGACAATAGGCTGACTGATTTAAGCTGATAGAAGAGCAACTTTGTCTGAAATAACCACTCGTTACAACCGATGTATGCAGCAAAGTATTTGTGAAGCCACAACCCGAACAACCTTGAGGCGGATGGGCTACAACAGCAGAAGAACCCACCAGGTACCACTCATCTCCACTACAAATAGGAAAAAGAGGCTACAATTTGGACATCGATGCACTGACCTTGAATATCTGGGTGTGGCAGACAGGATGTGAGAAGACTCTGGCTGGTCAGCTGTGACATGATGAGACTCTGGAGAATCCGCTGAGATGTGAAGAGACTTGTGACGATGAGTTGAGACATGACTTGCCTTGTGATGATTAACCGAGACTGGGCTTGACTCATGACAATCAACTGTGCCTTGGCTTGCCTCATGACCATCAACTGTGCCTTGGCTTGACACATGACCATCAACTGTGCCTTGGCTTGTCTCATGACCATCAACTGTGCCTTGGCTTGTCTCATGACCATCAACTGTGCCTTGGCTTGTCTCATGACCATCAACTGTGCCTTGGCTTGCCTCTTGACCATCAACTGTGCCATGGCTTGTCTCATGACCATCAACTGTGCCTTGGCTTGCCTCATGACCATCAACTGTGCCTTGGCTTGACACATGACCATCAACTGTGCCTTGGCTTGCCTCATGACCATCAACTGTGCCTTGGCTTGTCTCATGACCATCAACTGTGCCTTGGCTTGCCTCTTGACCATCAACTGTGCCATGGCTTGTCTCATGACCATCAACTGTGCCTTGGCTTGCCTCATGACCATCAACTGTGCCTTGGCTTGCCTCTTGACCATCAACTGTGCCTTGGCTTGCCTCATGACCATCAACTGTGCCTTGGCTTGCCTCTTGACCATCAACTGTGCCATGGCTTGTCTCATGACCATCAACTGTGCCTTGGCTTGCCTCATGACCATCAACTGTGCCTTGGCTTGCCTCTTGACCATCAACTGTGCCTTGGCTTGCCTCATGACCATCAACTGTGCCTTGGCTTGCCTCATGACCATCAACTGTGCCTTGGCTTGCCTCTTGACCATCAACTGTGCCTTGGCTTGTCTCATGACCATCAACTGTGCCTTGGCTTGCCTCATGACCATCAACTGTGCCTTGGCTTGCCTCATGACCATCAACTGTGCCTTGGCTTGACTCATGATTGGTAGCTATGACGGTACCCTTTGAGGCATCTGCAGTGAATGCTGAAGCAACAGTCAAAGCATAGTCCATAAAAAGACAGATGAACGGGGTCCCTCACGGATTAAACATACTTTGAGCAGTTCATTAATGCCCTCACAAAAGAAATTTATGAGCAGGCACTCCAGCATATCAGAAAAATAGTCGAGATCTAAACACTCTTGTATATAATAAATGCCCAACTCGAGGTTTAATAACATTCCATACGTTGATATCCATACCTGGCCAATATCCAGAGGGAAAGCTGCTGGATCCCTGGGGCCGGGTATTCTTTAACGGGCCAAACAAGATGAGAGACGTGCGGCTCCATATGCAAGGCTTTATTCCAAAACATGGTCATAATTCAGGCAAGGTCAATAAACAGCAAACAGGTATGGCCGAGGCATGACACAGAGTACTCCTTAGGGTAAGCGTGGGTAGACAATCAGTGAACAATATCCAACAGGGGGCAAGGCAAAGAGAGATAATCCAGGTAAACAGCAATAATCCAAACGAGGTACAGAGTAGAAATGGCTAGACTCAGGGTGAATCCAGGAAACATGGGCAAGAATCGGAAAACACAAAGGACAAGGCAGGACTAAAATCACTGGATGAGCTCTGTAGCGAAGCTAACACTAGGGTAGTGCTAAACATAACGCAATATTTGGCCCTAAGGAGAGAAAGTCCAAGGCTTATAAAGAGTGTGAGATAGTTCTCAGGTGTGAGCGTGATTAGTGGAATCAGCTGAGTGTGTCGTCACTGCAAAGAATGATGGGGATTGTAGTGTAGTGAAGTCCATGTTGTGAGTGGGTGACCTTGTAGTGACCAACCAGAAGTGCATGGACCAGATTCACAATTTCCTTAAAAATTTTAAGCAGCAACTGTTTTCAACATTGATGATAATAAGAAATGTTTATTGAGCATTAAATCAGAATATTATAATGGTTTATGAATGATCATGTGACACATGTGAATAAAAAATGCAGCTTTGATGAGCTTAAGAGACTCCTATCAAAAACATGTTCTACATTATTTTTTTTTTATGTTTAAATCACTATTATATTGGTATCAGCCACACTGTTCTCTAGAAATTGGTATCACCATAGGCCATATATCCGTTGCCATATATCATATCCCTACATTTAGCACCATTCATTTGACTGATGTAATATCATTAACATCACCCGCTGTTTAAGAAATTCAGAGTGCATACTGATTTCCCAAATATAAGTGGCAGAATCGGACCAGCTCTGAGGACTCATCTACATCAATCTCAGTTAGTGGCTGCTTTATGTAGCAGAGCAGATAGTTGTAGTATGTCATACTGACAATAAAGTTTTGTGGAAGAACTGCTGTGATGTCGACTCCCAGATCCTCTCTATTTCAGATATTTTCAGTTGCCTATATGGTCTCTTTCTGGATCAAGTTTAAGTTTTGGGCCAACATAGACATAAAATTGATAACCTAAAAAGATACAGGATATTTGAATAGAATGATGTCAGCCAATGCAAAACTCCAATTTTAACACTGCAATTCCTGTTATCCAGTATCTGTCATCAGCAAAATATAAAGCCGAATGATGTGAATTGTATTTGGTTTGAGATTCCCTCAAAGTCTCACTAAGATACAGTACAATTTAATCTGTTCCAGTGAAATCATACCATGATACTGTATTATCTACGTGCTATCATCACAGTTGTGAACCCCCCTAAATGTTGCACCACTACATCCCAAATCTGAAGATGGATCACCAGTGATATTAAACTCCCTTTATCACACAACATTTCGGATGTGCCGTAAACCATCCCGAAGATCCTATTAGCTGTTTTCTCCTGCTATGAGTCGAGAATTGTCGAGAAATAAGTCCAGTTAGCCACATGGCGAGATATCCACATGAAAGAGCAGAGTGATAAAATGGTGTTCACGTAAAGTGCGTGTCAAAGTATTCTGCACTAACCAGGTGAAATAAGTGTGTATATTGAAGGCTTTGTTTGGTAGAGCGTGTCGGATGGCTGATTGCAGTATGAAAGCTTTTTTAGACATGCAGATCCTAGTCGTTCCACCTGTAAGTAGGAAGCGCAAACCCACACGAATGTAAATAAGTCCTCTTGTTTGGCAAAGCAAAGACTGATTTTGATTCTATTTTGTGGGAGTGGAATAGCCATAGTGTGTTAATTCTCTACCCCTCTTTCTGTCCATTCCAGGGTCCGAAATTAACACTCACAAATAAAAACTGCAAATAAAATTGGCTTTGGCGAGTACATACAGCAAACTTGGACTGCAACCTTGGACACATAATATTTTATACTGGTTAGCATGGCCCTATCAGCCCTCACTGGTACACCACCAGAAAGCATCTTTCTCCATTGACATCCATTAAAATGTACCCATGTTTTTCTAATAAATACTGTTCTCTAGGGTTATTATAGACCTCCTCAATTGCGTCAATAAACAGAAATTTAATTTTCATTGAGCTGTACAGAGCTCTGGCTCTTAGTTAACTGAAAACAGTTAATCACACTGTAGATAACACTTAGCATTTCCATTCTCTTTTTTTATAATAACCTTTAAAATACAATGTAAACTGATTATTAGTTACACTAAGGTAAAATACAGAGTATTTTACTTACACTAAACAATACAAAGTTATCTTAACTGATTTAAGCTGATTAGAAATTACATACCAAACCAGGCAGTCCTACTTTACATGCATGCTATATGTTTTTTCCACATATTTCATACTGCATGACAGTTTGGGCGCAAGCAGCTCCGTCTGCAACAAAACACATTGGTTCACTTTACAATCTAACAATAAAAATGATGGATAAAAAGCCAATTCGTTACCATCACTGTTATATCCTCGAGAAATATAATATATTTGATAAAATTAAAAAAAAAAAATTTTAAATTAATTTTCAAATTTATCAACTTTTGGTTTCCTCTAACAATGTCTAGTGAGTTAATTTTGGTTTTATGTTATACGTTTCATTTATTTATTCAAATTCTTTATTTTCTTAAGAAAAAAGAAAGATATTCCGATAGCCAGGACACGCATGCAGATCACAAGAAAGCCCTCACCGCTCCATGTCCCATCAAAGTCATCAATGTGGACCGGCTCTAGTCTGTAAACAACCCCTCTTTGATGTCGATACTGTAAGCAAGATAAAGGAGCTGCTTAGCTGAAATACAATAAAGACATTTTTACTCCGGAAGGATGGGATCAATGTGTCTCTCTAGGCATGTTTTCCTGTAATGGGCATGCATAAATAACTTGAAGAAATAAGTAGTTAATCATAACGATTTTACCCGTCTTACACAACCTATCGATGCATGACTAGGGTATTATGGGATGTCGTATAACGTCTGTCCTGGTGCTGTTTTTACGAGGCTGCGGTGAAGACTGCAGAAAGATGGACGTCAGAAATGACATTGGCTCTTCTGTTGCTGACTGCCACAGTAAAGACATCCCATAGTAGATAGAGAAGCTTTTGTGGATGTTCAGGTGAGCCAATATGTTTATTTGGGCGCAAATTTTTCATAGGCATGTTTGGTCTTTAGCATTGTTGGGGTAACGCAAGTTCCATAATCAGATTTAATGCATAAGTTTTAAATTTACATATAAATATCAGAGTTATTTTTTAAATAAGCAACCCAAGTTACTTTGTTTTCCCAAATATTGACTGACAGCTCTCTTGTTAAGATAAAATCGAGAGTATGTGCATCCAGAGACAAAATACTTTATGTATTTGATCTTACTTTATAAACCAATGTCTTTGCTGCTGACCTTCTATGATCCAATTCAACCACACTAATAAGCTAAAATGACTTTACATAAACATCACATACACTCACCCCCTTTCACCTTCAGAACTGCCTTAATTCTACATGGCATTAATTCAACAAGGTGCTGAAAGCATTCTTTAGAAATGTTGGCCCATATTGATAGGATAGCATCTTGCAGTTGATGGAGATTTCAACATCCAGGCCATGAAGCTCCCGTTCCACCACATCCCAAAGACACTCTATTGGGTTGAGATCTGGTGACTGTGGGGGCCATTTTAGTACAGTGAACTCATTGTCATGTTCAAGAAACCAATTTGAAATGATTGAAGCTTTGTGACATGGTGCATTATCCTGCTGGAAGTAGCCATCAGAGGATGGTGGCCATAAAGGGATGGACATGGTCAGAAACAATGCTCAGGTAGGCTGTGGCATTTAAACAATGCCCAATTGGCACAAAGGGGCCTAAAGTGTGCCAAGAAAACATCCCCCACAGCATTACACCACCACCACCAGCCTGCACAGTGGTAACAAGGCATGATGGATCCATGTTCTCATTCTGTTTACGCCAAATTCTGACTCTTTCTGAATGTCTCAACAGAAATCGAGACTCATCAGATGAGGCAACATTTTTCCAGTCTTCAACTGTCAAACTTTGGTGAGCTCTTGCAAATTGTAGGCTCTTTTTCCTATAGTTGTGGAGATGAGTGGTACCTGGTAGGGTCTTCTGCTGTTGTAGCCCATCTCCTTCAAGGTTGTGTGTGTTGTGGCTTCACAAATGCTTTGCTGCATACCTTGGTTGTAACGAGTGGTTATTTCAGACAAAGTTGCTCTTCTATCAGCTTGAATCAGTCGGTCCATTCTCTTCTGACCTCTAGCATCAACAAGGCATTTTTGCCCATAATACAGCCGCATACTGGATGTTTTTCCCTTTTCACACCATTCTTTGTAAACTCTAGAAATGGTTGTGCATGAAAATCCCAGTAACTGAGCAGATTGTGAAATACTCAGACCAGCCCGTCTGGCAGCAATAATCTCATGCTTAAAATTGCTTAAATCACCTTTTTTCCCATTCTGACATTTAGTTTGGAGTTCAGGAGATTGTCTTGACCAGGATCACACCCCTAAATACATTGAAGCAACTGCCATGTGATTGGTTGATTAGATAATTGCATTAATGAGAAATTAAAAAGGTGTTCCTTATAATCCTGTAGGTGAGTGTGTATTTCATTATTTTTTTTTTTACTGCTGAAGATTGTTGAATCTCTTCCACATCATTTTCTTTTGTTTGAGCTGTGCCCTTTGTACAGCCGTAAAATGAACATTTTCTTCAGCCTGAGGCTTATTTATTTTACTTTGGTGTGAAAGGCCTTTAGGCTTGCCAAAAATATAACTTTTTTGTTATTATTAAAAAACAAACAAGCCAGCCCAGCTGAAAAAAGTAATGTATCGCATTAATTCCCATAAAAGGCATAGTTACTTTTAGGGAGTAACGCAATATTGCAACGCATTACTTTTAAAAGTAACTGTTGTGTACATAAGTAAAATTGTGTTGGAACTATTTTTAACAGGAAGTCTAATTTGTTGAAGTGAAGAATAAACATTATGACATTGCTACTCCTGTAACATGTGCTCGTTATATTACCCCGGACAGATATCACTTTCCCCAACTCTGGTCCTTGGGATTTGAGTCTTTTTCCTCTAAAGTAGCGTGTTGAATTGTCTCTAATGGTTAAGGATTAGAAAGAACCATGAAAAGGATTGTGTGGATTTGTTGAGTGAAATGGATTCAATCTTCAATCTATCTGAAGATCCAAGTCGCGTTATTTTGAAAATGCCAAGTGTGAAAGGCTTTGTAAAGGTTCGGTCTGAGAAGAGAAGTGTTTTTTACACTTGTCTGTTTCTTGGTTTACATTCGTCTCAACGCATTTCTCTGTCTTCAATGATTAGAATTTCTATCTTGTTGTCACCTTGCCAGAAATACACACAAAAGAGGAAGAAAAATACGAATATCTTAAACAAATATTCTGCACTCTTTGAAGTGTAAATGTATTTTGCGGGCATCAGGAACTTGCGATCAGTCACAGCAAACCTGCCTGTCAAAGAGCATGTCAGTGTGTTCGTTTTACTCAGTTGCTTCAAAACAGAGTTCTGCTCCCTTTCCCTCTATTGAGTGAACAATGAATTAAACCCAATTAATTTCACAGCTGTTGCCTGGAGCATTGCGAGTTTGTCTGGTGTACTTCATTCCTCTTGACATTGTCTTTGAATTGCTCATTGTCAGAGCTATAGTGTATTGAGGACATTCAGGAATTATTAATAGTTGTGTCTAGTATTGAGTAACACGGGTTTGACTGCATGCATTTCTTTTAATTGTTTTTATATGCATGTTATATGCAGATTAGATTTTACACAAGATTAATATCCCATGCACACTACGAAAAATGGACCCATTCATACCAAAGCAGGACTGTGTAATGAATGATAACATATGCATTTGTTTGAGAATGTAAAATTAGTTGGGCCAAATTCTACTGTGTTTTAGCTCTTAGAATATTGTCGTAATTTAGTTTTACGAGACCATTTTCGTCCATTAGAATTAAACGGGCCATTTTTTAAACTAACTTATTGACTTTGAAAATTGTTTGAAGATTTTGAAAATTTCCTATTTGGCTAACACTGCATGGTGTGATTCTAACCATTATCTAAAATGGTCAGAGTTTGGTTGGTTAGCATTTAACCCTTGCTGCCATTACTATCTTGTAATCTTGAGTAAGAATCTTCCTCAATGAAACGCTATTAAAATTAATTTGCAAGCAACATATTGCCGATGTCTCTTTTGCTCATTTGCTTGTTCGTTCGTTCATTCAGTCATTCTCAAAATTGTCATCCTTTTGGATTACACAGTTTTAACAAACTAATAAACTGTGATACATATTTGTCAGTCATACATACATAAAACAGGTAAGAAAGAATTTTGATTTCTGTAATTGTAGAAAGTGCTCCCCTTTGGCACATGGACTCTCCCAGTCACCCCTTTTTCCTTCAGCGAAAAATGGACTATTCCAAAATTTCCACCACAAAAGTTTGTTATAGCCCAAATCGGTGTGTGTGCATCACACTGTAGTTACATAATTGTTCTCAGCGAACACTAATCCTAGTTTAAATTTAAGATTAAAGTTGTTTACTTAATTATATTCTACTGCTGTGACATTACTGCCATTCCATGTATATTGATGTCATAAAAGTTATATTTGTTATAACTATATCTGTATATCTCTATATCTGTGCTTATAATTGTATTTTGTATTTTGTATTTACAGAACCACACATCCATGCACATTTAATAAACTACGATTTGGAATATAACCAGAGTGAGACATCATTGTTCTGACATAAAACTGCAGCCTATATACACTGTATATACCATGATGATTTTTGAATTAACGATTTTTTGCATGTCAACTTTCATTAATTATATGCATGAACTGTAGCCTGGGAAAACCCAGGCAACTTCTGGCAAATTTAGATTTGTTTTGCAAGTTAGTCTGGCAAAGAGCTCATTCAAGCCCATTTCTAATCCTTCGAAATCGCAGCATAAATCAGAAATGTTGGGGCGGCATTTATACGATGAGGACAGCACAGCGACGGTGAAGCAGATTTTGTAGATTTGACTAGATTTGACAGATTTTGTAGATTTGATTTTGTAGAACTGACTCTGCTGGAGATGATTCCGGAGAGGTCTGTGCCCCTTTACCGATCAGAGCGCGCACTGACAGAAAGTAAAGCCTTGTTTATACTCAATGCGTCCGCACAAGCACGAAGGTGTGTGCGGCAAAAATGACGCGTTCGATGCGCAAGGCCAACAAGACCCCATTTCGCTTGGCTGTGCGTTCAAGCCGAATCTGCCCGAGCATGTCTCACCGCATCGGCACACAGTTTGCGCGTCTAAATTGCAAAGGTTTTTTTTGTTAAGGTTTTGTTTACTGTACGTGATTTATTTAAAGGAAAGCACATTCACTTCTAGTTGTCTTGCTGTTAATTTTAAATTAACGTAGAGCAAGTAGCTAACCAGTGTCTGCTCGTTTATTCAAGTTGTTCTATAACTGTCCATAACAGTCAAATGTTGCTCTGCATACGTCATCTCCTTCATCGCTTGATTGGTTTTAGGTCTATCCAAATGCTCCCAGAGGCATTTGAGCTGCATCCGTTGGTGACACCGCTTTGTACATTATTTGTTATTTGCGAAGCTTCACCAGACCATAACTCGGTTACAACTGAGAATGGTCTGGTTTTAACCAGGCTACATGAACCGGGGAGGAAACCATAGACTAAGTGCAAGCAAATACTGTTTTCCATATGTCCTTTTTAAATGCTCTATAAATACACACAATGAGATGCTTCTCGGACCTGAGGGACGTGAGAGAGAAAGACATAGAACACAGGTAAACATTGTTTTCAGGCCCATCTGCAGAGACTCTCTTGGATTAAGGGGCCACCAGTGGCTACACACACATCTCTGATCTTGGCTTCACAAGAGTGGAAAGACTGTTGGATGCTTGTTATAGTCACCCCTTACTGAGAAACACATGGGCATACACACACGCACACACACACATAGATGTGTACAGTGTCTTTATCAATGTGTTTAGAGAAAATGCAACACACCACATGAAATGACCCTCACTCCATTTGAGGGGCCGCACACTATACAAACATTGTTTGATTAATCATAGACCAAGATGAAAGGGAGTTTCAGAGAGAGGACGAGTAAGGAGCAGCCTATTAGACATATTGCTTTACATAAATCTCATCGAAATGGACAACACTCAACATCTCCATCAGTGACTCACAGCTACCCAAAACACATGCCGCCCATCCAGCTTTGATCTCAGCCTCTCACTTATCATCCCTGGGTACCTTGGACAATTATTGTTTTCTTGCCCAAGAAGCAATCATCAAAACCAAGGTAATGCAGGACAGGGTTACTGACGGGCCATGCGGGCACATGCCCCGGCACATTAACCCCCACCCAAAAGCCAAGAACAACAGCCCATCTTTTTCTCACTTTCTCTAACAAAATCACACATTTGAAGGATGCATTGATATTAAAATTCTAACCGATGTCATTAAGCCTTTAATTATTTTAATCGTATGGTCAATAACCGATAAATTACTACATTGATCAGTTAAATATATAATATGCGAGAATTTTGTAATAAAATATCCAAAAATCACTTGTACAGTGTGATATACACTCACTTAATGGATTATTAGGAACACATGTTACATTTCTCACTAATGCAATTATTTAATCAACCAATCACAATACAGTTGCTTCAATGCATTTAGGGGTGTGGTCCTGGTCAAGACAACAAGACAATCTCCTGATTTAAGCAATTTTGAGCGTGGCATGGTTATTGGTGCCAGGTGGGCTGGTCCGAGTGTTTCACAATCTGCTTAGATACTGGGATTTTCACGCACAACCATTTCTAGGGTTTACAAAGCGTGGTGTTAAAAGGGAAAAACATCCAGTATGTGTCAGTCCTGTGGGCGAAAATGCCTTGTTGATGCTAGAGGTCAGAGGAGAATGGGCCGACTGATTCAAGCTGATAGAAGAGCAACTTTGACTGAAATAACCACTCGTTACAACCGAGGTATGCAGCAAAGCATTTGTGAAGCCACAACATGCACAACCTTGAGGCGGATGAGCTACAACAGCAGAAGACCCCACCGGGTACCACTCATCTCCATGACATTTTTCGGTCAAACCGTTGTTGTCTATCAGTCATTTAATGCAGGTTTAGGGGGTCCACCCTCGGTTCACCTCAAAGAGCATGCACAGAGAAGTCAAAATTGAACATGATTTAATGACTCGTAAATGTAATTACATTTTTGTGACAGAAAACGAACAGTATTTATATCGTTTTTACCTCGTGTAACACAGCCATGTCCAACTGATCTGAAGGCACAGGTGCTTCGGTCTGCACATGCGCCGGAAGTGATCTCTTGCATGTGTACGTCACTCATTGTTTACACAGAGATTTCGGATGTTTTACTTTTCACTAAACATATTTAGATATATCGAAATTGTCTTCCATTGCTATTTCCTGTATATCTATGTTTAGATCTTCACAGTGAAAGGTAAAACTTCCGAAATCTCTATGCAAACAATGAGGGACGTACACGCGCGAGAGATCACTTCCGGCGCATGCGCAGACCGAAGCGCCCGTGCCGTCAGATCAGTTGGCTGTGGATCGTTCCGCTGACTCCAGGATTGGCTGATTGCTGCCGAATGTGGGGCGAGCCAATAGGCTGGAACTACGTAGAGAGAGAATGAACGAACGGTGTTCGGGAACCATAGTAGATCGTACTTTTTGTTTGGTGGATCTGCATAAATTGCATTGTGAATGTAACATCATGTCAAATAGTTCAGATGGGGATGAGATGGAGTGGACGTTGCCCAAATCTGTGAAATTGAAAAGGGATTTGAGAGAAAGAGATAGAAGGAAAAAGATGGGGATGAGATGGAGTGGACGTTGCCCAAATCTGTGAAATTGAAAAGGGATTTGAGAGAAAGAGATAGAAGGAAAAAGTTGGTCGGATCATAGCGAGACCAGCGAGGGAAGTAATAGCAAGAAACTGAGAGCTAGTCAGTGCGAGAAACAAAGTTATAATTGAATTCAACCAGCATGGTGGACACTATCACCTAATTAAAATTACCAAGGCGATTGAGAAGGAGATTGGCAAAATCAACTTTGCTAAATTCTTGAACAATAAACGAATACTGATCCATGCAAGCTACAAACAGCAACAAGTAAAGATTCTTACTAAATCCACACTTTAAGGGGAAAGAATGAAGGCACATATCCCAGGAGCAATGGCAAAGGTTAGAGGAGTTTTCTCAGGAGTCCCACTGAACATGTCAATGGAAGATGTTCAGGGAAGAATGAGATTCAGGGAAGTACTTGAAGCTACTAGATTAAAAAGTAAACGAGATGGATCATTAAAAGACACACTATCTGTGCTTGTGCTATTTGAGAGAACCCTTCCTAAGGCAGTTCAAATGGGATACCTGAATTACAGCGTGAGAGAATGCATCCCTCCCCCTATCAGATGTTATAAATGTCAAAGAATGGGGCACACAGCTCAGCAGTGATAAGGGAAACTAAGGTGTGCTAGATGTGGGGGACAGCACGAATATGGAACATGTGAAAAGGATGCAGACATTAAATGTTGTAACTGTGGAGGAGAGCATATCGCTGCATTTGGTGGATGTGAAGTACAAAGAGAAGCTAGAGAAGCCCAAAAGGTGAAAGTGTTGAACAAAGTATCATATGCAGAAGCTCTAAAGAAAGTAAGAGAAACCGTATCAAACAACAAAATCACCAGTGGTACTATCCAAAGAAGCATGACATTAGTTAATCAGACAGAATGTTCCAGCTCCCACAAAGAATAGCTGCGAGCATAAATGCAAAGTTGACGATGATACTTTGATAGTGAAAAAAGTGAACTTTGTGGGTTTCATATGTCATACCATCAACGTTGCATACAAGTTGAAAAAGAAAAGTGACAGAATTAAGTCTATTGAAGAAGCAGCAGGGAAATTCCTTGAGATGAAAGATATCAAAGCAGATCACATGAGCTGTTGACCGAAACTGAAAACTGGAAATACATAACCTGAGGATTAGGACACATATAATGGTTCTTCACACACTACAGTGGAACACGAGAAGTCTTACAGCTAATGGTCAAGAATTTAAAAAGTACATCTATGAATTAGATGTTGTTCCAGATGTAAAATGTGTACAAGAAACATGGCTACAAGACAGACAAGAATTTGTGATTCCAGTCTTTAGCTCTATAAGGTATGATACACCTAACAACCATGAGGAGAGTGTATCACCTTTATAAAGGATGGGTTGGCCATAGGGAGGTAACTTGCTCAAAAGGTTTATAATGTATATTAGATTAAATTTATAGTCCAAGGAAAGAGGGAAATATTGAATTTATTAATTTCTATAATACATGCAAAAGTTTGGATATTAACAAACTTAGTGAAATGGCAGGTACCGTATGCATGGCAAATGCGTGCCAATGGTTTATCATGAATTATTCTACCATAGGAAGTGACCATTTTCTAGTTCTCACAACAATCAACACGAATGTATGTTTTCAAGAAGGAAGTACCATTAACACATGGTGCTTTGAGAAAGCAGAATGGGAACATTTTAAGATGTGTTGTATGAAGTCAGCAAACCTTGTGACATTAGAAGGTGATGTAGAGGAATGCACAAAGCAAATTACAGAACACATTATAAATGCAGCGAATTTAGATATTCCAAAAAGATCAACAAAGGGCAAGAAGAATATAGTACCCTTGTGGAATGAGGAATGTTGCAGAACCATAAAAGAAAGAAAGAAAGCTTTTAAAACATTAAAGAATATTTGTCACAAGAATGTTTTGGATTTTCAAAGGAAAAGGGCAGTGCCTCGTAGGACAATTATGTTAGCCAAAAAAGGAAATTGGAGAGAGTTTTGTTCCACTAGAGGAGTACACTAAAAAAAATGGTAAGTTGACTTTAATTAACTTTTTTTTGTAAACAGGTTCCACATAACTGGGTTACGTTTAACAATCATAATTTGTTCATATAACTTCAAACAAAAACAAAAAAGGAACATCTAAAAAAACATTTATATGCAGAGACAGACATGTATGAATCTCAGCAATGGTGACAAACCGGTCACCTCAGAAATGAAAGCTTTAGCATAACTTCTGCCAGGAAGACTTAATTACTGCGTCAAGTGTTACCTTCAGGTTATCCAATCATGTTCTTATTATTGTGGTATAAAAGATCGGTACTTACACATGTTTGAGTTCGCAGATGCCGACGTGACAACAACCTCCACCCTCCCCACCACCACCAGGTTGGTCCCGTCTACACTTCCTGGGGGATCGGCTGCGCCCCTGCCTTCGTCTTTAGGCAGGAAATGCTGATCCGCTACCCTCGGATTACGATCTATGGACGGGGCCTACGCCAAAGAACTTTGAAAATAATTGCTTGCTGGGCTGTCAATAAATGGATGCTTTGTTACATCATTTTATCTCCCGAGTCTTTCTGGTAGAACAAAAGCTCATTATTTATTCATGCAGCAGTGCATGATGGGAGCCATGAATGAGTTTTGATTGGTGGCACCCAGAATGCACTGCAACATGCTTTATATTTGTCACCATTGTTGAGATTTGTGTATGACATTGTTGAGATTGTATTGATGTTGTGTATGATGTTCTTAATGTCTACAAAAACTATTTTTTTAAAGGAGTTCCTTTTTATTGATTTGATCATTTGGATTTCATTGAAAAGGTTAAAAAATTTTATTCTCTACAATGACACCTGGCTGTTATCACACATGTACAAAATCTAAAGTTAATGATGTGAGGGTCAAGAGCCCAACTAAAAGACACATTGATCATCATAATGGTAACACTAAATTCTGGTTTTCTCCTTCAGTAAATCTGTTTGTTAACATCAGATTCTGTCTTCAATAATGCTCAATCATCACTCGATTATTCACTTAATTATCTTATTAACTTTAACACTGCTTCAACATAACACCCACTTATGTGCTGCCTGTTGACATAAAAAGTTATTTAAAGCCAACATATAAGAACCTGTTGACATAAAACAGTTAATTAAAGCCAACATGTTTATTTGAATGTGTTGAAGTTATATGAACAAATTATGTTTAACGTAACCCAGTTATGTGCAAACTGTTGACATAAAAAGTTAATTTATGGAACCTGTTGACATAAAGTTAATTAAAGCCAATTAAGTCTTGCACACATTTTTTGATTATAGAGTTAGGGGATATTTGGTCTATGTCTAAAAGAATTAGTGGGAAAAGTAAAGTGACTAAAATCCCAGCTTTGATTGATGGAGGAACGGCGGGAGTGATGGATAAAGAAAAGGCAGAGATGTTGGGGCTGGCTTTTGTGACTGTGCATAGTGGTGATCACCTTATGGATATGTATAAGAATTGGCACTCAGAGAAAATTAGGATGTGAAGCTGAAGAGGGAGGATGGTACATCAACTTTAGATTTGGATTTTACAATATCAGAGCTCAATATAGCTCCACTTGGCACAGGATATACAGCCCCAGGAAAAGATCAGCTATGTTATGCCATGTTCCTACAGTTGCCAGTTGAGTCAATTAAGCTAGTGCTAAGAATGTTCAATAAAATATGGAAGGATGGAATGATACAGAGAAGTTGGAAAAGTGCAGTTATACTACCATTTAGCAAACCTGGTAAAGACCCTACGTAATTATAGACCCATAGCTCTATCTCACTTATGTAAATGGATGGAGAGGATAATAGTTCATAGGCTATCACGTGTAATGGAACAAAGAGGCCTACTGAGCAATATTCAAAATGGATTTCGGAAAGGACGCTCCACAACAGATGCTCTGGTTAGAGTAAGTAATGAGATAGAAAAGCATTGGAAATGAAAAAAAGCTGATGATAATAGTGTATTTTGACATTGAGAAGGCATATGATAATATGTGGAGGGAAGGATTACTTATTAAACTAAATAGAATGAGTTTTGGAGGAAGGATTTATAATAGATATTAGACTTTCTAACTGACAGAAAAATTAGAGTAAAGGTTATTCAACATCATGATTAATGGCAAAGACGATCACAGTGAATTGTTGGGAGTATTTCAAGTTTTGGGGGCATGGATTTGGATGGACAGGGGAAAAGAAAGGAAATATGGAATGGAAGCAATAGATTTCACCACACCCAGTACAGTCAGTATTATTCCACCTTGTCTTTATCCAGAAGTAAAAACAGATTTTAGTATAAAAGAAAATAGGATGGGAAATTGAGGAAGTAGGGATACCGACAAGCAGCTATCTGAGAAACAGTTACTATAATTATCTAAAAATCTATACAGACGGATCTAAAAATAAACTGGAATGTGTGGGAATCAGAATACATATACCAGAATTTAAAATAAATATCTCAAAATGATTATCAGATATGTTATCCATCCGTATACTGCAGAAATAGTGGCAATCATCATAGCATTACAGTGGGTTGAAGAGGTCAGACCGGATAGGGTGATTTCATGCACAGACTCATTAGCAGCTATTAAAAGTATTTAGTCAGTGACATCTGTCAGAGAAGACCTGTTGATTGAAATGTTTCACAGCTTATTTAGGTTACATCGGGGAGGGATGGATTGAGTTTTGTTGGGTGCCAGATGAGGGAGTAAATGGAAATGAGATTGCAGACAAACTAGCAAAAGAGGCATTACAAATACAAATACCACTAGGAAACGGAGAAGGAAAAGTACTCATTAAGAATAAAGTGATTCATTAAGAACATATTGAAATATGGCAGAAATGGTGGGAGGAAGACTGGAAAGGAAGGAGTTATTATAATACACAAAAGTCAGCCAAAAATTATAGGCAAAGAACCAGGCGGAAGGAAATAATAATGACAAGACTGAGAGTAGACCATACAGGTCTGAATAGCACCTTGTTTTTATTGCAGAAAGGAATAGTGAAAAGTGTGAAAACTGTGGTATTAAAGAAAATGATGAACATGTAATTTTGTATTGTATATTGTTTGAGTTGGAAAGATATTTCATGATAGGGTACAAGGGGCAGCGCGAGAATGGAATCTGATGGGGTTATTGGGAACAGACGGAAAAGGAAAGGGGATAAGAATCACCAGGAAAGCATTATTTAAATTTCTTAAAGACACTGGGTTGGTGAACAGAATATGAGAGTACCTTAATAAGATACTTAATAGGGTTTACAGTCGAGCGAAATGATGTTACACACACTCCAGTGCAGTAGGTGGCAGTATGCACTTTAAGTTGTTTGCAATCCACCATTAACTAAGAGAAGAAGAAGCTATTTGAGATTTTGAGCTCAGTCTCATTGCAGATTTTACTAGTGTTTTTGTCATGTTCGGTGTGAGCACATGGCTTGTCATGCGTTTTCGTTCGATTGTGTCGACTTCCGTCTTGTTTCCTGATTATTAGTTATTTTGCCCCACCTGTCCTCCCTCGTTACCTCACTATTTATTCCCCTTATCCTGTGCTGGTTCGTAGTTTTTATTTCTATTTTTTATTTTATTAAAATAAAGCCCATTACATCTGCACCTGAGTCCTCGCTCTTTTCACCATCCCCACACCTGACAGTCCAGTAAAAAAAAAAAAAAAAAAAAACTTTGACTGAAATAACCACTTACAACCGAGGTATGCAGCAATTGGACAGTTGAAGACTGGAAAAATATACATTGAAAAATATACAAATATATATATACAGTTACATTGTAAATTTTAAGGTTGGCTGAAATGTTTCACAAGTAGAAACTTGGATTCAGCCGCAAATGAATGTTTAATTACTGTAGCGAGGCATCCAGAAGAACACACAATCACAAATCTAGTATATAAAAAAAAACATTTTAAAAGGTCACGAGAGAGGAAGTACAGAAGGTTTTTATTTTTATTTTATTTTATTTGCCTTCATGGATAGAGAATCTAGTTGGGGAAAGTTTCATTGTTTTGAAGTTAAAGGAAAAAGGGTTTGAGAGAAAGATAAAGAGACAGAGATTTGGCAGACTTCCAAGAAGGAAGCAAGCAAATCACTCTTCTGCATAACCTGCAATAAAACAATGAGATGGGAGCGAAGTTAGTGACAGCTACTATATAGCAAACTAATTGTGTAGAGCTTTTCCCTTTTATCCTCCTCCAGGCTAATTCAAAATCTTTCTCCAATGTTCTGGCAGACGAAACTATCCATGTTTGCCCACGGTGCTATACTGCTGCTGACAGATCGCTTTCTTTCTCAAAGACACAAAATGTGAACTTAATCTAAAACTGATTGGGATCTTCCATTAGAGTGAATATTATAGATTACAGAGAGATGGTTTGTGGTAAGTTATTTTTGTCCAGTAAACTTAAATAAAATGTAATGTATATTTAAATTCACTATTTGCCAATGTTTTCAATTATTATTTGATTTAAACAACTTAACAGCTATAGTTGTTCATAACATTATTTCAGTTAATTGATTAAATTGAAATATTTGATTTAAAGGCGCAGTAAGCTATTTCTCTGAGAAATGCTGTTGAAAGTGGATCGGCCCCAAACACCACATTGCAAAAAGGGATGCAAACTCTAAAATATATTGCATTAATATTGGAAAAGCTAACCCGTGGTGGAGAGACCCAAGTGGAAAGGCGCAATATGTAAACTTCGTCTTTATTTTTCGTAAACCATTATTTTGCTTTGCTTAAAAAATTTATGAAATGAGACATCTTGCTTTTGGGGGGAAGAGCAATGACGTATTGTAGAGTATTTGTTTGGGTTGATTTCAGATATCAACAGTTTCTCAGAAATCACTCGCTGCTTCTTTAAATTGATTGTTTTATGATTCATAAAGGTAAAAAGAAAAAAAAAATACCCCTGAAAATCTATTGCAGGCAGCTAATATCGCTTCTTGATTTAAAAAAAAAAAAAATTCTGACAGATACACTTCTACTATTACACTGTAGCAACAGAGAGTATGGTTTCAAGTTTGTTGTCCTCACCACCTGAATCAGTTGTTTGGTGCATTTGTGGTTGTCAATCAAAATTAAACATGCACAAGATGTTCAGTCCTGTGAAATTCTAATCATCTCACTAACCCATTAAAAATGCATGATATGATGGGCTTTAGAGTTTTATAGAGCTGACCCTTTCTGTTTTTTCGGTTTCTCACAAAGAAATAAAAATTTGCTGTCATCAACAGAAGTAAGCTTTCCACAGACAGGATTTGCATATACATAAGATACTGGACATTTTTTACACAAACCCACTCTAATTGGATATTTATTATGCTCAGACTTTCAATTTTTCAATCAGAGGCTCAATTTGCAAGTGGATAAAATGTGCATCGGAAACATTCATGATTCAGACTTCAAATATGCACAAAGATTTCCAACTAGAGATGCATTTAGATTAAAATATTTTTTTTTGTCATTTACTTGCAGAGTAAAAACGTGTATTATGTTTTAAAAGAGATTAACAATGAATATTAATACATGCTGAAAAGATCTGTTGAAGAGCATTCTGAAAAGATCTAAGTAACAAAAAATACACACAAATAGAAATATAAATTAATATGTATTATTATGTTTGTTATTATTAAGCACATTTTCCCAGAGTATTCACATTTAGCCACACAGCCGTGAAGCCTTTGGTGCTTGGGCCTTGGGGAACAGTGTAAGTTTCATTGCAAACTAACGGTTTTGACTCTTGGCACCAAAATGTCTGAACAGTTTAATAAAAGCCCCCTTGCAGCAATTACAGGTGTGATCAACAGACTCCCAGGCTCCCTCAGTCTCAATCAATGTTGCTGTGCTCTAATTGTTCCAGAGGCTCTTGTAGCAGCAGTTACAGGTGCAAATCTATTGGCTTTGACAGAACACAGCCACAAAAATATCCCCAATGTATTCCTGCACCCCTCAGGCAGGATTCAAGAGCTTTTCTTCTTTTACCCACACTTCTCTGTCAAAGTCGCATCTACAAAATTGATCCTGGGTTATTGAACACGGTCGGAGATTTGAGAATTAATAAAACACCAAGAAAAACTATTGCCTTTCAATTTCATCGTTCCACTGTTTTATAATTCATGAGATGCTATCGAAATGTGCCAACCTCAGAAAGAGATGGACATGGGGTGGCCTCGGACTCTGATCCAACTATACATATTTCAGGGATTTGCTGGAAAAAAATATGTTTTAAGTTACATATGACAAGTTATCCATCTAAGAGCATCTTTTTTGTTTTGCCAGACTTTTTTATAATCTAAATTTTAAAGTGCTTATGAAAGTTTTATGTGCTGCCATCCGCCTGTCTTTGAGGAGACTTTGAAGTGTATCCTCTACCTGACTCGTATGTATTTTTCATTGTATCCTAAACCCAGACTTTTATAAATGCTTTTCCATTACATCATCACAGTCTTTCCTGCCCTCTGCTACAGCCATTCATTGCGTCCAATAAATGTTACTGTTTTCTGTCGCAGTTTGTAAACCCAAACAGTAAAATTAACCAAATGAAATCATTTTATTTCACTCAAATATGACTGAAAGTTATTTGTACTTAACAGAGAAAAGTTAAGTGAACTCAATAAGTGATTACACTAAGCTGCACTTAAACTGAATTCAGCTGAGTTGTAATTCCCTGCATGCTTTGCGTCAGACATTTAAAAAGATTAAATGTTGAAATTAAGTGTCATTTTTGCACATTAATATAGGGAGAGATGTGTTGGTGTTTAATCTTCTGTTATTTGGGATTTAGGAGTTTCCGTTGTGGTGCAGTTTTACATGGGGTTACCATTATGGTGAACAGTAGAGCCTGTGTTTAGGTGCACTATGAAATACTTAGAAAATAAACCAGGATTAGGCCTTAGTTCAATTAGGACAAATTGAGAGATATTCTGACAATCTGTTAATTGTTGCAGTTTATTAAAAAAATAATTAATTTGAATTAATTGTTTTTTTAAAAATGGTTAGAATGAATTTAATGATTCATTCAGATTTTAATGTTCCACTGCGATCTTACTTGTCACAAGTTTAATAGACGCCTGAATCATTGTCTTTTCAATCAAGCAATAAGATTGCACGGGTGTACGAATCGAGATCACCATCTTGCACGCACACAGCACAACTCTTTTCAACACTGATAATCAAAAGAAATGTTTCTAAAGCACCAAATCAACATATTAGAATGATTTCTGAAGGAAAACTTGAGAAATTATGTTTGAAAATGCAGCTTTGCCATTATAGGAAAAAATTACATTTCAAAATATATAATAACATTGAAAACAGCTATTTTAAATTGTAAAAATATTTTACAATATTTCAGATTTTCTATC
The DNA here is from genome assembly GCF_988280905.1 of Pimephales promelas. Taxonomy (NCBI): domain Eukaryota; kingdom Metazoa; phylum Chordata; class Actinopteri; order Cypriniformes; family Leuciscidae; genus Pimephales; species Pimephales promelas. The sequence goes on along the minus strand of NC_142789.1, from coordinate 15,566,843 downwards.
AGATAAATGCAGCTTTGGTGATCAGACACTTCAAAATCATAAATAATCTTAACCAACACAAATATAAAAATAAAAATCTTGCATTTATTTCTACTGAACAAACTGGCCCACAATGCAACAGTCTTACTTCCAATGCTTGGTATGGGCACCATCTCAGTGGCCATTAATTAAAATCATGTGCCCCATTGCGATGCAATAAAACATGTTTATGGCGTACTGCTGGCTGCCTTCCTTTTCCTCTTTTCAGCATTGTGACAAAGTGCACTTACCCTTGACAGAGTGTTAATCTTGTGCTCAGACAGCTCAGTGGACTATGATCAGGTACGGCAAGGCTCTTTAAACTCACCATGACTGCCATAGATCTTTGTCTTTCTACCCAGGGCTAGTTGGTTGGTAATGTAGAGCCAGAAATTAGCCTAGACATAGACTAGATCAAATGGCCATGACTGGGACTCCCGGTACATGATCTGAGTCTCTCTGGAAGAAGTAGGCGCCTCTCGCTCAACAACGGGTTTCTCAGATGCGTAGGAAGACTCTGAGTACTGATCATTGTGCCCGTGTGATGTTTTGCTTTGTTGTTCTTGTTTTTGTGTCTACAAAACTCATCCTTGTCTTCATCACCTTCACAGCACACAGATTAAGACAAAGTCAACATTCCATGAGGATAGGGTGACGAAAGAGCCTTTGAAGCCATTGTTGGCTGTGTTCTGGAATCCCTAGAGGTCACTTTTGAGCAAGTAGCCTCAAATCCTATTGGTCTGTCTCCAGCTCTTTAGTGCTCCATTTATTTGCATTGCAGCGAGGCACAGGTGTTGCTTTTAGATTACACCGAGCGTCTGTTGAAGTGGGGAAACAGTATAATCAGGTTAGCCAAAAAAAAGAGACGTGGTTCTCTTCACCGTTACAGCTATTTGCAAAGATTGACTCGCACTTTTCCCCTTTACCAGGTCAGACGAAGTGCCGTCTCCGGCAAAAGTAGACTGGAAGTGAACAGCTATACTGTAGCATCCACACATGAGCGGCCAGTCTCCCAACGGCCAAGCTCACATTTGGCCAGAATTATGGAGCATCTGCCATCGACTCCAAATTCATTTAGCACTTTCCCTCAGTGACCATCAACACTGTGTCTGGATGTGTTATAGAACTCCAAACACACAAGCACAATGCCTGTCGGATCAGTGGCTTTTACATTACTGAAAATCGCCTTTAAATCTCCTTGAAAACCTACAGATTCACTAGAGTACGGTATGTAAGTCTGATTATGCATATATCAGAAGCTTTTTATTGGAGTCAGGAGAGTGACTGTTCTTTATATAACCGCTTTTCTGCCTGCAAGGGTAATCAATCTGAGAAATGGAGGTACAGTAGTTTGTGTTATGCACAAAAGCAGACCTGAGGAGATTGCAAATAGGTTTTAATGTTAATGCAATCGCATTTAATGAGGTTAAACATTACAAATAGTTTGTATCCCTGCTTGAGGAAAGAATGCTTGAACCAGTCTAAGTTGGATTCTAGCATGGCCAGCAGACAACCCAGCAAACACAGAACGTTCCCTAACGTTCCCGAATGGTCACATGAGGGTTTTTTTTTTTTTTTTTTGACCAAACAAGAACGTTATAGGAACTTTCCATGTAGGTTCCATTTTTATAACGTAAGGAGAATGTTCTGGGAACGTTCCCTTAACCTTTAGGGAAAGTTCTAGAAACGTTCTGGGAACCAAAAACTAACGTTCCCAGAACCTAATTTTGTTTGCTGGGAATTGCCCAAACCCCTTCTAAAACCAGCAGAAAAGACCCAACCCGATCTCACGGGAATTCGTACGAATTTTACGAGGTGGCTAATTCGTAACAATTCGTACGACCTCACTCGTACGAATTAGTACGATTTTGCTAAGTCGTACATATTTTCCAGATTAGCCAATTCGTATGAATAACCTACCCCTGACCCCGCCCCTAAACATAACCGTCACGTGGGTTTAGACAAATCGTACAAATTCGTACGAGTGAGGTCGTATGAATTAGTAGTATTAGCCACTTTTGAATCACTCGTACGAATTCGTACGAATTGGTCGTGAGATAGCGTAGAAAGACCAGTATGAAACGACTGGGAGACCAACTAAGACCAGCAAACCAGCATAGGCAATCTTTTTTTCTTCTTAGTAGGGATATGCTGCGATATAATTCTCTTAATGGTCGTCACAGACAGCCGTTCTCTCAAATTAATATTCTGTCGTCATTTACTCATTCACGTTGTTCCATGTATGACTTGCTTTTATCTGTGGTACAAAAAAAATGAGATGTTTTGAAGTTCAAGCTGCTCTTTTCCATAGACTGAAAATGAGCCCCGATGGGTGAAAAAAAAAATCGTAAAAATAATCCATCCAATTTAGGTTTTGGGAACGTTCTGGCAACGTTAGTTTTTGGTTCCCAGAACGTTGCTAGAACTTTCCCTTAAGGTTAAGGGAACGTTCCCAGAACATTCTCCTTACGTTATAAATATGGAACCTAAAAATAACCTACATGGAACGTTCCTATAACGTTCTTGTCTGGTTCCAAAACAAAAATAAAAAATAACCTCATGGGACCATTCGGGAACATTAGGAAAACGTTCTGTGTTTGCTGGGATGTGACTTTTTTGTATATTCCAAGTTTCATTATGCCATATGATGCTTTTTGTTTGAGGAACAGCCTGAAATGTAATCAATTACTGTAAATCTCGCTTGACAGTCCCGGTAAACCATTTACTTTAATTGTATTCAAAAGAGCAGCTTGGACTGCTACAAATAACTCGATTTGTGTTCCACAGAAGGAAGTCATACAGTTTCAAGTAAAATACTTTTCATGCTAGGAGCTTCTTTAAAAACAGCTTTGTCTTCATTGTTACATGGGAAATTTAAAGTAGCAACATACTTAGTGATATTTAGTGATTCTTTATGTAGTTTGTAATATTCCAAAAGCATATTCACACACGGTCGTTATGACTAAATCAACGGCAAACTACTTTCATCAAAGACAAGAGAGAGAAAGTAACAAATCAGGCAATATGCTAGAAATTTAATTATCTTCAATAAGCTACTGCTTGCTTATCTCACTTAGCTTTGCAGCTTACAGGTCTTAGTATTGCATATGCTTCCACATAGATCTCCTCGTGTATTCCAAATGACAAATCTTTTTTATCTTCCATATACAATGTTAAAACCTGACAGTTAGGACTTGACTAATCCCTGAACTAAAGTATTCCTGGTGCTTGCTACTGTGCTAATCCCAGTGATATGAGATGAGGTCAATCCTGAAGTGGTCATCCTTTTCCCTTCATGGAAGTATCCTTTGTTCGCTTACTTTGTTTTAAGGGTCAACTTTTGACATCTAACAATAAGAAACTTGGCAACTATTGTATACTGTATCATCTAACTATCATTAGATTATAAGTAGACTGTTAGGGTTTTGGTTAGTCAAATAAGTTGACGTGTGAGTTACATATAGTCAGTAGAATGTCTGTTGGGGACCATCAAAATAAAGTGTTAGCAGATATTCAGCAGGCAGTCTACCAATACTCTAATGAGAGTTAGTTGACATGTAGCAAAGTTACTTACAGTTAGTAGAATATCTAAAGTGGACCTTGGAAATAAAGTGTAACCCTTTTTTTGATTATTCGAAATATGGACAGTAGAAAAAAAAGGTATAATAGAAAATGTTGCATTTCTTGTTTAACTTTTTACAAACCAATTAAATCAAAATAGAGGTAAATTCCCTCCTGTAACATCATTTGTCACACTGGAAATGCCTTTCACTTTTTTGTGACATGTTGCTACTAGTTCCTTCCAGAATGTCTGCCCACCAGATGCCCTTTAAATGGGCACAGCCTGAGGTCTGCCTACAAAGATGACGAAAATCTATAGGGTAATGTTCATGCACCTGAGTCCTCCGCTGCAAACGGATTGCAGATTAGACACTCCTTTGCCTTGTCTGTGGGAAAAGAGTGTGTGAAAAACGAAAGGAGTTGGAATATCACCAGGGCACAGAATGTACATAGCTTCAAGAATCTGAAAATAAAAGCAAAACTCTTTTCTTTGGTACTTGTGTAATGGAGAAATATATAAATAAATAAACAAACATCAATTATGTGGATTACATAGAAGAAGAGCTGCAATATCACTGTTCAACACAGCAATACTATTGTATTTTCTATACCTCTATCTATATTAATGGTTTCAATTTATTTTGATGGTCCACATTCTTAACACTTTCTGTTGACTATAAGTAATGTTGCACCAACATGTCTACTAACTCTAACTCTAGTGTTATTAGAGATGTATTAGTATGAACCGGTGCGGTGATATAGTTAGGGTTGAAATGTACTTGCAAAGTTACTTATAGTCAATAGAATGTTTGTTGGAGAACCATCACCATCAAGATTTTTTACCTTTAAATAATGTTTACAAAATAGTTTCAGTGGTTCATCAAGTCATAACAGGGTGAAAGGCACTTCTGGATTCGCTTTGCGGTCCTATATCCGTTATAACCACACTATGTAAGATTTCCAGTTTCTGTAGTTCTAATGAGACATAAGGAAACAACAACAAAGTTGACATGTTCCAATAGTCATTATTTTGTTTTTCCTTGTTTCTGATGTCGCAATACATCATATACTTTCATGAAATCATGCAACATACTCTTCCTTGTCTGTGGACATCGTTAATTCCAAAGCCAGTGCTGGATAAATAACGAGTGTGCATGCGACAGTAGGCTGTGGTAAGGCTAAATTATTTACGACAGTGGTAATGGAAATTCCGCTTCCAACCTGTAGGGCGACCGCAGAGGAAAAGTTACTTGGTGTTGCTTTAAGCAAGCAACTTTTTTATATATATAATAAATACAAGGTTGCACTGCAGTGAAAAAGCTTTGATAGAAACAACAAAAAGAGTTTTCTTTGGTGGTCGCACTGAAAAGAGGTTTTTTTTTTTTTTTTTCCAACAGTTGCGTTAGCTTTGAACCCAATCAGAGACCCTGTCAGTTAAGACTAAACAAGACATTGATTTTAGCAAAACAAGTCCTAACCTCAACCCTTATTGTGGGAATGTTAGACCAAGCTAAGTTTGTAGTCACACATCTAAAATAATGCCTCTACATATTTCTACAATTTTTCCATTTCTATAATGCTCGGAGTAAGTATAGTAAGCCTTTCTTAAAATTATCTCCAGCCTTATCCCCCTTATACTTGATTTACAACACATCCACTATTATTTGGACACTTAAGCCACACTTAAAGTTGGAATGAACAATAATAATAATAATAATAAAAAAAAACTTTATATTTATATTATGTATACTATAATAAAATATTATATTTTTTTTTCTAGTATATTTTCTAAATGCTTGTTATCGATGTTAGTGTGATTCATCCATAACTTGATCTTTCAGTAGGAAAGGTACACAATAAAAACGTCCATATCAGCGGATGCAATCGCTGGATAAAATCGTTCTTAAAGTGATTCCAATGAAATTGTTTCTATGTGCCATTATTATTATTTTTATAGTGTAACGCTCTCCTGTTTGGTCACATACTTAAATGAAGGGGATCCGTTCATCCAAGAGCAGAGTTAAGTATATTTATGGTTTTGTGAAAAACCCAAACAGTATAGATAAACACAACATCAAAATTGTCAGCAAATCAGCACATCACAAGTAGTTCTTGTTAGAAGTGAGTGTTCCAATATTCCAAAAGTTCAGTAGAAGTCCAACAGAAAGTGATTTAAATCATAAAGCATCAATCCTCGTAAACAACAAAGGTGTAGAACCAGAGCACAACATAGTCCAGATGAATTGTCCATATTGAATGAAGTCAACAGAGAACCCTCTAAACAAACAGGCAAATACAAATCAAAATATGCAAAAAAAAAAAAAAAACATTGATAATAAACAATCAAATTACAAAATATATACAACTTACATTGAGCTGTTGAACCAAAAAGATTCCTCAAAATAGGGTTTCTTGCATACGGCTCAGTTGAGCAAACACTCAAAGCCATGCCAATACCTGTCTAAACACTCTTACTTGTCTCTCTTAAAAGGATAGCCCTACCCAAAGAAACCTCTATAGCTCCCCCTTGAGGCGGGGAGTTGAATTACAGCACAAGAAATGTAACATTCTTTCAGAACTGTTACAATAGTTATGAGGTGGACTCTGCTATTCTTTAATACTGAGAACGATTTTAAGAACTATAGTTATCTTTATAGTTTACGTTTGAACGGGCCCTTCCAATCGATGAGGAGCCAGCTTCACACAGATGTTATCATCCCAAAACCTTCCCCTTAGTTGGAGATCTCAATTATGAGGTAATATTTATTAAATAATTAATATCAATAATTATTTAAGAAATATTAAATCATTTTTGTCATGAAGCATTTGTTTTGTAAACTATAGTGTTTTTTTTTTTTTTTGGCAGAGAGGTCAGAGCCTGACTGATTTTTCTAGGCCGCACTTAGGATTCCCGATGGTAGTTCACGCTTGCCGCGCTAAAGGAGGAGAGTAGTGCCGTGAACATAGACCTGAGGAAGGTCAGATGGAGGGTACCTGACAGTGTCTTTAGCCCCAGAGGGGTTTCAGCGGACTGAGATGAGATGGCCCCATCTCTACACTACATGCTTCCAGAAATGAGTTGCAGTCCTCTGGGAATACCTGTCATAAACAGTGGGAGGGAACAGCACCATATTCTTTAGACCCGTTCAGCCAAATCCCTTAAATCGACAAATATATAAACAAAGAAAAAAAAAAGGAGAAAAAAAATAAAACATAGTCAGAGAGGGCTCTATAGGAGCAGGCTAAGATATAATAAAAAATGATTAAACAAAGAGGATTTCATTCTTATTTTTTAATGGATTCTGTTTTAATTCAAACTCCTCCACAGAAGAGCAAAGAACAGAAGAAGTGCAATTACACACCTGGGGAACTCCCAGCCTCCGATCTGTAATCATCAAGACTCCCATTAAATGCTTTGTGACACATGAAGAATTTCAATGTGGAAAATCTACTCGGGAGAAATGCAGATGCTATATTTCAAGAAATTATACATATGGGAATTTGTCTGAGAGGTGCAATGGTCCTCTACTAATGCGCTTGTTAACTCAAAGATAAAAAAAAAATGATTTTTTTTCAGCAACACCTCCAAGAATGTTCTTTGGTCATATAATGATAGCATCAAGAACATACTTTGCTGGATCTTAACACACACTACACCCACTCGATGCACAGCGGCTGCTGTGTTGCTCACCACAGCCTCATGTCAATCCTTTGTCACATTAAACACCACCTTCTTGGTGGGTTCCAGAATATACCGTGACAGCTGGTGTCTTAATTATCAAGGCCTTTTCTCTCTCTCCTTCTCTCTTCCTTCTTATTCTTTTCAGGTTATGACATCTCTCTGTTTTTTCTTAGGTGAAAGGATGTGAGGGACATACGCTGCCACACATCTGAGGGGGAGAGTCGAAGGTGAAGAGGGCTTGTTTTGCCCGAGTAGCAGAGCTTTGGATGTGTCCTCTTTCATTTTAAAAACAATAGGCTCATTCACAATCACCTCTGTGGTTTTCTTCAGAAAGCAACGGACCCCTCGGCCAAGAACGTTGCAGTGGCTTTATTCTCTCTTGTTTGATATAGTGGAGCTATTATAGAACTTTTCTAATCATCAAAACATCCAAAAGTTTCCTCCTAATCTCTAACTGTTAGATATTTACCGAATCTTATTTACCTGATAGTTACCTGATATTTATGTTAGACTCCACCTAATCTTGTCCAGTCGTTTTCGCGGATCTGGGGATCGTTTTGACAATAGTGTCGCCTGTATGCGGAAAACTCAAAGGAAAAACTTCTCCGTTTTAAGCAAATCGTTGTCGTGTAAACGTGCCCTAAAATGTATCGGTTACCTATAACGTATTCATGATTGGATGGAGTGGTGACACAAACGAAACCACAGAACAGAAACAGAACTGTTGAGTGGCAAACGAGCAGCACAGTTGTTTTGTGTTGAATCAGTTGAGTGAATGATTCAGTGACTCACTTATTAACAAGTCGCTTCTTTCATTCCTGTGCTTGAACAAATCAGTTGACTTAATGATTCAGTGACTCATTAAGCTGCTTGTTTCGTTTACGAATGTATTAGTGTTCTTGAACGAATAAGTTGAATAACCTGCTGAAAGGATCACTAAAAGGGCGTTCTACACACACACATATATATATATATATATATGAAGAGTTCAGATGCAAAAGCCTCTAAGTGCCATTTGAAATTTTCTTCTAGAATGATCATTTTTATCAAGCTTGTATATTTAAGTTCAGTAATTTCACTTAAATGGCAATGATAATTACCTAGTAATTGTTATTTAAGTGAAATTACTGAACTTAAATATACAAGTTTGATAAAAATCATCATTAAAGAAGAAAATTTCAAATGGCATTTAGAGGCTTTTGCATCTGAACTCTTCATACATATATATATATATATATATATATATATATATGAAGAGTTCAGATGAAAAAGCCTCTAAATGCCATTTGAAACTTGCTTCTTTAATGATGATTTTTATATATTTAAGTAATAATTTCACTTCAATAACAATTAGGTAATTATCATTGCCATTTAAGTGAAATCACTGAACTTAAATATACAAGCTTGATAAAAATCATCATTAAATCATCAAGAAAATTTCAAATGGCATTTAGAGGCTTTTGCATCTGAACTCTTCATATATTGAAAGAAAAAACAGAAAGAAAAAAACAGAAAGAAAAAAAAGAAAAAAAACAGTGTTCAGGAAACTAATATTTGAATATAGACAGTATTTACACTTTAATCATATTATTCCCATCTATCCATCAGTCCATCCTTCCATCTATTCCTCTAATTCAGCTCGACCTTTTACCTACTGCTATCTTTTATACTACCCATGAACTTTCTTTTAATACCCTCTCATGCATGAAGTCATATTTCAGCTCTATATTCTGGAGAGTGTTTAATGAATTCCTAATGGTCTCTGATTTACATCATGAACTGCATAGTCTCATATTCCTTTAATTTATCTTCCTCCACTCTCTTGGAGAATGCTCATCACGCATTCATGGGTCATGGCTGGACTGCAATGCTCGATACTTACCTCCTAAGATGAATCCTTCACAACACAGCCCTGGGCATGTCCATTCTCTCTGCCCGTAATATGAGCTCTCAGCCTGGGGTGCACCTGTAGGCCCACCTGTAGGCGTGTCTGTCAACTGCATCCCTTGCATAAGATTCAGTTTAGGTCATTTACATGTGCTCTAGACATGTAAGATCAACGTGACTTCTGTTTGGGTCCTTTTGTCAAAATCCAGTGTAATTTGCACACCGGGGAAAAACAACTTCAGCTGCGATAAAAGGGCTTATAATTAATTATTCATGTGGTTATAAATGTTGGAGCATGGGCTAATGGCCTATGTGGCATTATATAATAAAATACTATAATTATGTTTTAAGAATATTTCATAGTTCATTATGTATGCCGGAAACCGATGATGAATTTCAGAATTATTGCAGACCATGAATTTCTTTATTTCCGTCTGTCCTTGCTCTATATAATCATTGCCGAAAATGTACTTTACAAAACCGTAATTAGAATATAATTGTTTTTGGGTCTAGATGGGCACAAGTGAATTAGAATTTGCTGAATCGTACCCAGATTTATTAGTTTTCCTGTTTCATAGGCTGCTCTTTTGACACAGCAACTCACGATAGGCAGAGAATGTAATCTTGCGTGAAAATGACTATTAAGATTGTGTCAAAACAGTCATTTTTTTAGCCTCTCTTTCATAAGATTGCAAGTTAATACATCAGACTCAACAACAGAGTGGAGGGAAAAGACAGCGAAATGAACATGAGCTAAAATAGCACCCAGGGGAGACGTTCGTTCTTCTCTGTTCTGCATTAACAAACTTGGCTGTTTCCAAATAAAAGGAGGGGGAAGAGGAAGCTGCTTGAGATTCTGGAGGAGTAGTCCCTGCCATCACCTCCATCTTTCCGCCGCCCTCCTCCGCCTGGCCAACCTGTGCTTTAAACACAAAGAGCATTATGCATGAGCCCCAGAAGGTCTCTGAACAAGCTCCATCCTGCCACCCCTCTGCCCAACCTTCACACAATGTCATAGGCATCCTTTAAAAAAACAACAACAGTCCATTCCTACCATTCACACCATAGCCAGGCAATTTACTGGGTTCACTTACCATAAGAATCTCAATTACATTTTCATGTCAAATGATAGAAAAACATATTGCATTGTATGAACAACTTTACTGTGGCACTATCATGGTCTCAGTAATATTACATATATATATATAAACAAATATTTGTTTGTTTTGTTTTGTTATTGTAATTATTATTTAGCAGTTTCTGAGTGAAAATTGTTAGGGTTAATGGAAATATGGCATTTTTAGCATGTGACCGGCCTAGATTTTTAGCATAGACTGGAATAGTATTTTATTTTATTTCCAACTTTGAAAAAAAAAAAAAAAAAAAATTACAGTCATAAAACAGTATTTCTGATGTTTAACAGACCATGATATTACTATTTTCTATTGTACATAAAAAGTCATTACATTTGTATGTCCCAAAAATACTTTTCGTTCTTAAAAAAATCTTCCTTTGTGTTTAGCAGAAGAAAGAAACTCACACAGGTTTGCAACAACTTGGGTAAGTAAATGATGACAGAATTTTCATTTTTGGGTGAAGTATCCCTTGAAAGGCTCATTCATCGTCTAAACCGAAAAGGAAATAAACTCAACACAGTGATACAGAACATAGACATTTAAGAATGAAGTATTTGTAGCTGTATTTATAAACTGGCTATTAATGTCTAGTAATGCTTTATACATGATGAATTAACTGGTTACTAATGCTTAATTTGTGATCAATAGCATGTAAATATAAATTGTTACAAAATTTTCTTATATATATATATACTGTGAATCTTGTGATGACTGCTCAGTGTAAAATCTGAGACAAAAGCATGGGGGAATGAAAGTTTAGTTTCTGCCTGCAACCTTTGTGAGAATTTTATTTTAACAAACCAAATACATTTTTTATATATGTAACGTATTAAAAAATGTATTTGGTTTGTTAAAATAAAATTCTCACAAAGGTTGCAGGCAGAAACTAAACTTTCATTCCCCCACGCTTTTGTCTCAGATTTTACACTGAGCAGTCATCACAAGATTCACAGTTTTATTCACTAACTGGCAAGCCTTCAAATTTTTAATATATTCAAAATATTTAACACTGCCTTGAGAAATTCATCACTTAAAAAGAATCACACATTGGTTTCTAGAATGAAATACTTAATGTCAAGTTGGAACCAATGAGACATATAATCATCATATTTATTTATTTCACAGTCCTGTTCTCCATGTGCATACGATGTACTTAATATAGTAATTACAACAACTGGGTAAAAACTAGGTACTTTTCCCAAACCTACTTCTAAACTTAACTTTAACCCATGTAGTTACCTCATTTTAACCAGAAATGACATAAATGATTGACAGAAATGACATAAATGATTACATAAATGATTTCATGAGTGCTGCACTGAAAAAAATAAAAAAAATAAGTAAAACTTACTTAAAGGATTACTCCGGCGCAAAATGAACCTTTGGTCTAATTACACATTGGTACATAGTCAACCGTTCTCTGAGATTTGTTTTCATGATTGTCGAATGTAAAGAATTTTATCTCTAAAAACTGTTTAGCTTGTAACTCTAGTATATGGGGCATAGAGTAATGAATATAAAAATCGCTAGTTAATATCACTAACAAGGCTCAAAATAGCCCAACACTAACACTGCAAACCGAAGCATTGAGAATGTTGTAAGTGTACAGACCATTTAATAAGAAGAAGTTTTAAAGACAGTCCACTTTGCGAATACAGGCAGGAACAGTCTCGAGCAGTCGAACCACGAACGCCGAGCCAAGTTCTGGCTCGTTCACATCTCACCAGCGCACTTGGCTCGGCGTTCGTGGTTCGACTGTTTGAGACTGTTTTCCAAAGATGGCTCCTATTATTTCCTATTATTTCGTGCTCCTACTATTTTCTTATTAAACAGTTTGTACACTTATAACGTTCTCAATGCTTCAGTTTGAGAACTCGGGTATCGTACTACTCAGGTACTCAGGACAATGACATGAAAGCCATATTTTTGTGCAGATTTGACCTTTTTAAGGCTTGAACTTAAACTTTTGATCAGCTGATGAACAGCCTGTTTTGGTTTAAATACATTTTTCAATAAATTGCCGACTCTATATTTTTTTTGTCTCTTGCTCATGTTCTTCTTTTGGCATTTTGAAGCAGTACTTACAACCCGTTAACAAAATGCGAATACTGGTTTCCCCCGGTCTTATGATTTTGTTCAGGAGTCTAAATATTCAGTTGAGTTTGGATAATCAAAAGGGAGGAAACAAGAAACCGGTGTAGCAAATTAATCAAAGAATCACCAAACTCATACAAACATGAAAACCAAAAACACATATACACCAACTTAAAGTCCATGAAAACAAAATTCAAGCTGAGACATAACGTGACACCCAGGGTGTCACTTTGAATTCAGAGGGTCACTTGTGGTGTGTGTTCGAACAAATATTGGTTTTGTGTCAAGAATCCACTTGAAAGTTGGATATGTTAATCTCATTGCTAATGGCCCTCTGAAAGGTTTCTTAATATTCTCTCCTCAGCCCACTACAACAGAGCCTGTCTCCACAAGGTTAATTAGTTGCAGGTCCCCTGAGGGCCCATAAGTGATGAGAGCTTAAGATAGTGAAAGAGGTTCCTCGGCTCATAGCGACATAACAAGGTTAATGGGTCTCTTATATGTTTCATCCATGCCACCTGCACTACTGCCCACTTTGTCCACATGCTGAGCCTGGGAACATGGTATTATAAATAATCAGTTTTTCCCCCCCAATGCTACACCAGCCATTAAGCTACTTTGAGATGTACAATCATAAATAAGCATGCTTTTTTGTCTAGTTCCTTAACACTAAAGCAGCAGGTTCTGTGCTCTATAGCAAGAGCAACATCTGTTTTTGAAACAGATGATTTTCTCAACATTCTTTAACTCAATGTGCAGTCTGTTCCGCGAACAGCTGTTCCTCATTTAAACAAGGTGAATAACTTACTCAAAAAACAGAAAGGAAGATGCGCATAAAAGGAAACTGAAGATTACATATTTGGGTCAATGTGATCCTTTTTACATTTTGGAGACATATATAGGCCTACAGGTACTTGAATAGCCATCTTCTATGTTGATTCATTTTGATAATTTTGTGGGGTATCAAACATGTCAGGATGATACAACTCACCTGACAGCCTCATACGAGGAAAAAAGACATCAGTAAAATAATGACATTATTGAGAAGAAAACAGGTAACCAGATACTGCAGTTTTTAACATTATAACATTGGCATTTCAAATTAAAGCTAAATATTTCTTATGTCTCTCTCTCTCTCTCTCTCTCTCTCTCTCTCTCTCTCTCTCTCTCTCTCTCTCTCTCTCTCTCTCTCTCTCTCTCTCTCTCTCTCTCTCTCTCTCTCTCTCTCTCTCTCTCTCTCTCTCTCTCTCTCTCTCTCTCTCTCTCTCTCTCTCTCTCTCTCTCTCTATATATATATATATATATATATATATATATATGAGATGTGACATGTAGATGCGTTCCCATCCTAGAATTCCGTCCTATTGTGGAATTTTGTCTAAATCCAACGAACATGGCACCCTTTAGCGTCAATATAACAAGCACAGAGCTTTGTTCGGTTATAGGTAGGTTTAGTTCTGGTGTAGGGTTAGTGTTAAACCACTAGGAGGCGTGCTGGACATATATATATATATATATATATATATATATATATATACATACATACAGTATACTATATAATATATAAATAGATAGCAAATATAAGAGAATATATGATTGAAAACAAAAGCGAAAAACATGCTCCTAGTGTTATATCTGAATCGACTAAAATGACTGAAAATCTTGTATTTTGCTCCCAGACCATTAGATGAAACACTATAGGTTGAACGCGTCATATGTGATGTCATCATTTTCAGAGATTCACATTTTTTGTTGTTTTCACATAGACGTGCCCTTCTGGCCCGTTTTTTTTAAAAGTTTGCGTTTTCAGGTAACCAAAACACTGTGGTCGTGTAAATGAACGGATAAATAAAATAAAAATGCATAACAAGTTTAATGTTTTTAGTTGAAAACTGTGCCATGTAAACTCGCCTTTTTTGACTGCTTTAACACCTTTATTAAAGGTTTCTTCTATCCTTCAAACATCAGGGTCAGAGTATTCTTCTATTCTTCATCTCTGGCAGAGGAGTACATGAATGAGAGTAAATTATCCCAATGATTAAACTGAGAACCTGAAGCATGTGAGAGATGTTAGCCCTTCGGCGAGTTTATTATGTATGTATACCACACACACACACACAGGGGCCTAGAGTAAACATCCCCAGATACTCCCTTTTCCTCTTTAAAATTCCAGATCAGTGTTTGAATTCTACCAAAGCTTCTGGGTGCTACATAAAATCACTGAGTCATTCACTGTTATATTCTGTTGTTCGGCTAGGATTACTAAACTCATAACTACTAAACTAGTTTGCACAAAGCAATAATATACATTAAGAATTTGTGAGGGTGATAGTAAGTTCTTAATATACAGCCCATTCTCACCCCCAAGGCGTCACTTAACTGACGCCTTGGGAAGCATTTGGACATGCTTCAATATCTGACGCTTTAGGCGCCCTTTAGCGTCAGTTAGATGACGCCCTAGGATCGCGTGTACCCTACCCCCACCCCACACCTAAACCTAACCGCGTCCTCTAACAGACGCTTTCCTTTAGCTTCAGTTAGATGACGCCGTAGGATCGCGTCAAGTAAGTGACGCTAAAGGGCGCCTAAAACGTCAAATATTGAAGCATGGTCAAAGGTGACGCCTTGGGGTGAGAATGCGTTGCAATATAGATTATTGCTTTTGTGCAAACTAGTTTAGTAGAACTTCAACAGATTTGGGAGGGTGATGGTAAGATGGAGAGATGCTTTGTTGAGTGGTGCAGAAATGGTCAGCATTTGAAAGTGTGATAAAGGCAGGTAATTGTGCAAAGCTTGAGCTTAAGTTTTATTGTTGGATCCTCATATGCACTTCTTTGTGCTTTAACCCGGAATGTGCAAGACTCTTAAGCAGTCTGTGATTTGAATATTGTTTCAATGAATGCAATAATTATGTTTACTGCACAGAAGTCAATAATAGAAGAAAAAAAAAAGCTACAGAGATGTTAATGCCATTCATTTGACTTAATTAAGTTTTTAAAAGTGTGACGATCCATCCAAGAAGGATGTGCAAATATAATTGAATCTTACTATCAAATCTAGGGGTCAGTACGATTTTTTAGTTTTTTGTCAAAAGGCACTGTATGACTAAATGGAAACCAAGAAATTGGATGTTGAACAGCCCGTCTGAGTCACATCAACAAAAAGCAATATACCCATTCTGCACATTGTGCCTTTTGAATTCTCCTGTGGGTATGTGTTTAGCAGCTCTGCCATGGTACAGATTGAATTTGTATACATGATTGGCAGGCCTATAATACTTATATGTAGCTGGTTGAACCATTGGTGGTGAATATAAATGCACGCTGCTCTTGCATACAATACATTGCCGTATTAAACCACATCTAGAGGCTGAACATGAGTTTGAAATCAATGCCCTGGCTGCAATGAAAGTGAGTTAACGTGCTCTTCTGAAAGATCTGGCAACGGAGATGAATGATCGTGTGACATCGTCAATGCATTGAACATCAGTCGATCGTATTCGTTTTGTCATTTCAGAATGTGCATCTCCTGTCACTCAGAAACGGATGCATGAAAGGACTGTTATCCATGCTTGGAATCTCAAATCAGTGTTGATCTCATTAATGATTGTACTGATTAAAATTGACAAAGGCCCCATTTACACCTGTGTTCCCTTTCGTCAAATGACCATTTGGGGAACGCCCCTCAGTGTAGCGCCTCTGAAGCATGAATGAAACTAGACCAATCCCGATTGGTGTTGCGTCATGATGATGTCATGTGTGACGGCATAAGTGGAAGCTACAAAGAGACGCCGGCACACAACAGTGTTAGCTGTCTGTTCTGTTCAGTAAGCGCTCTCTGTCTGAACTGTCTTATTTGATGTTGTTTGTCATAAGCATATCTTATATATTATGGCGAGTGCAAGTTTCACTCTTTGGGCCCTATCTTGCACCCGGCGCAAATTACTTTGTACACTGATAGATGTATCATTCCTATTTTGCGCCCGCGCAAAGCGGGCTTTTTCTTCCAAAGACACATGTCGATAAACTCGGAAACGAACTTGCGCTCCCTGGGCGGGTCGACGCGAAAAGGAGGCTTGTTTCGGCGCAAACATTCCCTAGTGCTATTTTGCCAAGGGGGTAATCCATCGACCGGTAGTTAAAGCCTCGCGGGAGCTGCCATCTTGTAGCAGAACTTCACTTGCGTTAGCATTTCCATTGACTCCCATTCATTTTGGCGTCACTTTGACAGCGAATAACTTTACATCTGAGGCGTTTGAAGACCCCTTTTGTCCTTAATTTATTTCTAAAGAAACACGACAATGTATAAAATGCTCCATTAAATTGCAGCTTATGTTATGGCCACGTAGAAGCAGTTTTTTTGTAAAAATAGGCTAACGATTGCGTCATAACCAAGTGACTCTCTGTCGCACAGTAGAGAGATTACCGTATGGACAGGAGGAGAAGCTTGCGGAAAATCGGGGAAACGTGGAAGCAAAATGACAAAATAATTAATCAGAATACCTAGCAAAAGTTTCTCCTGCTCCTAGCTCATGGAAAGCTCCTACTCACACTCTCGGCCTCTGCGAGTTTCGGAAGGGTTTTGATTCAGATTTCTCATGCCACAGCCACTAGAAGACAGACGGGTTTGCCACGTCACATCTACGTCGTCAAGCTCTGTTTGAGTCAGTTTGAGTCAGCACGTCAGGGACGGAAGTGCAAAGAAATCACCAAAAACGGGTTTCACTTGTCTCAATGGAGATCCAATCTGTCCACTTCTTATACTGTCTATGTATTTTGCACTTCCAGAAAACAATTCTACCACGGACCAGAAAAAACCTAGTCTAAAGTACTTGTGTACTTTTAAACAGAACAATTAAAAAAGAAAGAAAACAAACTATTTTCTGCTTATGTAATCCGTATGACATGTGCATTTCTCTCTGGCGCATTCACTACTGAAGTGATCGCGAGTCAGGTCAAGAAAAACTTTTGTTTTATGTTTTAGATAAACACATGTTAAGGGAAGCCAATGTTTTATGTTTTAGAAAAAAAAAACCAAGTATTTATTTTAAATGAAGTAAAGAGAGACTGTCATTATTTTTATTTTTTATAAAAAAGACCGTTGGTCTTCTGGGCTGTGACATTTCTGCTTTTCTTTTTTTTAAACCTACAGTATAAATTTATCCATTTGTCCTGTTCTGTCAATCTGTCTGAAATATAAAATTGAGACCATTACAAAGGGCTGAGCGAGCGGGATGATTCCCTCCCGACAAGTCCAATTAGAGGTAAATAAACATTTCAACTTTAAATGTGTGAAATAATAGGATTTTTTTTTCGCTTATTCATTTTAGTTTGGACATGCATATGTTGGTGTTTTGATATTATTTCAAAATATGCTGAAAAAGTTATTATATGGTACGATAGTTATTTTAGGCTGTTTACATTGGAAAATAAAGCTGTGATTCTGCGGCACCCCTAGCCAGTTGTCACGGCACCCACGTTGGGAACCACTGCTTTATGGTATCATGCTGTTTACACAGACATCAAGAATCATCATATGAATCTCAACAATGGTGACCATTAAAAAATTATTCATGCTGAGAGCCATGGATAAGTTTTGTATAATGCTAGTACCTAGAATGCATTGCAGAAAGATTCGTTTTTAATGGTTATCATTGTTGAGATTATCTTCATCATCATATAATAATGAAAATATTATATTACTAAAATTAATATATGATAGACCAAACAATTTTAAAGGACATGTTGTTCAAAGTAAAAAAAAAAAAATATATAAGTAAAAATGCGCAAAATTGGCAATGAGAGGGGTGTGATTTATTTTTTTGCTTTATGCTTTCTAACAGGTCTGAGCTGTTGACTCAGCAGTTGCATGCATTCATTCAGCTCTTTGCATGCGTTTTCATGAATAAAAAGCAAGGCTTTCTTACAGCCGTCTAATGCCACAAAAACTGGTGAGCAAACATGTCATGAAATTGAATGTGAACTCAAGGCCGTTTGCAGATTATCACTGCATTTTATATACACGCAGTACCTCAGAAATATTCACAGCCCTAGGTGCTAACTCTGGTGATACTCTAAAAGAAAAATCACCACAGCATTAAAAAGGAACCACATCCCGCGCACAGATGGAGAGTGCCACCGCTTCCCATTCCTTTTAGTGGGAGACGTACTGCCAGCATAGTAAAATGAAATGGCCTTATTTGCATTGAGCTGGAGGAGAATAGCTTTTAAAGTGGGTTAGGGTGAAGGGGAGCAGAAAAGACTTCAGAACTGGTTTGTGGAGGAAAAAGAGAGAGACAGAGAGAGGTAAGAGGCTTAGCGTGCTTCGGGGCTTCGGTGTTTGGAGAACCAGACTGTGAAAGGAAGGGAAATTAGGCATCACTCGCTCTCTTTCCCTCTTTCTCCTTTAGCTAATGAGGCCAATAGTTCCTATAGCTGTCAGAGTGTCACACTGATGTCCAATGAGGGGGCCAGATGTTCCGCTTTCGCAGTGCGTATGCATGCATCTACCTGGGTTACACACATTGATCATAGAGAGAGGCTCATGCAGGAAAGCTTTGTTGGCTCCAACTGGGCTGCTTGTATAAGAAAAGATGGAACAGGCCCAGTCGTCCTCAGGCAGGTATTGGCTTTGAATATTTGACGCTTTTAGGTCCAGATGAGGAGGAACTGCATTCAGAAACTACTACTTATGAAAGAATTCACAAGCCCTTGCACCCCTCACTCGAGTTGAAAGCAAAGGAGGTGTTATCACTGCATCACAACATCTGGGGCTTTCACGTCTCGAGGGAAGTTGGACATGAAATACATTCCCTACAAAAAGAACGTAGCTGGAAGATTCTCGGACGGCATCAGAAAAAGACCAAAGAAACATTTGAAACAGAGCCTGTGCTGCAAGGCTGCAGTCTTAGAATGACACTGGATCTGGAACAGTAGCCCGAAACAATGGCAATCGTGAGGTCCGACCGCTGTACTGGAAAAGTTTGCGTTCTGAACGCTTTCGAATTTAAATACAACACGCGTCTGTGGAAAATGTGACCGCAGCATAAATGTTTGTATAAGCCCTGATTATCAATGCGGCGTGAGAAGCAAAAAGCTTTGTTCGGTGGGCTGAGGAGAATCCTCGTCCTTTATTAAACATCTAAGTTCAGGTCAGCTTCATTATCATAATACAGCGCTCTTATACCATGAAACAAACATCCTTCCTCAAAAAGACAGCTTGGTCGACAGATTGGGATTTTGTGCCTTGTGTGCAAGTTTTGTTTGTGTACAACGGCTGGATTTTAAAAAGGTGAAATGTAAAGGATATTCAAGACAAAGAAAATATGGATCTATTCCCATTAAAAAGTAGCTGGAAATGTAGATGGGCAAGCACAAAGTCTAAGAATGAAATATAGGTAGTTGGGGAAGTAAATCAATGCAGTTTCCAGCTGAAATGAACACAATATGCAGTAAAACACCAACAACCTTTATTCCTTTTAATATAAAAATTGTCATTAGTTTCGTTTAAGAGTTATACTCACACAGTTCTTTGCACATACTACTGTATTGTATGACCTTAAAACACTTACATGCTTTGTTAACTACTACATTTTCAGGTTTGCATCAGGTCTATAGTGTTAGACAATATTTTCTCATGGACTAGTCTAATGCAAGTTAAACTGTTTCACAAAAATAAAAACTTGATTTAATTTTGAGCAAAAAAATTAGACACCTTACCCCCAGGCTATACTTAGACTCTATGTTACCTTGGCATCCAGCAGTAACAATCAGTTACATTACAAACAGCCAAAAGAAAAGTGAAAATGGCCCTTACCATATATATTCATCACCATTTCAGTGGTGTCTTTAAGTTTCTCTTGGTGTCCTCCTCCCGTTTTTGGATATTTATTTTTTGGCATCTTGTACTACACTGTAAAAAAACATATGGTTTAACTTAAAAAAAAAAGAAGTAACCAGGCTGCCTTAAAAATTTAAGTTCAGCTTGAAAATGGAAAATGAAAAAATTTAGTTAATACAAAGGTGATTGATTTAATCACCAGAAACTTAAAATATTATGTTCTCTGAACTACATAAATTATTTAAGTTGATTTGACAAAAGAAATAATGTTGTGATTACAAATCATGAAAATATATATTTTTTTTTACAGTGATGTTTTTGTATCTTTTCTGTGCGTCTTTAATGCTTCGCTCAATGGTCGGATTAATGCTGTTAACTGTCGTAGCAATCTTTTTCCAAGTTAAACATTTCTTCTTGTTACTATATTCTCCACAAAATTTCCCAAGTAAAATGGCCTTGTAACCGTTTCTCCTCCAACAAACACGTATCACAATAAACAGCTCAAAGACTTGTAAAAGCAATCTAAAATGGCATGGTTGCTCCAGCCAATGTTTTTTTTTTATTTATTTTTTTTATCTAATGTTTGCTTTTTGGTTAGGTTTAGAATAAGGTGTAATATTGGCGGTGTACATTATATTCAAACACGATAGAGCATTAAACTTTTTTTTGCCACTCACTGGACATTTCAAAATACATACAACAACCAACAAAAATAAAACATAGCCGGATTCACGTTCATCTGTTTCGAGTTAAAACTGCTCATTTCACTTTGAAAGTGTCATGAGACATGCAAAAATCAACTTTTTCCCAGCTATGTCACCACAGCATGTTTTTTTTCCTTGTTAAATTCTTTGTTTGAAAATAAATGCACGCTTTTTTTTAAAAAAATGTCTTTTCTGCCATTGCAAAATGTCAATATATCCTGAGCTGCATGTTTTGGTTTGAATGTATTGAAGGGGCAGAGGCTTATTTAAAAAAATGAAAAATAAATAAGGGAGGGAGGGAGAGATGCTTTCATGTTCTTCAGGAGTAGTTCATCATCCTCTCTGAATGGGTTTCTGCTGCACACATCAGTTTGAAGCAAATGTCTCTCTGTCATAATCACAGCTTTTTATGATCATTTTGCCCTTCCTGCCCTTTCACAGTGTCAGAGAGTAATGAGTGCTTTTAGAGAAGAGAGTAGAAAAGATAGATAGATAGATTGTGTGTATTTGTGAGAGAGAATCCAACCTCCTCACTTTGATCAATGCCAAGGAAACACACCACAATGTTTTGGGAATGGCTTTGGAGCCAATCCAACCCATCTTGGAATCCCCCAAAAGATCCTTTTGTGTGTTGATTCCTTTATCTGTTGTGTTGTTTGCCATTTGATCAGTGGAGACATGATGTAAGGATTTGGCATGGTATTCAAATGGCCTAAAGACACAAACAGACACTAGATTGAATAGTATTCAAACAAGATTAAACAAATAAAATCAGACACAAACTTAATTCTTAAATGTCTATATATATATATATATATATATATATATATATATATATATATATATACATATATGTGTGTGTGTGTGTGTGTGTCTTACATTTCTATATACATATATGTCTATATTTTATCTGTATTATTATTTATAATAAAATAATAATGACAGAACGAATACATTAAAGAGCACACACTTTTTGGCAATAATTCTAAAATGAAAAATATATAAACACACACACATTTTATCCCATAACAATGTTAATGCAAATTATAATATTACATTACATAATATATGAATATTTTGATGTATTTAAAAAGCATTTTTTTTGGCAACAATTATTAACAAATCAAGATTCACACTTTTGTTGGCAATACTTTTTGGCAATGCAAAAAGCTTTTAACAAGATCACTTTTTACCAATACTGAACAAAAATAAATGAAAAACCAAAATAAATTGAAAAGTATGTTATATATAGACTTTATATGTTTTTTTCTTTTATTTATTTAGTAATATTTTATTCATATAAATATTTTATTTAATAGATTAATAGCATATGGCACATTTACATGCATATTTATGTGTGCAAATTAACTTTTGTCCTATAAGTAGTCCTATCGGCTACATGGAGGTTAAGGAGATGTTGTGTAAATAATCCACAACCCTGTTCTATGGTTGAATCACGGGTTTCTGAGTATGAATACAACATTGCAAAAGTCAGCCAACGCTCACTGTCATTCTCACACCCGTGTCAGCGCTGCAGGACTTACTTCCGGTTCAACATGGCGGCATCCATGGCATGTCAGGCGGCTGTGCGAGGACTCCGGGCTGCGAGCACTAAACAACTGCTTTTCAGCAGAAACAACCAGGTAACAGATCGCTGATCTGTACGTTTATCCTCCAGTGCGTGATGTGACCTGAAGAAGAACTGAGTACTGCGTGATGCAGCTGCTGTCTGTTCGTTTATAGCGCCAGACATGATGATTTATTCTGCACATATATAAACATACATATTGCTTAACGAATTAAATTGCTTAACGATTTAATTTTTTAAGAACTTGCGGTCTGAATACATGCTTTAGTATAATGACACATTAGATGGTCCATCTGGGATTCTTTGGAGAATGATTCATAATTGTGTCTTACTTCTGAACTTTAAGATATTTGATAACTGATGTCAGCAAACGTTTATGTTTATAAAACACTAGATGACCTTCAATGCAGCCTGATTAGTGTTTTTCAAGTAACGTTAATTTAGACAGAGAATATTCTATAAAGATTCTATTCTGATTTTTCTGTGAAAGTATCTATTCTGAACTTTCAAATCTAATGATTCTGTTCTAGATATGATCTAAACGAACTATATTGGAGTTTCTGACATGATTCTATTTAAAATATTCACTTTTAAATAGTGTGACCAATAATTTGAATCAAATTTGAATCATTTGAAGCCTACATAATTCCTGGAACACTGATTTGAAAGGTGATGCATGTGAATATTTTGGGTAGCTTTTTGATCTTTTTGCCACAAGTCTTCACTAGGAATGATTGATTCACCTTCAGGTTTGTCCTCTATTCATTCAGTCAATGAGAAGTAGGCCAGAAACATGTCAATCTTTCAGCCTTTGACCCATCAGTGATGAAACACTTTTTGCTGAGCTGGCCAATAACAATTTGCTGTCAGTCTAAGGCAAGGTTTAAAGGTCAATTTGTATGCTTATCTTAGCTGTACACAGATTTTCCTGATGTTATAACCCTTATATATTTTGCTATATTAAGTATTTTTTGCAGATCATCTTGTTCTTCTTTTGGTCTTGCAACATGGACAGATTTTCAATGTTTCTTCATTTTGGGTGTCACCTAACTTGTTGTGTACCTTGTGCTTTTGTTTGTTCTGAAAGTTTCTTGTGTGCATACAGACTGCAAACCAGGACAAAGTAGATCAACAGTGCAGTTTCAATGGAAATTCAGTCAAATGGAAAGTCGGTGGCTATATTTTGACATTATAGAACAAAACTCAGAAGAAAAGTTTCAAGTAGGTCATTGAATAGATCTGAGCTGCGTGTTCTATTCTGTTTTAATCCTGACTGATATCCCTAAATAGTTCTGGGACTTTTGGCACAAATTTTGCTTGTCAGAGGACAGAGGCTTGCCCTCAATATAATTTACCTGGCTTATATACTGTATATATATATTTAGGGCTGGGTATGGGCTATATGCACGCATAAGTTCCGCATTTGACGTAAGGATGCTCGTCCATTTCCGGTTGTGTAGATTAAAGCGGAGGAAAACCGGAGAAAACGGGATTATGGCAGAGTCTTCAATATTTACTGTCCTCCCGTCTTTGAAACGAAACGTACATACGTTTAGATGTCATTTTATATATAGTTATGTTTATTTAATATAATGTTAAAAAGAAGCATAAACACAACGAGGGGTGTCTGTTTTATCTGTTTTTGTGACTAACGTTTAATTAGTATAATCATGGAGTATAAAATTCAATATAAATTCTCGGTATTGCATTGGACTCTATGATCAGCGGAAGTTATCGAGCATCCTTAATCCTTCACCGGAAATAACGCCGTGCATAGAGCCCATTGTTAGGTATTTCACAATTCGATTCGATTTCAATTCTTGAGGCTTCGATTCAATTGATTTCGATTCGATTCAACATTGACTTATTAGCTTCGATATCGATTCAATAATAAGTAAATACACAAGTAATTAAGTGCCTGAGTATATTTTTGAATAATGTGCGCAGTTTTACCGATGTTAAAGAACAAATTGACCCCAGCATGTTTGTTTCCTGTCATTGTTTATTTAGCAGAATAAAAATGTACAATATTGTATGTGTTGAATTCAAACACAACTGTGACAAGCACTGTACAGTGCTTTAACAACACCTCTAAAGTGCAAGTAACTAAGTAGTAGAAAGTATATTTCTTTCTTCCTTCCTATACATTCAAGTTATAAAAGAAATGTAAACAGAAGCACAAAATGTGCATACTCAAAAAAATGTGCAATATTATATTTTAATCAGGGTTCGTACACCTTTTCCAAGGTCAAATTCAAGCACTTTCAAGGTCCATTTTAAAGTTTTTTCCAGGACCTTATTCACCGTAAATTACAAACCAATACATAGTAAAAAAATATTATTTTGCGGTTTTTCCACATTAAAAGAGATAGTATGATATAAACAGGCAAAATTGTGTTTCGTAATAGCAGAAGGATCAGATATTGAAGCAAAACACAGGTTTTATTTTTCAAAATGTTGTTAGAGGATTTGATCCAAATGACATGCAGTAGGGGTGGGCGGTATGACCAAAATTCTGTTTCACGGTATGACTAATTTTATTTCACGGTAACGATATATTTCACGTTATAGTTATTTATACATGTAGTTATTCTCCAAAAATCATCATAAAGGGCTTTGTATACTAAATAAACCCAAATACTTCAGAAATGAAAAGTTATTTTCCTTGTTTGACATTTATTTGGCAAACTATTTTGATAGCTAAACATAGTGAAAAAACATTAACTTTTAGAAGAACTTCCCCCAACTGACTGATATTACAACACTCATAGGTGCTCATAGGCACTCAATATACAACTCATAGGTGCAATTAAACTTTAAATGAAGTGTTGCTGAATCATTTTTCAATCTCATGTTATTGCTTTACCTTATCAATCAGTTTATAATATCCAAATATTTTATTTTGAACTATTCTATTCACAATAATTTAGTAACTTCCTTTTAATTTGGTAGGATAATATTAGCAATACTATTATGTTTAAATGTGTTCCCCGGTACATTTTTTGCCATGTCTGCTTATTATACTTCGTTTTTTAAGGGCCTTGTTCTGCTCTTTTTGTGATATATGGCAACCCGTCACCTGGAGCTTTCAAGAGACGTTCAGAATCAGTTGTGTCAAGTTCAGAAGTGACTAGAAGGAGAACAGCAGTATGAAAACCGTACAGCAGCTACTGTTAATGTTGACTAAGCAGTTATACACACCTATATTATACATATTTAGTAATTTTGCCTCAGGTACCGAATCCGAGACTACCTGGAGGAGGTGCTCCGAGTTCGGCTGCTCCCGAACCATGCCGCGGTTCGCGTGAATGCAAAAGAATCACGGACAGGACTCGGGTGCGCACTTAGTAAAGTGACCTGTGCATGCGTTTTACTTTTAGCTGATTATGATGTAAAATAAAAACACATAAGGATGATAGTGTTGATGATTTACCTTGGATACGAGCGAGAGTAAGTCTACAGAGCATACACATATAGCGCGTGGACTCAGGCTAACAAATTATTAGAAGTCCACTGTCTCCTGCGTTTGCAAGCAGCAGAGAGCCAAATGCGATACACAGTAAATCTGTTGTTCACTCAGCTGCGCATAATAACAACACAATATATTGACCCGTGTTCTGTTTTCTATCATGCGTCGTGCACGTTTGTGATGACGTAAGATGCACGCAAACGCACCAGGATTTGATAGAATCAAGTTGAGTGTGAAACCAACGCTGCGGGGGGGGGGGCGCCGGTAACAAACGTGCTCGGGCCGCAGCAAATGATTTATTTCGCCATTTAATAAACAAAATATTCAGTCAGATAGGTATTTGTTGTGAAACAAACAGTTACAATTTCAAGCACTTTCAAGCATTTTATCCAAAATTTAAGCACTTTTCAAACCTTGAAAACACAACATCAAAATTCAAGCATTTTCAAGGATTTCAAGCACCCATACGAACCCTGTCTAATTATAATTTTGTAAACAATAACACTTAATAGCTGATCACACTTAACAGCAATTGCGAGTTATCAGGCCAATTCTAAGGGGGGAAAAATACTAACCTTTTTCCCTCTCAGAAGTTTACATCTCATAGACTTTATATCATGCATTTCTGACTTTATATCATGCATTCCTGACTTTATAACACTCAATTGCGACTTTATATCACGCAATTGTGACTTTATATCTCGCAATTCTGACTTTATATCTTGCAATTCTGAGAAATAAAGTCAGAATTGCGAGAGGTAAACTCCCAATTGTGAGAAAAAAAAAAGTCAGAATTGTGAGATAAAAAGTCGCAATTACCTTTTTTATTTTCCATTCTGTGGCGGAAACAAGCTTCCATAGTTCCCGGCTTACACTGGAATCCAAAATGAGCCCAAACGTCGGCTTTTAATGTTGGCGGTGCAGGCTTGAATCAGGCTTGAACGGAGTGCAGCTGCTGTCCGTCATCGCGCTGTTTTGCTAAGGGCTAAAGCGCGACTTGTACAACGCTGAACGCTCTCACTAGAGTGTAGCCCACAGCGCCGCCACTGGCCTGGATGGCTGAATCGATTCATAGGATTTGATGAATCGATATTGAATTGAGAAGCAAAAAATTGCAATGCATTGATGAATCGATATTTTTACCCAGCCCTATATATATTCAAATTCTTAAACTTGTTTATTTTAGCTAGTTGCCAAAGAAAACATTTATCATTTTAACTAATTGCACTAAAAAGAAAACTAAAATATAAATGAATAAAAACATTCTATCTACTGCATATTAATAGTAGATAAATTATCATTATATATATATATATATATATATATATATATATAAAATGTTATATATTCTAGTAGACATACTTTTTTTTTTGTTTTTTGTTTTTTTACACTTGGGATGCACTGAAATTTCGGTTATGTTTCCAGGTCGAAATGGTTTTGATGGGCCAGAATCATGACCGAAAGCAAATTTTGACTGTGTTCAGCACCTATTTAATGCACACAACATGCATAAGCTAAAACAGTTTGTAATCGGTAAGGATATGGTTTCTTAAATTTAAAATCTATTAGTCTGTGATGATCCATGAGCAAAACATCACTGAACATTTGTGGCACGCCTGTCATCCAAAAATCGCAAAAAGCTTTTAAAACTCTTTTAAACTTTTAATAAGTAGCAAACTTTTACTTTCAAAATTGTGTTCATTTTATTACGAAATTGAGACAATAAATGTCATTGGGTGCTCTTTAATGTGACAGATCAGATCAGTATGTTGAAAGACACATTACAACTAACCAAATTGGATTCTGTAATCAATTACTGTTTTAACTGGGGAAAGATGTAAATAAAACCGTCTTTAGGCTATACACCTTCACTTAATATTACAAATGAAACCTAAGCTATTCAACATCCATAAACTCATTAGTTAGCTAGACAAATAACTGAGCATTTTGCAAAATATATGCACTGTATTCATATTCGTTCATATTTTAATGTATTATCATTTACTGACTTCCATAGTATATTTTAGTCTAGTTACTGATATTCTTCTAAATATCAGAAAATCGTCTGAATGGATTCAAAAACGGTAAAACCCAACTGTTTAACTCAGGGGGAGTGGTAAAATGAGCCTATTTCCAAAAAAAGTGGAGTATCCCTTTAAATGTTTATATTACACAAACAAACTGGAGTAAAAATTCTGTAATTAAAACGTTGATAAAAAAACAGCCTAATGTGCTTTTTAAATGTTTGTTAGCTTGTTGAGAGTAGATTATTAAATACGCTTTTGATTTATTTAATTTAAATAATTATTTATTTATTTTTGGTTTTTGACCAAGTGCATCCTGAATTTTTGGATTCAGTTTAGGCTAGAGTTGTCAAATTTACCAGTAGTGAAAAATGTTGATGGTCACGGTACCAGCATATCTGTAACAATACCATCAGTACGGATGTATTTGGTTGATATAGACACTGCTTTCAAACACTCTTGTTCGTGTTTGACGAGCGCTCTCTGAGCATTATTTATTTATGGCATGTTTTTGCAAGCATTGATCATTGTAGCTAGCCAATCACAATAGTATCTGTTGAGTGCGTGAACCAGTGGCCTATCAGATCTATTAGTCAGAATCTTAAAGGTATAGTTCCTCTAAAAATGTTTAATTCTGTCATTTCTCTTCCACAAGTTGTTCTTCAGCTAAAGAAATAAATAGATGGTGGGCAAATGATGTCATGACAGACTTTTCCTTTTTGGATGAACCATCCCTTTAAAACCACTGAAAACGCACAAGGTTTTGTTCAAAGCGGCCCCACACTCTTGTGAATTTTTTCATTATAATACAGTATAAACACAAAGTAAATAAGAGATTCGTTGTACAATCAAGACAGCTTTTTTATTTTAACGGGAGTTGTCGCAGTATTCAGTGAGCTTGTGCATTAGAGATTGACACAAGAGCCTTATGATGGATGGCTTATCTCTTGCTTTGTTTATTCACAATCTGAATACAAGTTTGACTGCAAAGTTTCTGGATCGACAACCTTATATAAAATTGCACGATTGAATCGGAAACTGCTGTGATTGACCGTGCACCAACGGACGAGACAAAACGGGACCAACTTTTTTAAAGTAGCGTAGCCTACTTTGTTTTTGCTCTGGTACCAAAATTGGAAATCGTGCTGGTATTGGTACTGACTACTACAATTTTGGTACAGTGACAACGCTAATTCAAAACTGTGAATAAATTCTGTTTACACATTATTGGCTTCAGAATTTACCTCTTTGAAGTCACTCAATATACCTCTGTGAATGCACGCCATCTCATAAATCTCTACACCAGTTTGTTCACAGAACAAGGATTGCCTTAAAAAGCATCTTTCCAGCTGCACACACAGCTAGTCGAAGCACTGAGTAACCTGATTTTGCGACTGGATTCAGTCAATTTATTGACCCAGCTCCCAGAATGCGGCACACGTAGCATTGATGTGATAAGGAGAGTCTGTTTAAATAATTTTCTTAACTAAATGCAATTGCTACTATCTGTTACTTTCTGACCTTATTATTATTATTAATTTTGTCCCTGAGCTGGAGTTTCAAAAGTTATATAGAGAGGTTTTATGCTGGAAAATGACATTGGATCAACACCAATTTAGTGGATAAGGCGTCACTTCATTACTTCGTGCAGTCCACTCTGCTGCCATAAGATGTGGTTTAGTAGTGCATGCAGAGTGCTTAGCTAGCATATATTTTCATTTCAGTCGTATAATGAGATGCAACCCGCTGAAACAGGACACAAGCCTCATCCATCTGAGAGAGAGGACCTGCTCTAATGAGAAAGTACATAGTGCCAAGTGCACTTATATTATCTTTATTGAAATGACTTATTTAAGTCTCTTTTTTTTGGTATCAATGAATAGTGACATCTTTATGGTAATAGATCTTTAATGCATAGGTTTATCTCAACTATTTGTAGAGATGAAAAGGTCCTCTAAATTGTGGGTGTGAAGGTCAGAAGTAATTCAAAAAGCACAATTTAAAGCACAGATGTCAAGATGTGATTCAGACACTAATGAGATGTAGATTAGAGCAGCTTTTTCCATTTTTCTCTCAGTTTGGACTTCTCAGGTTTGGATCAAATCCATGTTTCACCATCTCCTTAGGAGTCTGGCTGTCGGCCAGTTCCTGACAGCGATCAATGAGCTGTTTTTATTAATCAGTGACTTGCATGCTTCGAATTTTGCACTACGCGTGGGTAAAAATATACATTTTTGATTAATCGGATCTTCATTTTAACGGCCATGAAAGTCATAATGGAAGTGTTTTAATAATTTAGCGCTAATTAAAAACCCACTACCAATCAATATTTTTAAAAATGTTTTTGAAAGAATTCTCAAGGCTGCATTTATCATTTATTTAATTAAAATAATGTAAGACAGTAATGCTTATAAAAAAAATTAATTTTCAGCAGCCATTACTCCAGTCTTTAATTTCACATTCAGATCCTTCAGAAATCTATTGAATATGGTGATTGGGTCTTCCGTTACTGTCAATTATTGTTTGTTAAAATATTAATAATGGTTCAGAATTTTCATAATGTACAATATTTAAAGGTTCCTTGTATAATTAAGAGAAATACCTAAATATAACCAATTGAATCAGATTAGAACTGTAAATCAGAGTCAAATGTGGGTGGTGATGGCACAGTGGATGGGGCACATGCCTTTGGTGTGAGATATCGATATCGGGTTCGAATACACTATATCGTATTTGATGTATACTTTAATATTTTAGATATCGGGTTCGAATCCACTGCGAGACACCCAAGACCCTTAACCCCTAGTTGCTCCAGAGGCGTGCGACTTCTGACATATATAGCAATTGTAAGTCGCCTTGGATAAAAGCGTCAGCTAAATGAATAAATATAAATTTGTAAAATGTAAATACAATTGGTCCAAGGTTGTATGAGCCCTCACTAAGTGCCCAAAACTGCGCTCTCAGGTTTCTTTGAACAGAGTGCCTTGAGGTTTTACAGAATCTGTTTTTTTGGACTTTTACCACAGAGATAAGAGGCTGTGATTAGCCAGCTGCCAGTCCGCTCTAGTGGAGCTCGGGACCCGTGACTGGCAGGTAGGTATCACGGCAATTCACTCCCATCTTTTATGACAGCTCGAAAATTAGAGATGGCTTGTCAATGATGACAATGCCAAAAAAAAAAAAAAGAGAGAGACAATTTAAGACAGGTGATGGCTGATAACACCAACGCTGCCTTAGAAATTCCTGTCTGGACGTAGAGATAATCCCAGAGCTGTTTTCCCCAGCACAACCCTCACCGCGCCACTGCTGCATCTCCAAACTTAAAGGAACGTTTGCCTCTACGTTCATTCGCTGGGGCGGAGAAAAATCTTTACGCAAAGATTGAAGACGTCAAAGTTCATTCGCCTCACAATGCTTGCGGCAGCTTGAAAAGCTCGACTGGAGTGTCGAAACAGGACCAGGGGAGTCTGCTGGATGAGCCCGCATGCTGAATATTTGAAACGAGGGGTGGGTGGGTGCGACTCCTCTGGTGCAAGAACTTCAAACAGCATGCGTTTCTCCCATCTGTCCAAAGCGAGAACACATTTACATTTCCTGGCCGCCAGGGATACAGTAGAGCAAGTTTGCTGTAACCGGATTTGAATATCATTCCGCCAAGGTTAATAGCCATTTCTGTTGCTCATGAGGGCTGTTTAGGCCTTTTCAATAATTTAGGAAGGCAGCAATAATTTAGAGTTCTTTTCAGCTGTCTTTTGAAGGAGATGTGTCTCTTTTGAGATCCTATGGGACTTGTATTCCGGTCCATTTGGGATAATTCTTCTGTAATGATGATTATAATGAGGCGGTATTTAGTGTTACAGGAAATTAAAAGTTGTTATACAATATGTTGGCCCTGCTGTTTCAATGACAGTTGTGGAAAAACTTTGAAAGTCTTTCTCTTTATATGTATTCACTTGGTTTGTGTTCCCATGGATGTTCAAAGGCTCATTTTAAGGCAGAACGATGAAGAACAGGTTAAATGTTGTTTATTTACTCGTTTTTCAAATTCTGTCATTGTTACTCATAACTCTCGACTTTCCTTCTTCCATTGAACAGAAAGGTTACTTATAGGGATACTCCACTTTTTTTTTGGAAATAGGTTCATTTTACAACTCCCCCAGAGTTAAACTGTTGGGTTTTACCGTTTTCGAATCCATTCTGCCGATATTCTGATTTAGAAGATTCTGATTTAGAAGAATATCAGTAACGAGACAGTTTCTGGTCCCATTGACTTCCATAGTATATATATTTTTTTCTACTATGGAAGTCAATGGGACCAGAAATCATTCTGGTTATTGATTTTCTTCTAAATATATCAGAATTTCGGCTGAATGGATTCGAAAATGGTATTTTTTTAAATGACGATTTTACTCGCATCGTTTTACGCGTCGGTGTGCACACGCACATTGGCGCCCTTTGTTTAGTCACGAGGCGTTAAATGTCGGCGAATGACGTGCGCGAAATTTGTCCCGGTGTGAACAGGCCTATAGACTGTAAAAAAAGATGGACGACACCCCTTCGCTCGCTTCCATTGGTCAGAAGTGAAGCCGCTAGTGTCCCGATATGGCGCTGACATCTTGGAACTTGAGTCTGCGCAGAAGTGATTTCGGGACCAGACATGCGCTTTAGTGAGCAGGAAGTAAAGCCGGGAAATCAAGGCCTCGCCCTCACTCTCGCAGAATCAATCGCAAGCACGCGCTCCGGCACTTTTTAAAATTAATTATAGAAATTTAGATATTAAATTTAAAGCTCCAAACTCCTCAGTCCTCCGAAGATCCCCCCCAAAAAAGTCTGTTGGTGCTTCAGTGACTACTTCACTCAGAGAACTTGTGAATTGCAGCTGTCAATCATGACCTCACACCATCTCCAATAACTAACTAAAAGCAATTTTATTTTAAAAACAAACACTTGAAATTACATCAGTGTGATAAAAACTACCGTAAATGACAGAAAACATATTTGGAAAAACGATATTTGAAGTGTAATTTAATTGTTTGGTTGGTCTCCACTCTCTCAACGTGCCGTTGAATAACATGGGGAGGCGGGGTTTATGACCTGGACCGGCCACCGGGGGAAATCGAGACGTTTTGGCTTCACTTTTCGGAGCTTGCGCGGCAGGCTTGGTTGAACCTGAAAATCATATCAATCTGATGTATGAACGAACCATTCAGACCGGTTTAGTGCATCACATCAGCAGATTCATTGAAAAGAAGTCAAAGAATTATGGATATGGATAATAAATCTCAAGATTTATCAGTAAATCTTTTCTAATTTCAGCTTGTTTCTCACATTAAATGATGCTATGGCTTCAGTAGACTTGGAACACTTATTCTAATATGCTGGTTCACTGCTCAATTATTAATAATGGTTCTTATTGTTATCAATGTTGAAAATTTTCAAAATATTTTTGTGGAAACCACCTTTTCAGGATACTTTGATGAATATTCTTTTATGAATAAACAGTATTTATTTGATAATTAAATCTTTTGTAAAATTATAAAGGTCTTTAGTGTCATGTTTTATCAATTGAATGCGTCCTTGCTGAATAAAAATATTTTGTTACATAATTATCCCAAATAAACCCAAATATTTAAGTGCATCAAAAAAGTTAATCAAATAAGAGAAGAATGGGTATTGTTCAAAACTCATGTATAACTTTGATGAAAGGTTTTGATCCACTTCAAATGTTGACTACTGTAGTTTCCACAAATATTAAGGAGCACAACAGTTTTCAACATGATAATAATCAGAAAAGTTTTTTTTTTTGAGCAGCAAATCAGCATATTCTTACGATTTCTGAAGGATCATGTGACATTAGACTGGAGTAATGATGCTGAAAACTCAGCTTTGCCATCGAGGAATAAATTACATTTTAAAATAAATTAAAAGTGGAAAACAGTTGTAATAATATTTCACAATATTATTACTGTATTATTGTGTTTTTAAATACAGCTGTGATGAGCCTAAGAATCTTCTTTCGAAAACATGACTCATGACCGGTACTGTAGCTCTTGAGTCACAGACCACTTTTATAGAACTTTTAATTTTCATTTTGCAAAAACATTGTGCTTGAAAGAAAGAAAGTTAGATGGGTACATGTATGAGTAAATGTGTGAATTCTTATTTTTATGTTGTTAACGATTCAGTCACTGTCTTCGCCCACTTCTGTTTGCCCACAGACTTGACCTCACACTTCCAGACTTCTCTCTTCTGAAGGATGTTCCTTATTAACTATGCTAATTGCTAAATTCATATCTGCAGAGAGTTGCCTTCACCTTCAGCCTGTGTCTGTCTTCAGGAGATTAAGCAAAAAGAGTATCCCATGATGCAAATCTCTGCGATCTAAATCCTTTGGCATGCTCTGCTGGCTCCCCCTAACTCGGCTTTGCTAACACACACACGTCACGGCCTAACGGAGTTCTCTTGTCGACTTGTCAAAGGCTTCTCCTCATCCAGTGCTCACCTGACCTTGTTGAACAATGTCAAACGGTAAAACCCAACTAGAGCAGGAAGCATTCAGAGATTTACTTAGACCCCCCCCCCCCATCACAACCTAATTAAATCATTTCTTCGTTATGCAATATTGTGACTCTAAAAGAATATTTACGTTCTAAATTAAAGCAACACTACTTTCGATTTCTTTACATTAAAACAATGTTTCCAAAATCGTTTCAGTGGTTCATTAAGTCGTAACAGGGTGAAAGGCACTTCTGGATTCGCTTTGCGGTCCTATATCCGCTATAACCACGCTATGTAAGATTGCCAGATCGGGTCGCGTTTCTGTAGTTCTAAATAGAAATAAGAAAACTACAAATTTGACTTGTTTACGCCAAGCGTTACAATAGTCATTATTTTTTTCTTCTTCGTTTTTCTTCTTCGTTTCTAATATTGCAATACATCATACTTTTATGAAATCATGCAACATACTCTACCTTTTCTGTGGTAATTTTTCATTCCAAAGCCGGTAAAGAACGAGCGTGCGTGCCATATACGTTAAATTATTTACGACTGCGCAAATGGACAATTCCGCTTCCAACCTGTAGGGTGACCGCAGAGGAAAACTTACTTGGTGTTGCTTTAAAATATTTTCACGATGTATTTTCACGACCTTATTAATTCTGATTTATCTACAACTTTATCTGCATCTGTTTCGTTGATTGGGACCATTTTAATACCCGTATTGTAGGGGTGTAACGGTACACAAAAATCACGGTTCGGTACGTACCTCGGTTTTAAAGTCACGGTTCGGTACGTTTTCGATACAGCAAAAAGAAAGAAATGCCAGAGAAATATTTGTTTAAAGAAAAAATATTTTTAAATAAGTGTGAGTTTTCCTAGATCTTGAAACTTTCAGGTTTATAAATGGGGGTCATCTTTGAAGAATGAACAAATAATGTTTTGGTCATCACATTAAAAATAACATTTAAATATATATTTATATAATATTTGAATTTTGAAGTGCTGGAAAAAGATGTGTGAAGTACTTGAAAGCATTTCACCATTCCAGCCAAACTGGTTCCAGTTAGTGTTACTATATTAAATCCATGGTGAATGTTGCTGGTCTGTGGACGAAAGTATTACTAGTTCATTCACGGCTCAATGTTTCTCCTGGTTTCCATGACAGCGCTGTTTGATCTAATAGAGATCTACGGTTAATAACGGAGAAATGTGAACGCTTCTCACTAGATCTCGCAGCGATGTTATTACCTCAGTGGTGAATTCAAATGTTTTCTTTACCGCATCTCTTAGCGCGGTGTGGTAACAGTGTTGCTTGATCGAGATCGGCTCGCGCTGCACAGATGTTGCTGGTCCGAACTGATAAACGATCCGTGAAGCACTAACGAGTAGCGCAGTTTCGTTCTGCTTTCATTACGCTTGCCATTTGATGTTGCGCAACGTTGTGTTGGCCGCGTCAGCACGAATTTTGCCGGCAGGAAAAATGGTCCAAGCAATCGTTCGGTTTGTATGCGTACCGAACCGGAAGCCTCGAACCGAAACGGTTCAATACGAATACATGTACCGTTACACCCCTACCGTATTGTATTATTCACGATTAATGGCAGCTATCGTTTCTGAATAAAGTAAACCATTTACTATCAGGAATGGGAAAATGTGTTCATTTCTTAAATCAAAACTCCCCTCAAGGATTCCACAAGTTAATTAAATGTGAGGCCATTTGGAGGTGCTAATTATGAAGAGTCATTTCAAAGGGTTTAGGGCAGAGCTATGACTAGTAATGAGGGTTTTAACCCCTGGAGACTGCTGGCCTGTGACTGCACTGTGAAGGATCCGATACAGTCGACTGGGCCACTCCGTAAATACTGTTTGTCGAAGCATCAGATGCTGATAATTAGGGAAAGAATTAACATATAATGCAGAGTAGGTCCAGGTGGTTGGTTTCCTGTGCAACTAATTGAGCAACAGGTAGAAATTCCATAGTTGTGGTCAGATTTATTGGCCCCATCCCCCTAATGTTTTGAGTCTTATATTAACACAGCTTTTAATTATGTATTTGTACTTTTTGTACAGATTACTGTATGTACTGATTATAATTAACATTTTTTCTAATCCATCAAGTAAAAAAAATAACAAAAACACTTTATATTTTAAAGTCACTAAATTATCGTTTAAAGATATTATTGATGTGATATAAATGAAATATTTGGAGTGAAATTTCAGGAAAATTACTGATATATTTAAGGCGAGACACTACAGGTGAATAGCGCAAATTTTTTTAATAATAGACATCACCATGAAACTTCCTCAGTTGATTGCTTACAGAAGTATATAAACAAATGTATTATAAGTTTTTGAAATTTGTATGTCTAATTATGCAAATTAGGCATTATCTCATAATATGATAACATGATAAAGCCAGGTGCAAAATTCTTTTTTCATTTTGTTTACATTTCAGGATATGCTTTCATTACTTAGGAAATCAAAATATACTGTCCATACCCTTAAAAAAAAGATTTTCGCCATATATATATATATATTTTTTTTACTAAAATGTCACATAAATCAGGCCAGGAATAATTTATTAACAAATCCCTCTGAAAATATCTTCAGAATACTGACAAGTTTGGTGTACATAGGTGCTACAGTACATAGATATTTGTACTGGAGAATGACATTTTGAGAAAAAAGCATTTAAAGATTTAAGTAGGGAATTTAATACATTTCCATCGGAAAAAATGCTCAAAAACAGAATAAATTCTCAGGCCCTCAGTAATAATATAGAATATTTCAAGCTCATGAAAACTGATTATTTAATAACATGGCAGGCATATAAGGCCTACAACTGCAGTAACTCAATGAATTAACATTGGCAGAGGACACCACATGATGCATTTAAGCGAATCACGTTAGCAGAAACCAGCAGTAGCAAATGAGACTTCGTCATTAGGTTTAAATCACCCTTTGTGTATTCACGATTGGTTACTGGTAGAAAGGCAGTGTTGTGTGGGAGATTCAGAGCTTTACAACGATACCTGTCATGACAGACTTCAGTAAACAGACGGAGCGCGTCATGACGCGCTGGAATGCTAACTTCTTGGTAAACTCGGGAGAAAATTACTGCCGCAAGTAAACTAAATGTAATAAAATAAAAATGTTAATGTATATTTTTAATATTTTCTTTATAGCATCTTGAAAGAACACATATCGAAGGAGTAAACTAGACCACAATCTCAAAACTGATCACTGCATGATAAAATCAATGTTTTTGCCTGCCGTGTCTCACCTTAATGAGTTTACAGAGCATTGTTAAAAAAAAAAAAAATGCGGAAAACTTTGTATGCATTTTTGTCGTTCATTTACATGACAGTATTTTTGGGCCCTGAAAACACAAAGCGGGTGAAACTGATTTCAATGTGTATAGTCTCCATGTAAACTGCAAAAACGCAAATTTGTGAAAACATGTTATTCGCAGATAGGTACGAAGTGCTTCTTTATAAAGTGACATCGCCCACTACTGGCCTAGCAGCATAATACAGCGTTTTTGTGGATTCTTATGAACGGGGATTGTTTTGACAACGTCTGACATCATCTGTACATGAAAACATTGTTTTTAGTACATCATTGATGTGTAAACGTACCCTAAATAGGAGTAATTCTTGTACTTCCAACTTAAAATGTTTAAATAGTTTACGTTTTAGTTTTAAATAACACTGCTATTTACTGTTTTATTTGCTCATTTTTAACCCAGGGAAAAAAAGTTTTGGATTTGGCAATTACAGTATGGCCTTGAATGTATTATGCGGTGATTTATACAAAATATATATATGCATTTTAAAAATTTTATGCCATGGAAACGCATGATAAATTCTATGTCTGATTTAATGTTTTTTTTTTTTTATTATGCATAATGAAACGGCATTGCCCTCTGAAAGACCTCAAGAAAAGCTCTCATAATCCTGTCCTCAGAAAATCTCCTTGTTTGAGCTCCTAAGCTCTTCTTCCTTCTTCCAAAAAGAATTGGATTGGTCAATACAGATTTGTAAATATCCCCTCATGAATATGCGAATGTAGAACTAATTTTCCCCAGTGAGGAAAGCAGTTGTGTTGCTTACTACTCTTTTCTTTTTGTCTTCCCGCAAGAAGTCTTTTAGGAATCAATCCTTCATCGACTTGAGATTTCCACTCTCTGTCTTGCTGATGAAGCGGCCTAATGTCTAAGTCATGCTAATGCGGAGAGCAGACTAATGTTGCACTGAAGGGCTGAATGTAGTCTACATTGATTCGCCTGCGCTGTCTGGGTTTTTTGCACATTGAGCAATTCTGTAATATTTTTTTGTCTGTTTGTAAACTCTGTGAAAACCCCAGCAGATTTCATGTTTAGTGGATGAGTAATTGCATGCGATTCCTCTTTTGTGGGTTTTTTAAAAACCCCAAAAGAGGACCCCCACTCCCCCTCATCTGTCAGGTATGCTTAAGCATCCTGGCGAGAAGATATGAGGTTGGATCTCTAAGCAGCTGCTTGCTTTCAGTTTGTTGTGCATTGGTAATGGTGCATATGGTCAGGCAGACTATTAATGTTAGTAAAAGATGACATGGAATCAAAACCGGTTATATTAACGTTCAAAATCCAAATTCAGTCTTCTGTATGATTCATGAGTGCACGCTATTCTTCTATTCTATTCTATCCATGTGGCACTTCCTTATAATAATAATGTGATGCCTCTTAAAGGAGTAGTTCACTTTTGAAAAAAAAAACTTTTGGTGATAATTTACTCACCCCTATGTCATCCACGATGTCCATGTCATTCTTTCTTCAGTCGAAAAGAGATGAAGGTTTTTGATGAAAACATTCCAGCATGTTTCAGTGCAAAACTGCAAACAGTTCAAAGGGCTTTAAACGATTCCAGACGATGAAAACTCATTTAATAAATAAATAACAAAGTTTAATTTATATAAGCTCAAATGCTCGCCTTGCTCTGTTCTGTGACGCATGTTTGTGACTCTCCTGTTCATCAAAATGAACAAATCTTTTTCCCTTCCCTTTGAACAGTTTGCAGTTTGTACTGAAAGTGTCTTTTGGACCTTGAATCATTTGGTTCCCACTGAAGTGCATTATATGGTGAAAAATGCTGGAATGTTTTCATCAAAAACCTTAATCTTTTCGACTGAAGAAAGAAAGACGTGGATATCTTGGATTACATGGGGGTGAGTAAATTATTAGGCAAAAGTTTTTTTTTAAAGTGCTACTACTACTCCTTTAATGTCTCTTGATGATTGATTTTACTTTTTAGTGTTTTGTTTTTAATTTATTTTGGTCTTTTTATATCGGTTTGTTTAGATTTTAATATCGGTCATTTGTTGGTTATTGACAGTAATGGGTTAGTAATTATAATATACATTATATGCATCCCTAAATACATATACAAAACAAAGTTTCCTAGCAACGAGGCGCCACACTGAAATCGAATGAAAAAAGACTCACATTTATGTTCTCTACTTCTTCTTCTGTTTTTTTTATTTATTTATTTTTTTTATAGTTTTTTTTGGTAAAACAAAATGTTTTTGTTGGTATCAACCAAAAATGTCTACATTGTTGTAATTAATCTCTTATTTACATCCCGATACATAACGCCCTGTCCTACTTCCCCTCTCACTAATAATCCTGTCTTAGAAATGTAATATTATTGATACTAAATGTTGTTTACAATACGTTGTCTTTAACATAATATGTTGGTGATGTTTAAAATTCAGTGTTTACTTGCTCCCCATGCCACTCCACCACGTTTAGTACACACACCACCCAAACACAATTCGAAATGCTGTTTTTCTTATCTGTCACTGTTAATGAGCAACAGTGCTGGTATCAGAATAGGGTTATAAGAGCAATGACTGATCCAGGAGTCTATTACATTCAAGAGCGACAGACCCTCTCCTGCACTTTGGAGTGTTTTTTCCCCCCTTCGTCTGAAGTGTTTGTGTGTTACTTTCATATATCCTGCTGGATTAGCATAGACTTCATCATTACTGCACTGCAGTGGCCCTTTCTTTCCAATGGAGTTTTGTACTCTCAAATCTAAAGATCTCTAACCCTCGTGCACAATACATGCACACCACGAACGAGCACTAAGCCATATCAGAATTTCTGTTTTATTTCGATTCATTGTGCAGACCTACCATACATTTCATTTCTTTTATCAAACGATAATGTTATCGAGGAAGACAAAGGCTCATGTGAAGGAAGGCAACCTTAACTTTTTCCCCGACTTTCTAAAGTTGGTGTGGGGTCCTTGCGGAGCATCTGCTATCCTGCTGCCACAGCTTTCCTTCGTCCTCTCACCTTTGTGTGAGGACAACCGATAAGTCAAGATCTGATGTGGGCCACCATGTCCTTAAGAGACATCTGGACTCCCAGAGGATCCAGAGAAGCTATGTCTTTCAATCCTAATAAGGGACACCATCTGAAGTAGAAAAACAAATGTTTCTGTTTAGGTCAGTAAAGTGAGTAAGTTCATTTTAGGATTATTTATAGTGCCATGTTGAATTTCATCAGCTGCCACCCTTTAGCCAAACGACTGGTTGCCCACTGAAGCTAAGCAGGGTTGAGCTAGGTCAGTAGTACTTGTCGGAAACTAAACTATAGGTATCTGCTGGAGGAGGTGTTAGTGAGGCCGTTAAACAGAGGTCCTAACTCTCTGTGGTCATTAGAAATCCCAGGATGTCCTTCGAAAAAGAGTTGGTTTAACCCTGGGATCCTGGCCAAATTTGCACATTGGCCTCTGTCCATCATCTTCTTGGCCTCCTAATATATATATATATATTGTATATGAGACAAATTTCACAATTTTGATTCACAAGCTTTCAATTCGATTTGATTTCGATTATGATTTGATTCAATATCGATTATTTTGGATATCAGTTACAATAAATGGAAATTTTTCTCAAGGGAATTAAATCTCTTAACTAATGCTGTAAACTATGGGGGACTATGGGAGTTTATATAAAATATAAACATTTAAATGGTGGCTGTCATAAAAACTTGCCAGATTTATTCAAATATGAAGCTAATAATGAATGAATCACTTAAATTACACTTTTGTTTATTTTTATAATAAGAAGATTATATGAAATATAAACATTTAAATTGTGGCTGTCATAAAAACTTGCCAGATTTATTAAAATATGCATTAAATATTGAAGAACTTTAAGATTATAATGCATATGTAATATAGTGTATATATTTAGCAAAATGTTCCTCTCTTGAGTTATTTTTTTCTAGCTGACTAACGAGTTGATGTGGGTTTTCTGAGGTAAATATGACAACATGACAAGACATTGATTACAAGCTGTTTAACTGACGTCTTTCCACGATTGAAACGCTGATTGAGCGAATCAATGTGACATGATACGGATTTCGATAAGTTGTACTCTATCTTTTAACACACTTTCAGATGCTCATACATGTTTATTTCACGCTGTGACTGGTATTATTAATAGGGCTGGGTATTGTTAGGTATTTCACAATTCGATTCGATTTCAATTCTTGAGGCTTCGATTCAATTCGATTTCTATTCAACATTGACTTATTAGCTTCGATATCGATTCAATAATAAGTAAATACACAAGTAATTAAGTGCCTGAGTATATTTTTAAGTAATGTGCGCAGTTTTACCGATGTTAAAGAACAAATTGACCCCAGCATGTTTGTTTCCTGTCATGGTTTATTTAGCAGAATAAAAATGTACAATATTGTATGTGTTGAATTCAAACACAACTGTGACAAGCACTGTACAGTGCTTTAACAACACCTCTAAAGTGCAAGCAGGGTTCGTACACCTTTTCCAAGGTCAAATTCAAGCACTTTTCAAGCACTTTCAAGGTCCATTTTAAAGTTTTTTCCAGGACCTTATTCACCGTAAATTACAAACCAATACATAGTAAAAAAATATTATTTTGCGGTTTTTCCACATTAAAAGAGATAGTATGAAATAAACAGGCAAAATTGTGTTTCGTAATAGCAGAAGGATCAGATATTGAAGCAAAACACAGGTTTTATTTTTCAAAATGTTGTTAGAGGATTTGATCCAAAGACATGCAGTAGGGGTGGGCGGTATGACCAAAATTCTGTTTCACGGTATGACTAATTTTATTTCACGGTAACGATATATTTCACGTTATAGTTATTTATACATGTAGTTATTCTCCAAAAATCATCATAAAGGGCTTTGTATACTAAATAAACCCAAATACTTCAGAAATGAAAAGTTATTTTCCTTGTTTGACATTTATTTGGCAAACTATTTTGATAGCTAAATATAGTGAAAAAACATTAACTTTTAGAAGAACTTCCCCCAACTGACTGATATTACAACACTCATAGGTGCTCATAGGCACTCAATATACAACTCATAGGTGCAATTAAACTTTAAATGAAGTGTTGCTGAATCATTTTTAATCTCATGTTATTGCTTTACCTTATCAATCAGTTTATATTATCTAAATATTTTATTTTGAACTATTCTATTTATAATAATTTAGTAACTTCCTTTTAATTTGGTAGGATAATATTAGCAATACTATTATGTTTAAATGTGTTCCCCGGTACATTTTTTGCCATGTCTGCTTATTATACTTCGTTTTTTAAGGGCCTTGTTCTGCTCTTTTTGTGATATCTGGCAACCCGTCACCTGGAGCTTTCAAGAGACGTTCAGAATCAGTTGTGTCAAGTTCAGAAGTGACTAGAAGGAAAACAACAGCAGTATGAAAACCGTACAGCAGCTACTGTTAATGTTGACTAAGCAGTTATACACACCTATATTATACACACCTTGTAACTGCGTCATTATTTAATATGTTACCACAGCCGGGGTAAACACTGAAACACCGAGATCCCTCTCAGTGTGTGTGTGCGCGCGTCCTTTGCATCAGTAAAATGCGATCGGTTCATTTGAGCGTCAGGTTGTATCACGGATCGAATCAAATGAAGATTTTATCAGCTGGTTCAGAGACCAATCGTTTAGAGTTAGAAATTTATAATTCGCGCTGCATATTTAGTAATTTTGCCTCAGGTACCGAATCCGAGACTACCTGGAGGAGGTGCTCCGAGTTCGGCTGCTCCCGAACCATGCCGCGGTTCGCGTGAATGTGAAAGAATCACGGAGAGGACTCGGGTGCGCACTTAGTAAAGTGACCTGTGCATGCGTTTTACTTTTAGCTGATTATGATGTAAAATAAAAACACATGTATAAGGATGATAGTGTTGATGATTTACCTTGGATACGAGCGAGAGTAACTCTACAGTGCACACACATATAGCGCGTGGACTCAGGCAAACAAATTATTAGAAGTCCACTGTCTCCTGCGTTTGCAAGCAGCAGAGAGCCAAATGCGATACACAGTAAACCTGTTGTTCACTCAGCTGCGCATAATAACAACACAATATATTGATTGACCCGTGTTCCGTTTTCTGTCATGCGTCGTGCACGTTTGTGATGACGTAAGATGCACGCAAACGCTCCAGGATTTGATAGACTCAAGTTGAGTGTGAAACCAGGCCAACGCTGCGGGGGGCGCCGGTAACAAACGTGCTCGGGCCGCAGCAAATGATTTATTTCGCCATTTAATAAACAAAATATTCAGTCAGATAGGTATTTTTTGTGAAAGAAACAGTTACATTTTTTATCCAAAATTTAAGCACTTTTCAAACCTTGAAAACACAACATCAAAATTCAAGCATTTTCAAGGATTTCAAGCACCCATACGAACCCTGTGCAAGTAACTAAGTAGTAGAAAGTATATTTCTTTCTTCCTATACATTTAAGTTATAAAAGAAATGTAAACAGAAGCACAAAATGTGCATACTCAAAAAAGTGCAATATTCTAATTATAATTTTGTAAACAATAACACTTAATAGCTGATCACACTTAACAGCAATTGCGAGTTATCAGGCCAATTCTAAGGGGGAAAAAAAAATACTAACCTTTTTCCCTCTCAGAAGTTTATATCTCATAGACTTTATATCATGCATTTCTGACTTTATATCACGCAATTCTGACTTTATATCATGCATTTCTGACTTTATAACACCCAATTGCGACTTTATATCACGCAATTGTGACTTTATATCTTGCAATTCTGAGAAATAAAGTCAGAATTGCGAGAGGTAACGTTAAACTCCCAATTTTGAGAAAAACAATTGTGAAGAGAATTGTGAGATAAAAAGTCGCAATTACCTTTTTTATTTTCCATTCTGTGGCGGAAACAAGCTTCCATAGTTCCCGGCTTAAACTGGAATCCAAAATGAGCCCAAA
Organism: Pimephales promelas; assembly: GCF_988280905.1. Classification (NCBI taxonomy): domain Eukaryota; kingdom Metazoa; phylum Chordata; class Actinopteri; order Cypriniformes; family Leuciscidae; genus Pimephales; species Pimephales promelas. Next base: position 15,522,035 of record NC_142789.1, on the reverse strand, counting down.
CGTCGGCTTTTAATGTTGGCGGTGCAGGCTTGAATCAGGCTTGAACGGAGTGCATCTGCTGTCCGTCATCGCGCTGTTTTGCTAAGGGCTAAAGCGCGACTTGTACAACGCTGAACGCTCTCACTAGAGTGTAGCCCACAGCGCCGCCACTGGCCTGGATGGCTGAATCGATTCATAGGATTTGATGAATCGATATTGAATGGGCTGCACGGCATTATTTCCGGTGAAGGATTAAGGATGCTCGATAACTTCCGCCGATCATAGAGTCCAATGCAATACCGACAATTTATATTGAATTTTATACTCCATGGTTATACTAATAAAACGTTAGTCACAAAAACAGATAAAACAGACACCTCGTTGTGTTTATGCTTCTTTTTAAAATTATATTAAATAAACATAACTATATATAAAATTACATCTAAACGTATGTACGTTTCGTTTCAAAGACGAGAGGACAGTAAATATTGAAGACTCTGCCATAATCCCGTATTCTCCGGTTTTCCTCCGCTTTAATCTACACAACCGGAAATGGACGAGCATCCTTATGTCAAATGCGGAACTTATGCGTGCATATAGCCCATTGAGAAGCAAAAACTTGCAATGCATTGATGAATCGATATTTTTACCCAGCCCTAATTATTAACCTGGAAGTGAGATCAGCGCCGCTGCTTTTCTTGAGCTGCGCCAGAGCGATCTCACGCCACAGCGCCAAAACTCTATTTATGTTTTTGAATTTCTAAAGAAAATGGACGTAATTTGAAAATTGAGACTTTGTTTCATATCAATAGTAACAAAAGACAAAGATTATTGCGATTTTTTGAATGCGCGCAGCCGTGATACAATGTCCCATTCATTCAAATGAAACAGGATGACTAATCGATTCTTGAGACTTAAGAATCGATATCAGTTCGTAAAAATGAGAATCGATTAATATTGAGAGATCGATATTTGTTACCCAGCCCTAATATATATATATATATATATATATACATATATATATACACAGTATATAATTATCTAGGTGGATGCTGCACTGTTGGTGGTTGAGGAGATCCCCCCCTTCAAAAATGTGTCAAACTTTAATTATTATAACTGACGATTAACGAGATGCTAAAATTGTAGGTCTGCTTTGAACTGTTAAAAGATTTCAACAATTTTGATTGACATTAAAGGTACAATATGCAAGATTGTTTCGCCACCAGGGGTCGCTAACCTCTTACAATAACAAAGGCATATATTGATGACGTATATTCCGTATTAAGCGGAATAATGGATCTTGTTGTCAAGCTGATGGATCTTTTATGGATGAGTTAATACATTGATGTTTTTAACATGACTGTGGTGTGAAGCAGGGCACGATTGCTAGACGTATCGCGGATATAAAGGAATAAGGACATTTCATTCTATGCAAGTGCGAGATATTAAACTTGAGGTAACGCAGGGCTGCTTCACGTGATCTAACAGTAACAATATCACACTAAACTGCATTTGAGTGTGTTGAGAATGTTAGGTTGTTTGTTGGCTGAATGAGACTGAGTAACATGCAACACTCGCGTCTCTGTCAAGTCGAAGTTATTCGCGGACGTGGAGCTCTCGGCATCTCGAAAGATGTTGATTTTCGTTTTTAGTTCTCTTTTTGTCTCAAAGTCTGCTTTCCATGGTCCATAATGTTTGAACAAAACCCTGCTAGGGACGCTTACGCTGTTGAGCACGCATGACGGGCATAAATCAACCTAGTTGTCCATGTCTGTCGCCATGGTTACTATTGCAGTACGAGGTCAAACCTGGTGGAAACCGAGGGTAACACGGATATGACGAACATTGATTGGCGACACACATTCTCATACGTCCCGTTTCCTCAGCCCGTTCTCATCCTTTAACGTCATATAGAACGCTATATGCAAAAACAGCGCTATACTACGCACATGGCACCCTTTATCGTTAATATAACACGCGAACCCAAGACGTCATACATCCTTTAGCGTGAATATGACACGCAGACCCTACCCCACACCTAAACTTAGCCCTCACAGCGCGTGTTATATTAACGATAACGGGTGCCATGTGTGTAATATAGCGCCGTTTTTGCATATAGCGTTCTATATGATGTTAAAGGATGAGAATGCGTTGGTTTCCTTGGTTAAAAATCGCAATTTTCTCATGATTTCTAAATATTTGGAAACATGGCCTAGTGATTTTTGGATATTTTTATTGCAAAAATCCAATGCAGAATGACTTTTTTTTTTATTATTCTTTGAATTTAAAAATATTGGCTTGATTATTCATGGAGAAAGTAAAAAAAAGGGGGTTTTATTTTGGTCTTGGCTTTTATTGTGGTGAGCTTTTGTTGCTTTGCTGTGACTTCATGAGAGTAAATTTGATTTAGATTTAACTATCAGTTGGTATGTCGAAGGAGATTTAGCTTATTATTTAGGGACAATATTTTGAATGTCACGCATATAAGTCAGCCACATAATACTAAAGTGTATTATGAAAGCCCAATTCCACCACATAAGAAAATAAATGATTCTTTGGTAAATAATAGTAATGACATGCCATTTAGCATTTATGTATTGTTTTTCTATATGAGTGCATCTATTCTGTTTCTATATATTCTGTTTATATATATATATATATATATATATATACTGTATATATACACTGTGTGTAGTTGTGTGTGTGTGTGTGTATTTGTGCTATTAAACATGCTTTTTTTTAAGCCTGTGTTATTGTATTTTGGAGCCTTCAACTGCGTAGTGTTTGTGTTGTTTGTGTTAGTGTTGGTGTAGAAACCTGTGCTTGTGTGTGTGTGTTGGTATTTAACTGGTGGTGTCTCCAGAGTGCTGATGAAGATAATTACTGTTGAGGCAGAGTCTCAGGGGAGATCAGACACCTGCCGTCCTCTTCCCGGAGCTCGGCGTTCACGACCACCTCTCGGCCCCAATGCACCTCAACCTCCCTTTGCCCTTGAGTGAACTAATAACCTGTAAAGCTACAAAAATGGGCTCCGTCTAAATATAGCATGGGGGGGGAGAAAACAATTACCACTAACATTTGCAAATAGGTTGCTCTTTTGGCACTTCCACAGTCCGGGTAATCAAGCTGGGCCAGAAGCGGGAACACCAATAACACCTGACAGACAGAAACACAACACGTATTACTGGTAGGCAAATATCATGGCCTCAGATCCAGACTTTCAAGTTGATATTTTCAAACTTATAATTTTTCTCATTAGAATCCAGATTTAGATGTTCATAACTTCATACACCTGACACCTGGAATCTGATGCCAGATTTTGCTTTCCTGCTCTTTGACTGACACAAGGTTGTGAATCTGAGGATAGTTTGAGAGACAGCTTTTTATGGGTGCTCTTTGAATAGAAACGACTGAAACTCATTCCATCTGATAAACAATACAAACATTAACAGCCAATCAGAGTCCACTCGACCTTAAAGAGATTGAGCATTTAAAGGAGCAGATGACAAAAATGGAGCAACCCCAAATCAGAAAAAGTTGGGACATTTTGTGAAATGCAATAAAATCAAGAATATGTTATTTGTTAATTCTATTTAACCTTTTATCTGCTGACAAAAGTACAAAGGAACGTTTTCCAATGTTTTCACTGACCAACATAATTGTATTCTGTAAATATGAACAAATTTTGATTTTGATGGCTGCAACACACCCCAAGAAAGTTGGGACAGAGACCAAATAAAAGTGATAAGATTATCCAAATTAGATTATCCAACTATTTTGAAACAGTCCACAATGAGCGGGTGATTTGGTAATAGTTGAGGGTTTCATGTTTGGGTGTAAAAGTGCTTTTCAGTCTTTTTAAGCAAAGATGGGTCATGGCTCATCACTTTGTGCCAAATATCTTGAGAGAATTGTCAAACAATTTAAAAAATCACATTTCTCAATGCCAGATTGCAAAGCATTTCTGCCTCTCATCATCTTCTATACATAATATTGTCACAAGATTCAGGGAATCCAGAGAAATCTCAGTCTGTGTGGGTAAGGCAGTAGACCTCTGTTGAATGTGCGTGACCTTTGACTCCTCAGATGGCATTGCATAAGAGACCATCACGCTACTCTGTCAAATACAGCCACATGTGCTCAGAAGTAATTTGGAAAACCATTTTCACTGAACACAGGCTGACGCCGTATCAAGAAATGCCACTTGAATCTCTGTAACGCAAGGAGAAAGCTTTAAATCAGTTCTATTTGGAGATACGGGCGAGGTTCTCTGGGCCTGAGCTCATCTCAGATGGTCTAGAAGAAAGTGGAAATGTCTGCTGTGGTCAGATGAATCCATGTTTCAGCTTGTTTTTGGGAGAAAATGGAATCGAGTTCTCAGTCCCAAAGATGAAAGGGACCAACCAGACTTTCACCAGCGACGGGTCCAAAAGCAAACATCTGTCCTGGTATTGAGGTGCATAATTGCAAATGGTATGTGTGACTTGCATTATTGTGAAGGTACTGTACCATTGACATGGATGCATATATTTGGATTGTACAGAGACATAAACTGCCATCAAGATTACATCTTTACATTTTGACTTGAGTGGTTTCTAAACACTCTGCACCATTGAAGGGATGTGCCTGTTTATTATAGTCCAGATATGTCTCTTATGGAAAATGACCCGCCATGAAAAGGAGAATCAGGCAATGATGACCACAGACTGTTGAGCGGCTGTCTTGAATCCACTAGGAAAACTCCAACAATTAGTATCCTCAACTCCTAAATGATTAAAAAGTGTAATTAAAAGGAAAGGTGATGTGACACAGTGGTGAACATGTCTCTGTCACAACTTTTTTGGGGTGTGTTGCTGCCATCAAAATTAAAATTTGTTCATATTTACAAAATGCAAATATTTGAAAACATTTCTTTGTACTTTTGCATTTTAAAACTATTTGCTTTGTACTATTGCATTTTATAAAATGTCCCAACTTTTTCTGATTTGGGTTTGTACACTGTCTGCTTAATATCTGTGAACTCTTTATTTTGATGGTCCCCCAACAGACATTCTACTGACTAGAAGTAATTCTGCAACTAAATGTCAACTCACTCTTAACCTAACCAGTCTTCTAATGAGTAGACATGTTAGCAGACATGTAGGTGCAAAGTTAGTCAACAGAATGTGTTAAAGGAGCCATCGATATGGAAGTGAAACCATGTACAATAACTCAAATAATTTATAGAAACTAAACATATGCAATTAGAGACTTAACCAGTCATTTTCCAGAAATATAATATTTTTTTTAAAAAAAGAGTGGAAAAACAATGAAACAGAAAAGTCTTTAAATTGATGGCAGTAAACAGTCATTTTAGTGAATTGCAAACAAATATTTGTCAAAAATGTTTAATTATACAAGCTGAGTATGTCAGAACATGGAAAAATTGCTGCATTCAAAGGCCAATGTAAGGCCGTATTAGAAAACTAGGACCTATTTAAAGGGATATTTCACCCTAAAATGAATATTTGTCGTTCTAAAAACATTGATTAATCTTTAAAACACAAATCAATATACTTCTAACCTAAACTTAGAAGATCATAATGCGTTGCGTATAACAAACCCATAAGACTCAAACGATTTAGTCCAAATCTTGTGGAGAGATATGTTTGCTTAACGTTGAACAGTTAATGTTATTAGTAACGGGATTGAACTAATTTATTGTAAAGTGCTACCATTGTGTGTGACTTGGATTATATATAATTTTATACTGTATTACTAAAACTAAAAATGTCAAACTAAACATTTCCCATTCTTTGTGTTTTCAGTTAACACATTAACAGCTTAGCCTATTAGCTTAACATATATATATATATATATATATATACTCTAAAAAATGCTGGTTTTAACCCAACTTTGGGTCAAATATGGACTAACCCAGCCGTTGGGTTAAATCTTTACATTACATTTTTAACCCAACATTTCGGGTTTGTCCATATTTGACCCAAAATTGGGTTAAAACGACCCAGCATTTTTTAGAGTGTATATATATATATATATAAAAGAAAAAAAAAAATAGAAGGTATCGTCCATATTATCACTGCCCTGTTTTCTTTTTCTGAAAGAACCCACCCTTTCAGAATTGTCTCTGTCACCATCTCTCATGTCTCTTTATTAATATTTAATATTTTTTTTTATGTATAGCACACCTTATATATTGTTGATGCAATAAAGCATAATCTGTTGAGAAAACAGCACTTATTTCCCATATGTATTAATAAACAGCAGTGAACCGTAAAAACCCATTGTGTTCTGAACATTCAGAAAATAAACCCTCGTCTGAGAAGTCTATAAAAACCTGCAACTGTGTGGGGAATCAAACTTTTCAGGAGATCCACAACTTTGTGTTTTATATACAAAGTCAAACTATATTACAAAGTCACCATATTTGTGGCATCACACACAACAGATCACTAGCATTAAAGCACAAGGTATGCTTAGATTCATGTGTAAGGCAGCTTACCCAATGTCCTTCCACTGAACTCTTTGTGCGTAGGTAGCTATGTTATCAACAGCTAGCGATTTCCAGTTTTAAATGTGGCCATCCACCCCAATATGCATTGAATGCTACACCACGGCCTTTAGGAATGACCCTCAAAGGACTAAGAAGATGCTAAATAAATTATATTTCTTGGAAATATAACCCAAACATCCACAAGATCATACAGGTGTCTTAAAATGAATATGCACGAATTGAAACGATTTAGTCCAAGTCTTGTGGAAAGATATGTTTGCATCGAATTTAATTTTATTGTAAAGTGTTATCAGAGTTGCTTTATCCTACATTTTCGTGCTAATTATGGAAATGTTAATTTATCACGTGGATTATATGTCACATTGTTGTTTTACCAGAGCTAAAAATGTACAGGTACAGGTATATAACAAAAATCTTGTTTTCCAAACCATTAAAAATTAAATAAATAATAATAATTAATCATTAATATAATTTAAAAAGTATTTACTTCTTTCTTATTAATAAATAATTAGTATTTATTATTTGTTGCCACTATTATACATGTAACAGATTATGATATTGCCAAAGGTGATTGTACCCGTCATAACAGTTTTCATGTTTATTTATTTACATATATTTTTGCCATTATTATACATGTCACTGCTTTATTTCATTTTTCAAGGTATTTAAAAGAGTACAATATCACCATAATGATCATGACAATCTGTTTATTATTTCATTTACAATATACAGTATATATAGGGCTGTGAAACGATTAATCACGATTAATCGCATCCAAAATAAAAGTTTGTGTTTACATAATATATGTGTGTGTAGTGTGTATAATTATTTTGTATATATAAATACACACACATGCATGTATGTTTAAGAAATATTTGCATGTATATTCTTTATATATATTTATACAAAATTAATATTATACATAAATGTAAATATTTGATATTTTGTTAACAATTTTTTCTTAAATATATATATATGAAGAGTTCAGATGCAAAAGCCTCTAAATGCCATTTGAAATTTTCTTCTTTAATGATGATTTTTATCAAATTTATATATTTCAGTTCAGTAATTTCACTTAAATGGCAATGATAATTACCTATTAATTGTTATTTAAGTGAAATTACTGAACTTAAATATACAAGTTTGATAAAAATCATCATTAAAGAAGAAAATTTCAAATGGCATTTAGAGGCTTTTGCATCTGAACTCTTCATATATGTATATATAAAATGATTATACACACTACACACACATATATTATGTAAACACAAACTTTTATTTTAGATGCGATTAATCGCGATTAATCGTTTCACAGCCCACTCTCACTCTTTCTCTCTCACACACACTTTTCAAGGTATTTCAAATAATACAATATCACCACAACCATTCATGGTGTCGAAACTTGCCAGAATTTTTTTTTTTTCCTTTAGTGATTTATTGTTATTTTTTTATAGCAAAACAAGAAATTGGTTCCACAACCCAAAGTCTATTACAGATGCCTTATTCTGTGCTTGTTGTGAGAGTGAACATTTATTGTACATTCCATACATCTGGATTGTCATCGCAGTATTACAATTTTGACTTACCAAATGAATGCTTTTGCGATCTGTTTTCTTTAATGACAAATGTGCTGAGCACCAAATGCAATGATATGATGAATCATATAATTCAGTGTAACCCATACAGCAGTCAAAGCATACTGTTATGTATTTCAGTGAAATGATGAAATGCAGACATTGAGAAGAACACTGCCGAGAATGAGAGTAGTCCATCATCCGACGCTTATCAGAGAGCAAGTGATCAAGTTAGTGAGTGGTTGGAGGCTTGCAAACTTTTTACAAAGCTTACAAAACAGCTCGTAAACAATATGCCACGTACAGTAATGTCACATTTATACCTATGCCCATATCTATATAACTCTAGAGCGGAAGTCCACATTTTGCTGTGTACTGTAAGTGCACTACATTACATTTTCCTTGTATTGTTACTTGTTAGTGATGATGTCTCATTATGTTTGAATAAGTACTTCCGAGTGCACGCTTCCCTGGTGTTCTTCCACAGCATGCCAACTTTGGTGGCCACCTTCATTATTCTCCTTGGAGACACGTAGACACTCAATTAGTAGAAGCCATAGAGTTGTTCCAAATCATGACTTAATAATGTACTTGAGTGGATTTAACACTGTGCTGCTCTGATAACCTGTTTTACTCATTCTACAGTTGTGAATAATGTGGAATTGTCTATTTAATGAGTGTCTTATGGGTTGTTAACTATACACATTGAATACTCATCAAAGGACATGGTCTTGAATATGTGTGAATATTAACCTAGTGCTGAGCTGCTATGATTAGAAATCTTAGACTGAATGGAAGCCAAGACACGAATGAAGAGACGAGACTTGAAGCCGCTTTATTACGGAGGATGTCTGTTGTGAAATAACTTCAAAGATGTGCTTGAAAAAAAAAAAATCAATAAACCTATTTGATGTGTAGTCATGGTAATGGCAGAACAGAATGACGCTATATCGTGTCCATGTATTTTGCTGGGGAATGATATAATTGTGACTGCACTTTAAGGGGCTGTTTACACAATATCGTTTTGAACTAATATACTGCAAACTTTTTAGGCGGGTTCGGCCATTCGTTTACATGACAATGAGGTTTTGGGAGCCTGAAAGTGCAAACTTTTAAAATTGGTATTCAAAATGCACATTTTTGAAAACGAAGCCATAATTGCCAAACATGCACGTGTATTATGTGTTCATATAGGCAAAAACGTTTAAGCTTTTAGATGTTGTGTAAACGTACCCTTAGACTTGGTTTATATCCATCAAATTCCAAAAACAAACAAGCAATACAAATATTACTATATAATATTAATATTAATGTGTAATGAAAATTATATTCTCTAATATAATATACACAATTATGTAATAGGCCTATATTAAAAACATTTATTTGTTTAACTTTAAATAAATTGTAAAAATTCCACAAACAAACAAGCAAAATCAAATGAAATTTAAAAAAAAAATGTTACTGTATAATAAGTGAAATTAAAATGTAATAATGACATTCTCAAAAAGAATCTACACAGTTACGTAATATATTAAAAAAAAAATTAACTTTGATAACTTAATCGTAAAGTTGTAAACAAATAAATAAACAAGCAAAATGAGTTATTAAAATATTGTAGTAAAATGTAATACATTTTATTCTTGAATAGAAGCTACACAATTATGTCATAAATCAAAAAAAAAAAACATTTCTTTGTTGAACTGTGATAACTAAATCGTAAAATTGTAAAAATTCCCAAAACTCCAAAAACAAACAAGCAAAATTTAAATTAAATTGTAAAAATATTGCTATATAATAAAAATAAAATAAAATGAGAGACAAAATATACAGCTGGTATTTAATAGAATCTACACAATAATATTATATATTAAAAAAGGGCTGTGAAACGATTAATCGCGATTAATCGCATCCAAAATAAAAATTAGTGTTTACATAATATATGTGTGGGTGCACTGTGTATAATTATTTTGTATATATAAATATACACACACATGCATGTATATTTAAGAAAAATAATATTATTTATATATAAAATATTTATATTTATAGTATAAATTATATTTAAATATACAGTATAAAATAATTCTTAAATATATACAAACGTGTGTGTATATATATATATATATATATATATATATATATATAAATAATTATACACATTCCACCCACATATATTATGTAAACACAAACTTTTAATCGCGATTAATCGTTTGACAGCCCCACTTTAAAAAAAAAAAAAAAAAACATTCTCTGTTGGACTTTGATTACTAAATTGTCGTGTATCGTCATTACTTCATATGACAGAACAGACGTTCCTTTGATGAAAAGGTTGATGTCATATATTTTATTTAATCAGTCGAAAGGTGTGGTCACATTCGCATGCCTAGAAAAAAGATCCAGTCCACTATTAGTAGTGTAGTGATGCATGAAACACCGCTCACAAAAAAGTCACATTCAAACCAAGCGGCATTATGTTGGTCAACTCATCTAATTCATGTAAAAAAAAAAAAAAAAAAAAAAATCATATCATGTATTTTATTGACGACAGCCCTGTAAATGAAAATATACTCTGTGTGTTTTTAGCTAGTGAGGCTGTGCCCCAGAAGATGGCTGAACCTGCAGGAGTACCAGAGCAAGAAGCTGATGCAGGACAGTGGCGTAACCGTACAGCGGTTCTTTGTGGCGGACACTGCCTCTGAAGCCCTGGAGGCTGCCAAGAGACTCAGTAAGTGTCCTCCTCATTACAAACAACTCGCTATTAAGTGTCTAGATGTAGTGCTGTTGTCCCTCTAATAGATTTCAGTGTCAGCAATGTGATTGCATGAGTAACACTTCATTGATAACATGCTAATGAGGTAATGTTTATTTGTTAACTCGATCTGTGGTTGAATGCAAGATCTCGCCTCCTACGCATTGAGCTCGGGCATGAGGGTTAGAATCAACCAATGAGAACAAACAGTACAAATTGTTTATGCTTTTATTTTGGTGGACATGCCTTCAAGGGTCAGCAAAACAGAAGGTCTCTTATTTATTTTCCTTCTCTTTTGTTTTACATGGTTTGCTGCTCCCACTGTGTGTCATCCATGCTCATGTTTGTTTTCGTTCATGCCTTTTTATTGTGAGCTTCTGTTTCAAGAGACAAGCACATTTTGTATGTGGCATATCAGTTGATGACTGCAATGGGCCCTATTTTAACGATCTAATTCTAAGTGCACTTTTTCTAGTTTAAATCCACTTTTGCTAGTTTAACGAGGGGAAAAATGGTCGGTGTGGTCTAAAAGGGATGTTTCTATTCTATTCTAGAACTCCGGTCAATTTTAACATTAAAGGGATAGTTCACTTTGAAATTAATTTTTGATATGTTTTAGCTTACCTCAAGGGCATCCAAGATGTAGGTGTCTTTGTTTCCACAGTATTTTCAATTTTGACATTTTTCAGTCAAACCGTTGTTGTCTATCAGTCATACACTGGAGGTTAAGGGGGTCCACCAAAGAGCATGCACAGAGAAGTCAAAATTAAACATGATTTAATGACTCGTAAGTGTAAGTACACATTGATGGCCTAAGACACGAAACGAGCGGTTTGTATGAGAAAACTAACAGTATTTATATCGTTTATACCTCTTGTAATCACAGCCATGACAAAATGATCTGACGGCACGGGCGCTTCGGTCTGCGCATGCGCCGGAAGTGATCGCTTACGCGCTGACGTCACTCTTTGTTTATACAGAGATTTCGGAAGTTTTACCTTTCACTAAACATATTTAGATATACGGGATACCACAATGGAAGACGATTTCGGCATATCTAAATATGTTTAGTAAAAGGTAAAACTTCCGAAATCTCCGTGTAAGTATTGAGTGACGTCACACGCAATCGATCACTTCCGGCGTAACATTGAACTGATTCAGTTCGGTTCAGTTGGACATTGAACAACTGATTCAGGTCACTTGGACGTCACTGTGATTACACAAGGTAAAAACGATATAAATACTGTTCGTTTTCTCACAAAAACCGCTCGTTTCGTGTCTTAGGCCATCAATGTGTACTTACATTTACGAGTCATTAAATCATGTTTAATTTTGACTTCTCTGTGCATGCTTTTTGGTGGACCCCCTTAACCTTCAGTGTATGACTGATAGACAACAACGGTTTGACAGAAAAATGTCAAAATTGAAAATACTGTGGAAACAAAGACACCTACATCTTGGATGCCCTTGAGGTAAGCTAAAACATATCAAAAATTATTTTTAAAAAGTGAACTATCCCTTTAAGCTAATTTTTTTGGTATATTTGGAGTGCTGTCAGTACAGACAAAAAAGACAAAAATCGGTGTTTCCTGCACCATGTTATCGTCTTTTTAAAATTCGCACCCTGTTGACTTCAATAGGGCATGTTCTAAACCTACATTTAGCCTCTTTTTGTCATTACGAGTGCACAGCCATGTGAGTCGTGTTATTAAGAGTGACCACGGTCAATCTGACTGCAGTAGATGTGAAAGATATGAATAAAAATGATGTTAATTCAGCCAGCTCACATACCTCTATTTGCTTCCTGTTTTCTGTCGAAGCCCACAGTAGATGATTGTCGAGTTCACGCGCATGATCATTCGTGAATATTGGCACTCTATTTAAACAACGTGGCGCAAGACATGAAAATGATAACTGCGTCGGGCTGAAGCTAGCAAAAAACACTTGTTGCGCCTGCGCGCTGCATTGCGCCGGGTGTATGATAGGGCCCTATGTACCGGTGCTAAATCCAAGAGGTGCTCTGTTAGCCCCAGTCTTTCTAAACCACTTTCAGTTTCATGTGGGAGAGAAGCTGGATGCTTTCCAGAGGCTCACAGCTGTAATCTCCAGCTTATCTCACTGTACACAACAGGCTTTAGTGTTCCATGTCTAGCTCTTTGGCCTTTAATGTCTGTGATTAAATATTTACATTCAAATAGGGTAAGCTGTTCATAAGAGTTTGAATCCGAACTAGGTGCCGTCTCATATTAAATGTTCCGAGTGAGACAATGACATCTGTTTTTTCCGACTTGATTTGGAACACGCTTCGATGGCATTTCCAACCCCTGCACTTTGAGTGTTTCAGCCTGGTTCCTGTGGGATAGGGCAGGGCCCGGGCCCAGGTGACATGTACGAAGCGACCAAGTGAGACGTGAAGGATTTCTGTGACTTCAATAGTGCAGTGAGCTGTTCTCCCCAGTGCAGAGATGCCACCTCACAGTTGGGCCCACTTACCCATGCGGCAATTCAGCTGACAGCTCAATTTAAGCTCTGGGGTTTAGTGCTCCTCACCCACAGTAAAGATGCTTTTAAAGGTTTTTATTTGTGTTGTTGTTGTTGTTGTTTTTTGAGTTTCTTGCAATATGCCAAAAGTGTTGAAAAGATGCTGTATATTTATGCTCGTCCTGTTTTGCCTTGTTTGCCGTCATGCTTTATTATCATTATTGTCCTTTTTGACTTTTATTAGTGAGTTTAATAAGAATAAATGTTTTTTTTTTTTAATTTATACATTTATTTAAACATTTGACTATTCTATATTAATTTTAAGTTTCAATGCAATGTGTTTTGTGCCGTGTTAGTATTTATATGCTGTTATTCTTATTTTGACATTTCATTTGAATTTTATTTCAAGGTTTAGCCCTTTTTTATGTGCTTTTGTCATCTTTATTGTTTTTTTCTTAATATACATATTTAACTTTAATTTATTTTATTTCAGTTTTAGTAATTTGCTTAAAAAAGTTCATTACTAAGGCAGCATTTTTAATTTAATTTAATTTAATTTTATTTTATTAAAAACAATTGTTTTTATATTTTTAGTTAACAACATCACCAATGGCCATGTCTGTCTTAAATTATAGTTCACCCCAAAAAAATGTATTCAGTTCACTCATTTACTAATTTTTTCAACTTCTTGTTGTTCAAAAACGGATGACTTTCTTCCATCCTTTCAACACAGAAGTAGATGTTCTGCAGAATGGTGACCCTGCTTTCTTCCATACAATGTAAGTGAATGGGGACCAAGTGCTTTCAAGTCCATAAAGCTTATCATAAAAGGTATTATTAAAGCTGCATGACCCATTCGCTGTATTCAGAGTCTTACAAATTTGATAGATTGTTTTGAGAAACAAAGTCGTCATTCAGGAATTATTAAAATATTGCTCGACAGTCATGGTCACCATTAACTTCCACTGTATGGAAAAGATCAACCAGGACACTGTGCTGAACATCTCCTTTTGTGTTCCACAAGACAGAAAGTCATACAGGTTTCAAGTGTGGAAATAAAGATTGCACTGTCACATTTTAAGGACACTTTAGGATAGTAGGAGGAATTCATTGTACTAGCTTGTAGCTTTGTTTTTCTTTGGAAGAATAGTGGAGAAACAATTTTTCATCCAGCAATGTTAAAGGGAAAAGCGATGAAAAGACAAGTGACTGGGTGAATTTAAAAGGGGGTGGTGAGTCTCTTTGTTGATGCTATGTTTTACTTGTTGACTGACTGCAGGCTGTGACACTAATGATCCCACACCTGGTCCTAAAGTTGGGCCTGTGTTTGGCACTGATGGCGGGGGGGCTGCCCATTTTAAACAACCCCCTGTGCCGTTAAGTAATCTGACTGTCAAAGGGGCAAGTCTGATGCTGCCTTCATCAGTCACCAACCGCCACTCGATTATGCAGCTCTGCTTGCTGCCAACACACACACACACACACACACACACACACACACACAGGAACAATGAGCGAGAAGACGAAAGATAAAGTGAGTGTGAAAGAGGGCAAGAAAGATAGAGTAGGAGTAGATAGAGAGACTGAAAGTGGGGTCACACAGCATAGCTAAAATATGCTGCCGCTGACTTCTGATTGGACGATAAGGTGGGAACTTTTAAAGAGACGGAACAATAAATCAAAGCGAGAACGGTTGCGTAGCTCAACCATAGAAAGACTGTCTCGCACTATCTCCACCGTTCTCTTGTCCTATTTAAGAGGAAGAGATCCACCCAAGATTGAAGGGTTGGGG
The DNA here is from genome assembly GCF_988280905.1 of Pimephales promelas. NCBI lineage: Eukaryota > Metazoa > Chordata > Actinopteri > Cypriniformes > Leuciscidae > Pimephales > Pimephales promelas. Next base: position 15,506,946 of record NC_142789.1, on the reverse strand, counting down.
AATTGGAGAGGTTCCTCCTTTTTGGCTAGAAAACAAGAAGATTTCAACACCCGTAATCAAAAGTGAATTCGCCTCAGAGAGGGGCTCTTTAAATACGACGCAAGTTCCAGTATAACCCCCATTCCCAGAACACACCGTCTTCTGACATGAAAGGAAAATAAATGTTAATCATTACTTTCGCCGCCTTTCCATCCTGGTACTCGCAAACAGATATTTCCCAGCCAATGAGACCGCTGAATCATGTTGGCTTGCTTTGTTTCCACCGCAGGTCCTGTTGACAGAGGCATCTGCTGGGTAAATATTGATGGATTTGTCCACTAGAATGTTCCAGAATGGTTTTCTCACTGTCTGCATTATTCAGACTAACCAGGACTGTGCGGCGAGAAGCATAGATGGAGAAATATTTAACCCTTAAGAAATTCAGTCAGACATATCCCACTGTTCCTTTTCTCGCACTAACTTTCTTAACTTTCTTATTTATTCAGGAATTAGAACCTGTTTTAAATGACGGAGAGAGTTAGACTGACAATTAACAGGAGAGGGATGTGTTAAAACACTTCTGAGAGGTATGAATATTCAAAATAAACCGCAATGGTTTATGCATGGCAGTCAAACCTCATGTGTCCTTATTAAAGAGCCAGCGACTTTCATATGTCAACCTACAACGGAATGCTGAATTACTCTGACATTCAACAAGCCTGAGAATAGATACATATGAGGAGCGGTTTTACATTAAGACAACTTCGAGAAAAGATTCTGATTGTAGCTCCATTGAAACATTTGATGAAGTTACTGTCAAGCTATTCACTTCTAAGGGCGAGATCAAGAGTCTCACCGCTCTACTCGCAGCTGATTATATTTTCTTAACAGCTTTTTACATCATCTGGATTGAGACCGTTATCAATCACAGCCACTGCTTTTGATCTTAGTGGAGAATAATAAGAAGGTAGCCGTTTTTAAGAAATGGAGGCTCAAGGATGTTGCACCCATGCCCCATTTTCTATCATCACATGCTATATAATATTTCTCATTATTTTAGATATTATTTGCATTTTTAGATTCATTATTACAAATTATGAAATGGTTATCAATATATATTAATTCTACTTTTTAATACGCATCAGTTGTGTCCAGTTGTGGTGAAACTGGTAGCTTTGGCTCTCTGAGGGCCTCAAAGCATCGATGCTTTCACACTTCTCTTCTCCAGGCTTTTCATCAGTGCATCACACCATATGTCTTCCCGCAGACCCACTGCATACGCGCCATCTGCCGAGTCTTCCCTCGTTCCGAAAGCCTTCTCACTCACACCTTGTGTTCACTAGAAACTGAATAGCATTCCATAATGCCTTATATTTTGGTATTTGTTGTTCATATAATGGCTTTGTGTGTGTGTGTGTGTGTGTGTGTGTGTGTGTGTGTGTGTGTGTGTGTGTGTGTGTGTGTGTGTGTGTGTGTGTGTGTATGTGTGGTGGTGTTGCATGTTTATTGCTCCTTCTGGTAAACTTGTATTAAAAAAAGGTAACGCTTTAGATTACAGGCCGTAAAATACTGTGTAATTAAGAGGAATTTACAGTGTAACTTACTATAATTATAGTGTACCTATAAAGTACTTACATGTAAGTATAAGGGAACAATATGTACAATTTGGGGAATAAACAACCAGGAGAATTTAAAAATATATTTATACTCTAAGTATTATAGAAGTAAGGGGTACTTATTCTACTATTAAGATACAACAATCTTACATTTGAGAGCAATTTAGCGCGAATATTCACTGCGTACCTTTTTGTAGCAATTGTGTATCAATACATATTGTAATTAAATAATTAATTGTAATAAATATAATAATTTTACAATTTTTAATAATAATTAATTTTAATAATAAAATTGTAAATAATTATTATTATTATTATTATTATTAATACATATTGTATAGGTTTTTTAAAAATGACAGGGTACATCTATGCATTTATAAATAAAAAAAATAATATATAAAAAAATAAAATCTAACATTTCGAGATTAAAGTCGAAACATTTCGGGATTAAAAAAAAAAAATCGAGATTAAATTCGAAATATTTCGAGAGAACAAGAATAGTCTTCTGTTGAAGCTGCCTTGCCATTGTCACACATTGCTTCACACATAGGTGTGTTTCACACTGTGTGTGTGTGTGTGTTTGGTTTCAACAAAAGGAAATTCAACAGGTGCCAATCTACCAGTATTAGGCTGCCATTATAGGACGTTATAAAATATACTGGGCCGGGAAAACTAACCCAGAAAACACTCTTCAGACTGGATGGAGATATCCAGCTTTATGAATGAATGAATGAGGCATTTATATAGCACTTTCATACGTCTACTAGGCCTACACTCAAAGCGCTTTACAATCATATCAGAGAATCTCTCCTCAACCACTTGTCTAGTGGTTATTAAATCTGAGGAAATCACAGGATCCGGCCGAATGATTGGATACAGAATGCACTTAAAATGTATCCAGGACGTATTTACAGTGAAGAGGGAGACAGAACGGTTACTGTTGTGTTCTCGACCCAGACAGTGTTGCCTAGACGAGCACGAAAACACATCAGAAACACTGCCACTAGCACCTGTGTAGAATTTTGTTGAAAGCTCAGATAAAAGTAAGCTACTATTTTGTGTTGATCCATGGCAGTTCGACTTCACAAGTGCTTTTCTTTACACACACACACACACACACACAAAGTGCACTCTCAGCTAGTGGACACGCACTGTTATGAATGCACACACTTCTATGTTTTGACTTTATTCTCGAAACGTTTCGACTTTACTCTTGAAACGTTTCGACTTTACTCTCAAAAAGTTTCCACTTTACTCTCAAAAATTTTCGACTTTACTCTCGAAAAGTTTCGACTTTAATCTCAAAGTTTCGACTTTAATCTGGAAACTTTTCGACTTTAATCTGGAAACATTTTGACTTTAATCTGGACACTTTTCGACTTTAATCTGGAAACATTTCGACTTTAATCTGGAAACTTTTCGACTTTAATCTGGAAACTTTTCGACTTTAATCTCGAAACTTTTTGACTTTAATCTCGAAACGTTTCGACTTTAATCGCAAAACTTTTCGACTTTAATCGCGAAACTTTTCGACTTTAATCGCGAAACTTTTCGACTTTAATCTCGAAACTTTTCGACTTTAATCTCGAAACTTTTCGACTTTAATCTTGAAATGCTAGATTTTTTTATGTTGCGATTCAGGGCTTCCATAGAAAAAATAATGTGTCAGTGTTTCCCCCAAATATAAAAGGGTTAGTTAACCCCAAAATGAAAATTATGTCGGTAATCACTCTTTTCGTTCATTTTCGGAAAACGCTGTTACACTACGTGAACTCACTCAAGGCCCACAGAGAAGGGAACTAATAGTTGAATAAAGTTGTTATTTTTTTTTTTTTTTTTTTTTTGCGCACTAAAAGTATTCTCGTCGCTTGATAAACTTAAGATTGAGCCATTGTAGTCACTTGGACTATTTTAACAATATCTTATATACCCTTAAGAAGCCTATGGAGGAGTGATCCAGCTCTCAGATTTAATCAGAAATATCTTAATTTGTGTTCCGAAGATAAACAAAATTCGTACGGGCTTTGAACAACATGAGGGTGATTAATTACTAACAACATTTTCATTTTTGGGTGAACTATCACTTTAAGCGGCACAACTGTTTTCATCATTGATAAAAAATAAGAAATGTTTCTTGAGCATCAGATCAGCATATTAGAAAGATTTTTGAAGGATTGTGTGACACTGAAGTCTGAAATTTCAGCTTTGATATCAGATACATTTATTATATTTAAAAATATACATTTTAAAATATATTACAATATTGCTGTTTTTACAGTATTTTCGACCCCACACTTTGGAAAGGTACTTTATCATTTAATTATTTACTTAGCTTTAATTGTAATAGTTGTATTATCATATGTTGTAGTACTTTATAGTCCCTGCTTGTTATGTTGTATATGCGTTTGATTGGTCTAGCTTTTTAAAAAATACTTAATGACTCATGTTTTCTATTCATTATGTATGATAGCTTTTTTATTTCAGTTTTTCCTCATTCTGTCATTCACTTTGAAAAGCTCTGACTTGCATAGAGCTGTTGGTTGGCTGGTCTTCTTGTATTCTCTGATCTGAGATAAAAGAGATTTGTGTTTTTTCCCCCCTTAAAAACAAAAGGACAGTGCCAATGGCATCTGTGCCTGTTGCCTGTCCAATAATAGCAACACGACTGTATGACTGTGTATGTATCCATGTGTGCATGCATGCATGCATGTATGTATAACATATTATTCTTAAAAACGAAAATGCACTTTTTTGCACCGTTTTCCAAGAAAATCTATATCAATCACTGACTAATGAAATTTGGCTCTAAAAATACAACAAAACATTTTTACAGTAACACAGAAAGCTCCACAATTATGGATCATAAAGAATCATAATTGGAGAAATGATTTGTGCAGTGGTTGTAAGAAATGCCTTTAAATGATTGTACAAATACACACAAAGGGAATACAAGCTGCATTTGAGGGAGCTCACAAATCAAAATGTAATTTCAGTTTGTTGACGGCTCGGCTGCGTTGATATTACACATGGCACATTATCATACCTCACGCCTGCAGACCTCACAGCGTTCTACTCGCAGAAGCTGCCACACCATTATTTTGGTGATGTGGCTCTAAATTGCATGTTTTATTAGAGGTATTCTATGGTCCATTTAGCACCAAATTTTGAAGATGAAATGTAGCGTTTTTTTGTTCCCTTCATGTACTGAGTTTATTCCGCAGGTTTCATTTTCTTTCAGTTTTCCGTATGCTATATAACGTTGAAAACGGGTGCTTTCTATCCAGTATTTATAAACCGATTTAATTGCAGCTTATAATGTGTAAATAGAGGTGATGGGTAAGTTAAAGGATTAGTTGACCTCAAAATGAACATTTCCTGATAATTTAATCACCCCAATGCCATCTAAGATGTTCATGTCTTTCTTTCTACAGTGGAAAATAAATTAAGTTTTTTGAGGAAAACATTCACACAATGGACTTCAATTTCAACCAACATGTTGAAGTCCAAATCAATGCAGATTCAAATGGCTATCAAACGGCTCTGCACGATCCCAGCTGAGGGTTATAGGGAATAGGGTCTTATCTAGCGAAACGATTGACCATTTTCTAAAATAAAATAAATTTAAATTCTAAAAAAAATTCTAAAAAAATTCTAAAAAAAAATAAACGTTTATATACTTTTTAAACAATTGTTCGTCTTGTGCTGGTCTGCGGCGCGCCAGGCATTTGAAGCACTTCTTAGCCCTTTAAAACTGCATTGATTTGGACTTCAACATGTTGGTTGCAATTGAAGTCCATTTTGTGGAGAAAAATCCTGAAAGTTTTTTCCTCAAAAAACTTAATTTCTTTCTTCCACTAAAGAAAGAAAGACATGAACATCTTGGATGCCATTTGGGTGAGTAAATTATCAGGAAATTTTCATTTTGATGTCAACTAATCCTTTGACTGCTCTTTAAAGAGTAACTAAACACTAAACCAACTTTTTTTTTAGTTAATGATCTGTAAGAAAGGATCTTCATTAATACCAGTCATTGATTCGAGTAACTTTTTTGACATTTGTTTATAAAGTGTTCTATGTCTACAATATATGGTGCAAAAACGTCTTAGTGCTGCCCTCTTCAGGTTGAACGGTGGCTACTGCAGTTGAATTTTCCTATTGGATGTTCTGCACTTCGTGACGTACGCAGGTTTCAGCTCACCATGCGAGCTATGCCCTTGGCAGTATAAAAACCATCTTGTGTCGTCAAAACCACTGTAGGGAGTCAGGAATTGGAATTGTGAGTATTGAAATCGACCAGGATAGTGTTTTAGTTTCTATTTCGTCCCCTCTATCTCCGCTGGGGTCAGCCCACTTTTTCAGCATTTTCAAATATTTCCAGTGGGTGGAGTCAGGCTCTGACCAGGGGTTTAGTTACCCTTTGAAATAAGTGTAGTAGTGTGAAGACATCTCTTTTGAAAAAACACACTTGAAGTCATACTTTTATGACATTTTTTTCCCCCTTGTAACACAAAAGAGTTATTGTCAAAATGTTTGAAAGCTGAATGACATGATGGTCAGCTAGTCTAGAGCTTTTTAAACTGAGTACTGCATGATGGGCTTCTAGGGGGTTTGTAGGAAATTTTAAAGGTAGATAAATGGTTTTGCAAAAAAAAAAAAAAAAAAATACAAAAATACAAAAAAATTTAGGACTGTCAAACTGGTTTGGAAGGCTAGCCTATAATATAAATATAAATATAAATATAAATATAATATTTAATATACATACCCAGAAATTGTACTTTTGGTATGCTTACATGCTTAAAATATGTAACCCCAGTAATCAATAATTGTATATCACTTAAAACTCATCTTTGATCATCAAATCATATTTAAACATTTTTTTTTTTTACTTGGAATAAAAACCTTCATTCCTTAAAATATCTTGAATGCAACTCTACTCCCTTGCCTCATTTAGTATTTGTGGTTGATTTTGATATAGGATTTATTGTGAGAAGTGCTATACAAATAAATATAAATTGAATTAAAAATGTTTCTCTTCAAGTTTACACATGTAACGTTATAGATTTTTCCAGATATTTTAAATATTTTAATAATTTGTTTAGGCTTTGTACTATAACAACATACAAAAGCCAATTATTCAAGATGACCCAACTCAGAATATCATGCTTTTTGCACTCAGTATAAGTGACCGTATTCAATCTTTAGCTGTCTTTTTTATTTTAGGATTTCTTGGCGTTAAAATGTTGTAGAAACCTTAGACCGTTATCCAGCAACCAGCTAGTTGATTTGTGAAGTTGATTTATTTTTTTCTTTAGTTTTGTCTTTCTTCTTTTTGCAGCTGTCTTTTAATTAGCATCCCGCGCTTTAGATTGTAGTTTGCACAGTAATTAAATATTTTAATTAGCATGCTAATTAAAGCACTGCCACCTAAAATATCTATACAAACACAGAGGGGAAAATTATTCATCTATAGTCAGTTTTTGGAAGACTGGATGATTAGTCAGTCTTCGCGACCCAGCATTCCCAATTACCCTTAGTTTCTATAGTGCAATGAAAAAAATATAAAGATTTCTCATTTTGTCTAGACTGATTAATCATCTACCCAGTTTTTCCAACATCTCCTGCTATGTGAAGCAGTTAAATCTGAGCAGTAGCCCTGCTCTTCACAGGGAACTGAAGGGAGACCAGGGACAAGACGGCGATGTTGATTGACGTGGACATGGATGTTGACAGCTTGTGGAGTGTTCCAGAGAGTGGAATAAAGTGGCGAGCCAGCCAGAGGTCAGATACCTAACCCAGATTTACACACTCACTCCGACTCAATCACAGCCGGCCTGCCTCAGAACGAAGGCGGAGTTCTCTTCCGCTCTCTTCTTCTCCTCTGTTTGATATTGTGTTTGGACAATGAATCAGAAAGGGAAATGAAAGCCTCTCAGCTTCCCTGAGGAAACTTCACTCACTTAATTACTTCAGCCTCCTCTGGTGAGCTTGAAATATGCTTTTTGGGAGCCAGCGCAACCTCTCTTGGATTAACGTCTTTACAAAATTGATGTTTACCGTGCAAGCAAACCGAGTATAACCAATCTGTATCTTGTGAAACGGACAGTTGATCATTTGTAGAATTACCTCGAAAACATTACATTTGAGGCAAGGCACGTTGAAGAATTTGTAAACCGTTTCAGTGCAACACAGACCAATTTGTTTGCCTGGTGTTTATGTATTTAAAGGAGTAGTTCACTTTAAAAAAAACAAAAAACTTTTTTTACTCACCCCCATGTAATTTACTCACCCCCATGTCATCCAAGATGTCCATATCTTTCTTTCTTCAGTCGAAAAGAAATTAAGGGCTTTGATGAAAACATTCCAATATTTTTTAAAAACGTAAAAAAAAAAAAAGATTTGTTCATTTTAATAAACGAGTTCGAACAGAAGAGTCACGAACGCGCATCACAGAACAGAGCAGAGCAAGGCGACCTTTGAGCTTAATGAGCTTAAATGAGCGATCGTTTCGCTTGATAAGACCCTTATTCATCGTCTGGAAATTTTTAAAGCCATTTGAACAGTTTGCAGTTTGCACTGAAACTGTCTTTTGGACCTTGAACCGTTTGGTTACCAGTAAAGTGCATTATATGGAGCAAAAATCCTGGAATGTGTTCTTCAAAAACCTTAATTTCTTTTCAACTGAAGAAAGAATGACATGGATATCTTGGATGACATGGGGATGTGTAAATTATCAGCAAAAGTTTTCATACAGGTTTGAAACAAAAAAAATATTTTCCAGATTTGTTGTCACAACATTTTTTATTTTGTCAAATCAACTTAATAATTTATTTAGTTCAGATAACTTATTATTTTGAGTTTCTGATGATTAAATCTATCTCTGTCATTGTATTAACTCACCTTTTCCAGTTCAATCAACTTAAAATTTTAAGGCAACCAGTTTACTTATTTTTTAAGTTAAACCAACTATATTTTTTTTACAGTGTTGGTGGTCAGTAAATGAGGAATAAATTTCCATTTTTTTTTTTAAAGTGATCTACTCCTTTAACTAATTAGGCCTCTGTTTGATCGTCTAGACATTGAAAAATCACCTAAGGCTTGTAGGTAACTACTTTGGAAGTAACATGCCAGTCAACTAAAGTTATATGAGTGAATGAGCTTCAGGAAAGTCTGTGACATTTTGACAAGTCAGCGAAATCATTCTATGAAGCTATACCACTGCATAAATTCCCAGAATGCATCAGGACTGACAGGATTTCAGCATACAATGCTGTCATTCAGGAAAGATGGATGATGCGTAGAATGTTCTTACCATCTTCATTACCTACCTGGAACCCTGAGAAAACAACCATTCTTTTGCATTTTTCACCATAGTCACATATAAGTTTCACCTTTTTTTCTCACCGAAATCACTCATAAAAGCTTTATTATGCCTGTATTTCCGGAAATACAACCGGTGTGTTTCCATTTATGGTGGCTGATGTGAGAGTGGGTGAGATTTGAGGTAAGGTTAATGTGCCACGTTCAAGGGTACTGTGAACAGATTTGCCGTTTCCTGAAGCAGCAGAATGTTCTTGTCGCCAGATGTTGAAGCGGACAGGTGGAGAATGGAGGACGAGCTGGCTATAGGAAGAGAGACGATGATGAAAATGTATGAAGAAATGCTTACAGACGGAGTCTGGAATGCTAAGTATAGATGTGCGAGACGGAGATAATCGTGAAAGCAGATTTGCGGTTCTCTCCTCACCGATGGATGTTTACTGTTTAAGAAGAATATCTTGCATAACTTTAGTCACAAACTTTTTTTGTTTCTTCTCATCTAGATTATTTTGAAATATTTACATTATTTTGAGATATTTATTGTAGTGATTGCAAGGAAGCACTCTATTGACTTTAGCAGATGTATGCACACAATTTTTATTGTTTTTCTTCTTAAAAGAAGAAAAAAATACCAAAATTACTGATGACTCATCCTGCACTGTACTGACTTTTTGATAGAAATTTGGAATTCTTTTAAATTTACAGTGGTATGAATAAGTTTTGGCACCCATGCTAAAGTTGCCTAAAAAGAGGAATAAAAAATCATCTTTTGGATATTGATCTTAATGCCTTAATTTGAAAAAATGAGGAAAACTCCGACCTTTAAGGACACACATTTTCTTTGTGAATGAATAATGTATCATAAATAAATAAATGTTTTTCCTTAAAATACAGGGTGCATAAGTCAGGACACCCCTATGTTAAATTCCCATAGAGTCAGGCAGATTTTTATTTTTAAAAACCAGTTATTTCATGGATCCAGGATAATATGCATCCTGATAAAGTTCCCTTGGCCTTTGGAATTAAAATATCCCCACATCATCACACACCTTCCACCACACCTAGAGATTGGCATGGTTTTACTTCAGTTAGCCTAATAGCTGGTTTGATTTGCATTGAAAGATGATCTTATGGAAAGTACCCCATGCCAATCTCTAGGTGTGATGTGGGGATATTTTAATTCCAAAGGCCAAGGGAACTTCATCAGGATGCATATTATCCTGGATCCATGAAATAACTGGTTTTTAAAAATAAAAATCTGCCTGACTCTATGGGAATTTAACATAGGGGTGCCCTGACTTATGCACCCTGTATTTTAAGGAAAAACATTTATTTATTTATGATACATTATTCATTCACAAAGAAAATGTGTGTCCTTAAAGGTTGGAGTTTTCCTCATTTTTCTAATTAAGGCATTAAGATCAATATCCAAAAGATGAATTTTTATTCATCTTTTTAGGCAACTTTAGCATGGGTGCCAAAACTTATTCATACCACTGTATATTTTCAGTTTCTCACTTTTTCTTTTTTTTTTTTTTACTTTACCACACAAACACAATGCTGTGTTTTTTGACAACAGAATCAAAGCCTCAAACCTCACCTTAAACTTTTAATATTAGTCTATTTCTGCGTTCCAATCACTACTTCCTTCAGGAAAAGAAGCTTTAATGTGGTATATTTTAAAAGCACATTTCATTTCTTACTTGACGTTGTAGCTCAAGAATACAAAAAGTAGGGCAGATAAGAATTTAGGGTCTTATTATACATAGTTTGCATACAGTACTCATTTTTACTCTTTACGGTTTGCTTTAGAAAACTGCAAATTAAGGATCCACTTACTGTACGTGAGATAACAATAAAGCAAGATATACGCTTGCATACAATGTTCGGGTTTTTTTGTGTGTTTTGAACTCTGGATTGTGATCTTGTGAAATGTAGTTTGAATACACGGCGAGTCCTTCACTTTGCCGCACATGGCAACACTCTAATGGAGGTGGGAGATGAAGATGAAGCATTGTGATGAGAAGCAGGTGGATGAATTTAACAAGAACTAAGCTGACTAATGGTGACAGCTGAAGTTGAAATAACACGCATGGAACTTGAGACCGAAGAAGTGTCCCTCTCCTATCAACCTCTCCTTTGTTTCCAAGCAGACAGACATCATTAAACCGGAGTTAGAGCCGGATCATTGTTCCACTTTGACTTGTTTCTGTGTAGGCAGGAGCAGACGCTGATGTCTAGAGGTGGAAAACACTGCGGCACGACGGCTCACACAGGTCAAGCACTTGAGTCTGAGCTGTGGTCTGTGGTCTGGCCACAAATTAGTTGGATTTAGGACACAGAAAGACAACGTTTATACGTTTTTTTGTTGTTGTTGTTGTTTTTTTAGCCGTTTGCCTATTAGGACTAAGTACTGATTCTTATTTTCAAGGATTCGATTCAGATTATATGTGTTGTCATAACTGTTATGTTTAACACTAGAACGGCCACAACGGTCATTTTGACCGTTTTGAATTTTATATCTACAATAACTTTGTTGAAAAAAATAATAGAATCCTGCTGGTACCTGACTTTTCCTAAAATTGTCTGTATTTTCATTTAAAATGATTTTCATATAAATTAAGATATATATATTTACATATATATACATATTTACCTATTTCGGCCATAGACGGTCATATTGACCGCACTGAATTTCGCGATATTTTTTTTGTTAAATATCCCGCGGTTGATCGTGTTCTCTCTCAACTGTCAACAGAAAGGTCCGTCCGGTCACCTCTGTAGTGGTGTTTGCTTTATAATAATTTCTACATTAGTTGTTGATCAGAAATAAGCAAACAAAACCAGACTACAGTTATCAATACTTGCGTTATAGGCTATATATCATCAGAGAGTGATTCAGAGTCAGAGTTCACATCAAGGAAAAAGAGACGGCTGCTATCATCAGACACGGTGGATCCAGATGTTCAATTCATATCGGATGATCCTGGTGAGCTCTGCTGCCCTGTCCTGCGCTGTTTGTTTTGCTGCATGGGCTGTTCACTAGTTCTGCGAGTCCTATTATTATTATTAGCCTATTGACCGCTTCGCATATCGTCACTATCTAACATTTTCGTCATAGTTTTTGTCATTCAAACCTAGTTTTTATTTAGTTATCGTCTCGTTTCCGTCTTTGAAAAAATGTGGTTGACGAAAATAATTACGAAAATTATTCGTCAAAGAAATAAACACTGTTTTGAATCTAACGGTCAAAATGACCGTTTGTGGCCGTTCTAGTAGTTTTGGAATTCTGGCACTTCTAGTGTTAAACTATTGCGGTCAAACGATTAAAATATTTAATCGCGATTAATCGCATTAATGTCATAGTTAGCTTGTGATTAATCGCAATCACACATTTTTGTCTTTTCTTAATTTCTCTTGATTTCTTTTTGTCCCATTATTTTTTTTTCTCTCATTTTAATGCTCTTATCAACATGGAAAAGTACATCGGCTTTCTTTGTGCAAATGTGTTTTATGGAAAACAGCATTGGCTGTGTTCAAATTCACACTAGAATTCTCACTTGGAGCAAATAAACTCACACTGTAACGCTGTCCATCAATGTCCTGACATTGACGAGGGGGCGGAGAATTCGCATCAGCTGTGTGTGTGTGTGTGTGTGCGCTTGGCCATCATCAAGCGGTATTTCAGACTGGACGTACTGCGATGATGATAGCTCAGTTCACAACGACAAAACACACAGATCACTTTGGTCTTGTCATTGGAACCATTTAGCAAACTTTCCATTCAGAATCTTATTGGCATCCATTTCGGCGTATCGCGCTCGTCATCCACTCAAAACGTAACGTTAGCCAACTATTTGGCCGGCTCGCAAGCCCAAACAAGTGTGTACGGCGTGCCTGTTGATTTGTTTACGGTCTAGCTAGATTTTTTTGCGCTTTGATCGACGAAGCAACAAAACATCCTTGCGCGGCGAAAACCATTGAAATGAATGCGTTTCATAGCGCCGATATAAAAAATCTACATTTTATTAAAAAATTTTATTAAAAAATTAAAGACCATTAATCGCGCGATAAAAAAATGTACGCCGTTAAAATTGGTTTGCGTTAATGCCGTTAATAACACGTTTAACTGACAGCCCTTGTTTAAACATCAATAAAAAAGTAAAATGGTGAAATGTTTACAGTTTAAGATAAGTTTTCTATTTCTATTTGAATAGTCTTCAGTGTCAGATGATTCTTCAGAAATCATTTGAATATGCCAATATGGAGCTAAAGAAACTTAATTATTCTTATCAATTAGGGATGCACAATATATCGGCCATAATGTTATTCAGTTTAGTTCAAATTTATTGTCAGACTCAGGGTCCATCATCAAACTAGGGGCAAGTTCAAAACGGTGCTAACGTTTTGCTACGGTTTACAGGTTGAACGTCATGTTCCCAGTGTGTAACGTTTGAGATACGTTTTCTCTTGTTTGGTGGGTGTGTCAGAAATTTAGTCCAATCAGCAGCAACATGAATATAAAGCAGTATTAAAGTGAACTCGCACAATGGGTTTAAGGAAAGTAATTTACAAATGTGTCGATGCAGCTCGGTATACGCAACAACTGAGGATATTAGAAGACATGTTTGTCGTAAGTTTTATTGTAAAAATATAGGATATCAACATAATGATGTAGTTATATGTTTAGCTTCATTGTGAGTGTATGACATTTGGTATAGAAGTTGACAATGGTAATTAAGTGCTTTTCCTAAAAAAATGAGAAAGAAAATACAGGGTATAAACAACCCGATCTCACGGGAATTCGTACGAATTTTACGAGGTGGCTAATTCGTAACAATTCATACGACCTCAGTCGTACAAATTAGTACGATTTTTGCTAAATCGTACATATTTTACGAATTGGCCAATTCGTATGAATTCGTACGAATGACCTACCCCTGACCCCGCCCCTAAACATAACCGTCACGTGGGTTTAGACAAATCGTATGAATTCGCACGAGTGAGGTCGTACGAATTAGTACGAATTAGCCACTTTTTAATCACTCGTACGAATTCGTACGAATTGGTCGTGAGATAGGGTAGGTATAAACAGTATGAACTACAAATAAAGGCAGTATGTGAGGTTAAAAAGATGTGTTTTTGTCTGAATTAGGTAAGATGTGTGCTTTCATTTCAGTTTCCACAAATCCCTTCACTCGATTGGGATGTTCTCTTGTGTTCTGGTCTGGGTGGCAAGTGCAGTAACTGTAACATCAGGCATATTTTGTAGTATTAAACACACATTTAGACCTTTACATTTATACTTCATCAAGCTCCGAATATTCTTCACAAAAAATGGCCTGCCATAGTTGCAACTCTTGCGTCATCAGAGCAGTGTGTTCAACGCATCACCATTTCTGTTAAAAAAAAAAAAAAAAAAAAAAAACAGTTTTGTTTTGTACCAAGCAATCTTTGATAAAGTGATGATTATCTGTACGTCATCGCATAAAGCCCGCCCTGGCAATTTGATTGGCCTGACGATTTCTGAACCGAGTCCAGACCAAACTTCTCGACCCCAAAATGTTGTGGGCGGGAATCGGGCTGACATCCAGGCCAATTGAAATCACTTCAAAAAAGGAAAATACAGTAAAGTGCAACATGTCCAGCACAAGTCTGTCATATAGGCTACATACAATTATAATGAGAACATTATAATTGTGTGCATGGGACATGACTTTTAATGGTGAGACTTTTGTTTTTGTTTTCAGGCTCTCAAAAATATATTTAAAAACTTGGATTTAGATTTATCGGACAATTTATTGGTTATCTGCTTTCAAATAAAACAATTATTGATCATCGTATCGGCCAAAATATTCATATCGGTGCATCCATATCATCAGTGTTGAAAACAGTTGTGCTTCTTAATTATGTAGAAACCGTGAAACATTTTTATTAGGATACTTTAAATGAAGTGAACGTTTAGAATAACAAAACAATTTTGAAATATGTTTTTTATTACAGTGTAAAAGTCTTTTCACTTTTCAATAAATGAATCCGTCCTTGCTGAATAAAATAATTTATTTCAAAGAAGAATAAGTCTTCCTCACCCCTAACTTTTGAAGAGTAGTGTATATAGTAAAACATTTATTGATTATTTTGTGAATAACATGTCGGTAATAGGCCATCCATCTGTCCGTCCAGCACACTCAAAATGAACTTATTACCAGCATTTTTGGCAGCATTTCGGTTCACGTATATCTTTATTGTTTTATCCATGGATGGTACAATCTTGGGATGACTGCTGTAGTATTATGTGTGATTATGTATGCATAACGTTTGTTTAATGTAACCTTATGTAACAACCACATCCAAACAATAGACTAAATAAATACAGAGATCCCAATCCCATCTAAATCAATCTGTGAAATCACAAATGTCTGATGTGAACTATTGTAATTGATAATGGTTTTCCTATAGCAAATAGTCATGTTTTTCATTGCTTGAGTAAAAATATTATAGTAATTAGCTGTAATTGCAGTGACTGTTATGCACATAAGTACATCCGATGACCATGTTATTGTATGATAGGATGTTTCATTTTCTAATATTTGCCCTATAGCAACACATAATCTTCAGTAAACAGTACTTCTCTAACTCGGTCCTCCTGTTTAGTACGTTTCTCTTTGCCTTGACCCATTTTACAGTCTTAAACACACATGAGGGATCTTGACTTCCCTTTGTTTTCTCTCAGCTGTCTGAAACCGTACGGTCTTCCCTGAACCCCGCTCCACACCCCATTACCGCAGCCCCATTGCTCTCACTGAATATCAAACAACAGGACACCTCTGTGCTTCTTACCCTGCAGTCATGGCTACAGTTAGACATTAGGGACTGAAGACATAGAAAACCATGAAGCAGAAACAGCAGCCCGGCGCTCAACTGCTGACTGTTGTCATTGCTATATAAGCTTTAAGTCCCTTTGAACTCATTAATGATGAATTCCAGGGCTGGGGGGTGGGATGTGTCTGTATTACTGCAATTACTTCTGATGCCATACGAACTGTACAAACATATTTGTTTTTTTTTTTTCCTACATGTGATGGGGCGAACAGTATGTTAGGGCAAGAAAATATTAGCTTTTCACTTCAGTAAGCAGTAGTTTATTTGTTTATTTTAAACTCTGGCTATGGGGCGACATTTTTAATACTTAATTTTTGGATGCATTTTAAATGATGAAATGACAGTAATGCAAATTATACCCTGAATTAACAGAGTATGTTTAATTTAGCATTCAGCTAATTAACGAGATAATCAAACAGTGTAGTGAACAAACACTATGTTGGACAATTTGTTTGTGAAGTCGACCTTTGTTGAGTTGGCACACTTAGATTTAATGCTAGCTGGCAAGAAAACAGATTTTCATGTTTAAATGTCTGACGTAATGCCACATTAGTAATATAAGGTACAAGATGTGTTATATATTTTAATATAATATTGACTCTGAATACAGATTATTGTATATATCCACTCACCTAAAGGATTATTGTGAACACCATACAACTGTGTTTGACCCTTTTTCGCCTTCAGAACTGCCTTAAATCTATGTGGCATTGATTCAACAAGGTGCTGAAAGCTTTCTTTAGAAATGTTGGCCAATATTGATAGGATAGGATCTTACAGTTGATGGAGATTTGTGGGATGCACATCCAGGACACGAAGCTCCCGTTCCACCACATCCCAAAGATACTCTATTGGGTTGAGATCTGGTGACTATGGGGGCCATTTTAGTTCAGTGAACTCATTGTCATGACTCATGTTCAAAAAAAAAAAAACAATTTGAAATGATTCAAGCTTTGTGACATGGTGCATTATCCTGCTGGAAGTAGCCATCAGAGGATGAGTACATGGTGGCCATAAAGGGATGGACATGGTTAGAAACAATGCTCAGGTTGGCTGTGGCTTTTAAACAATGCCCAATTGGCACTAAGGGGCCTAAAGTGTGCCAAGAAAACATCCCCCACACCATTACACCACCACCACCAGCCTGCACAAGGGTAACAAGGCATGATGTATACATGTTCTCATTCTGTAATGTGAAAAAATTAAAAAAAATGTATATATTTCTTTCATCAGTGATGCTAAAATAACACTGGCTATTTTAGCTTCCAATGTGTGTTCTTTGTCAAAAAATAAGAACAAAATGATGTGCAGCTCTTATAGCTGTTATGCTTATATTTGTTCAAACATGAGAATGGCACTGCAGTGCAAAACAGAACACTTTGCCAACTACGTCTTATTTTTGCTACAAAGTGTGAATATACCAACCCACACTACCTAAAAATACATTTTAGTATAAGGTGACAAAATGTGTTTTCTCTTAGTTATTACTTGGCCCATCTCAGCCTCAGACACAGCCCACACAATGTTCACAAACAGCCTGATGTATATTGCATTGTACACAAATGCGGCAAAAGCAGGCAGACACGACCTGTGCATAAATACTGCTGTTGAAACAAACTCCCATTTGAGGCTTTTGTGGTCTGTTGATCTTGAGAAGAACATGTACATCTTGGAGCTTCAGGCTTTTCCTGGAGAAAAAAATGTCTGTATTAACTTCATATATCATTTTAAGTCGTGATTTGATGTGTAGCTTCAGGTTAAACAATCAAAAAGGTAGTTTTCTTTCTTGAAGGCATTTGAAGTGTCACTCTGGTGATGGGTGAATGAAATCGTCAACATGAGTATGTCGAAACTGCTAAGCATAACAAGGTTAGTTTAAAAAAAAAAAGTGTGTGTGATGTATAAACTCATTTTAAAACCATAAAGCCATGGGCCATGTACTTCCTCCACTTTTTAATTTGCAGCTCACATCATTAATCTATGAGAAATAAGTGGATGTTGTGAGTTAAAGTGCACCATTTGGCATGGGCATTACTCCTGCTCTCGCTAAATAGAGATAATTGACGTGAAGTGATGGATGGCACATAATGTACTGGAATTCTGGATACCATGCAGTACTTCATTTGGTAATTATGATATACAATTATTTCTATGGATATGCATGCAGATGTACTGCTGTTTCTGCACTGCTATATCTGTTTTTGTACTTCCAATTCACAATTGTAATACAGGTATTATTCAAAAGCTTGGGCTCAGAGAAATTTTCTTATGAAATTAATACTTGCGTTAAATTGATTTAAAATTATCAGTAGATAACATTTACAAGGCTACAAAAGATAAATGCTGCCCTCTAAGAAAAGTTTAATATTAAGTTTGGTCCCACTTTATATTAAGTGGCTTTAAGTACTAGGTACTTACATTGAACAATAAGTACAATGTATTATTGTGTCCCTGTTGTGTTGTAAAACACTTTTGCTGCTATTGAGATGTGATATGGGAAAGGTTAGGGACAGGCGTGGTGGTATGGGTTGGTTAAGGTGTGAGGGGAGGATCAACTGTGTAATTACAAATGTAATTACATAAATTAATTATAGCTGTAATTACATGCTGGAATTTTAAAATCTAAGTACAATGTAAAAACATGCATGTACACAATAAGTCCATTGTATCAAATTATTAATTTCAATGTAATTACATAGTACTTAAAGCCACTTAAACAGCACAACCCTTTTTTAACATTGATAATAATATGAAATGTTTCTTGAGCAGCAAATCAGCATATTAGAATGATTTCTGAAGGATCATGTGACACCGAAGACTGGAGTAATGGCGAATCAATAAATGCAGCCTTGGTTGAGTGTTAAATACTTTTTTCATAAACATTAAAACAATCTTATACTGACCTCCACTTTTCGAATGGATGTTTAACTTTATAATGTTGATTACTTTGTAATTAGGTGAGTGAAGTAAAATCAAAACCATAAAATAAATCATTTGAGCAGTACAGTGCTTTTCTCGTACAAAATGTGTTAGTATTTTTAGCTTGTGTTGTAATGGTGAAAATTTTAATGAGCTATTTTCTTAATGCTATTTTCTGATGTAAAATGGCTGGATAAACCTTTCGGTTAAAGCACATCTTTTCACACAAACAACAGATTTTTGTTTGTGTGTGTTTATTTATATTGATGGAAATCACATCTCACCGCAAAAAGAGTTTGCAGTTAGCAGCTTAACCTAGTAGCTTAGCAGCTAAAATCCATGTGTTTAGGATTGCTGAATTTTTCTAATACAACTGTATTTATATTTGTTATTTAAATCACAAATGCCTAAGATATAGTGATTATACTAATTTTAATCTCATTTATAGAGCATTTTAATTTCTCAATATCTTTCAGCAGATTTTTTGAATAGCATTGTTGTCCTAACCTTGTATCTTTGTATGTTAAGACTTAGGACATCAATTACTTTTCTGGCAATTCTGCACCTCCTTAAAGGCATGCTGTAGTTCGTTCAAAACCCTGAATTACGTTCTTATGATCAAACAGTTTGAGCTACTTTTGACTTCTATTGGAGAAAAAAAAGTAATTTCTCAAAATAACTTCCTTTGTTATATAGAAATAGAAAAAGTATGTCATATAGGTTTGGAATGAGATGGTGAATAAATTATGACAGAATGTTCATTTGTAGGTGTATCTCTTTAATCCAACATTAAAGTAACAGTGAAATCAAAATGGACAATTCTTGTTTGTTTATGGAGTTGCAGTATTGATTTGTTTTTGTCTTTAAGAAGCCGTTTCACTTGGATATACATCACAATAGGAAAGAAAAGACTTCCTTTCATGTCGACTTTAAGGGTGTTCACACTTGCTTCTATTAAAGGAAGCAAACCTAATGGTTATCAAAGGTGAGTTTTAGGGACAACATGATTGACTACAGTGAAACTTTAAAAGAAATTCTGGTCCTCTCATAGTAAAGGTCATTTGAATAAGTGTGAACGCTGTCATCCGAGCACCAAAAAGCTAACCGAGACTGCTAAAAAGTTGGGTCTCGGTCCTCTTCCAAACAAACTGATTGACCGAAATATGAATGCAACAGAGACTAAAGACATCTAAATGAAACCAAAAGCCGGATGCAATGTCATTAGCCTGGTTCAACCAGACTCTAGTACATTTCATTTGTACACAGAGTCTGGCCTCTCTCCATTGAGAAACGTTTACTTCCTTGTAGGCGGGTTCACTATTAAAGTTCAAAACTATTGGATCTGCCCAAAGTCACTCACGATCTCCCATAGTCAAACGCTAACGTGTGGTCGAGAGTGACGTATGTCACGCGCCGAAACGGCTGGAAACAACAAGTCCGAATGATCAGAGGATTATGTTTACAATAGGATTTTAGTCAACGAGAGCTGCAGGTTTTGTTAATCTAGGAACAATTATTAATTCGAAATGTATATTTGACACGAAGGACAGTGATATATTCATTCAACGGTGGAAGCTGTGTCTAATCATTACAAATACCCCTCTGTGGTCGTTTTCTGATCTGCCGCAAATGCTGTGCAGTGAATGATCAGTCTGTCTCTATCTGCAGATGTGTAATAAACAACAATTTTTCATATTACGTCTTATTGTTTCTTAATTACCTTAATTATGGTCTTCAAAGTATGTGTTTGTACATTTTTATATGGCATTTAGTTTTTTTTTTTATCAATACAAATTAACCATTGCCATCTAAAACTGAAAATCAAATATAGTCTTCAAAGTATGGGTTTTCACATTTTTATTTCTGACAATTATTTTTTTTTAAATCACTAGCAATTTGTATAATTACAACATGTAAAACCTCCTGCACGAGTACACAAAGGGGCTCAAAATGTTCTATTCATCACAAGAATCAATAAATTTACTGTTGGGAATGACTCCTGAGCGGATTTTCAACAATAGTTTGGCAGCCAGGACTCGGGGCTTCCGAACACCAGGCTAAACCGTCCGTCCAAAATGTCACGGTCATCGTTCAGGTCGAGCTGCCCAGCACAAACTTCCAACCTTTCTGCCTCCTTCACGTGGTCTTCCGTTGTGCAACAAGAGATGAGACGATAACAATACGGCTTTAATTTCTGTATATTCGGCAGTTTCGTTTCCAACAACGGACCGAATAGCTTTTCTCACGTCTTTCTCCGCTGCCATTACTGAACTCAAACTGACGTGCTACCGTACATCAACGTCATCGTTCTCAGCCACTCCCCTCTATTCGCTGATTGGTCCCACAAAAAATAGATTTCTGGAAACCTAAGGATACACAGCAGTCCCAGACGTAGTACTGAAGGAAAATGAAATTGAGCGGAAGTGCGTAGGAGGGTGCAGCCAGGCTACAATGGCATAAAATGTGACCTAAAAAGGACAGAATGCTCAAGCATACCTGTTTTTTCTTGTCATAGGATGTACGTTGCACTACAGCTCGGTACAGGTGTCGTAAATGCCGTAAATGCATCTTAAAGGGATAGTTCACCCAAAAATGAAAATTCTGTCAGTATTTACTCACCCTCATGTTGTTCCAACCCCGTAAGACCTTCGTTCATTAAGATATTTTTGATTAAATCTGAGAGCTGGATCACTTCTCTTTCTTGAGGAATTGAAACTTGCCGGCCTTGAAAAGTTATTAAACACATCGTTAAAATAGTCCAAGTAACTACAGGGGCTCAATCTTAAGTTTATCAAACGACAAGAACTTTTTCTCGTCGCGCAAAAAACAACAAAAATAACGACTTTATTTCAACTATTCATTTACTTCTCTCTCTGCCTCGACTCAGGTTACTAGTTTAACAGCGTATGATCTGTTATTGTACGTCACACGCATCATGACCAGCGTCAGCCAATAGTGAGCCTACGTGTGACGTAGCTCTACGCAATTTAGACTACGTTAACTAACTAGAGGCGCAAAGAGGAGGAATTGAATAGTTGAAATAAAGTCGTTATTTTTGTTCGTTTTTGCGCACAAAAAGTATTCTTGTGGCTTGATAAAGTTAAAATTGAGCCACTGTAGTCACTTGAACTATTTTAACGATGACTTTAATAACTTTTCGAGGCCGGCAAGTTTCAATTCCTCAAGAAGCCTATGGACTAGTATGCAGGAGTGATCCAGCTCTCAGATTTCATCAGAAATATTTGTGTTCTGAAGATGAACGAAGGTCTTACGAGGTTGGAACAACATGAGGGTGAGTAATTACTGACCGAATTTTCATTTTTGGGTGAACTAACCCTTTAAGTCCTATTGGCCACTTTTTTTTTTTTTTTTGAACACTCAGTCCATGTACAACTCAATGTCTCTCTCTCACTCACTCCATATCACTCTCATCTCTGTCTTTCTACCGTGCTCATCACATTTGTCTAACACTATCAGATCAGGACAGGAGCTGTTTTTGCTAAATCTTCACCCTCGGCAGCCCTCTCCTCAGTTGTTTTGGTATATCTCCCTTAGTTTAGATGAAGTGATCCAGCGTGTTCTGTATCTCTGTTTATGCCGCTTCTGTGCTCTTATCCCTCACGGTCACACACATGATCAATGCTATCAGCTCTGTGTGGCAGTGATAAATTATGCATGCGCTCCAGTCAGTGGCTGAGTTGTGGTTTGTGTGAGTCCCAGTGGTGATAGTGAGTCTTAATCAGCTCCTAAAGTGTGAGAACTCTTAATGTCCACCCCGAGGGTCATGAAGAGCAGCGTGGCTCTTTAAGAATGACTTATGTGGGATCCATGGCCTTGCGTTTTGCGTACATGCTCCATCATGTTGAGCTACGGTGCTGTTGTGGATTTAAACCTGAATATCATTCCTCTCTATTATCTTTATCATTCCCTGCCTTGTTGCAAATGTTTTTATTATTAAAATGTCAAAAATATTACAAATTAAATGTATACAGGAATGTCTGTTGGGGAGCATCAAAATAATGTGTTAGCAGATATTAATCAGACTCAATGATTGACTGAATCAATACTCTAAAGATAGTAGTTGACATATACATATGAGCAGAGTTACTTACATTACACAGAATGTCTAAAGGGGACCATCAAAATAAAGTACTTTTACACTGACTGAACTGCTGTTATCATACTTTTTTCAAGTCTGAATTTAAGTAGGCTATATTCATAATACTGTACACTTTTTCACAGTGCTCCTACTTTTTCATCTTGCAGGTGCCCCTATTGGTTTACAGCACCTGTCAAATATCTATTCCTCTGGTTTGTCTTTCTTTTTCTTTTTGTCTGAGGTGATGAGTCTTGCTTGATGCTGTGGGAATGTGACAAGATTTAAACCTCCTCCTCAGCCTAAATTGCAAACTTGCAAAAAATGTTTGCTTATAAGTTTGACACTAGAAAAGCTTGTACGTTTTCTGACACTAAAATATTTTGACAATTCCAGAGCATACAGTACACCTTTTTTATTATTTGTTTGCTTGCTTTTGTTGGTTTTTTATTGATTGTTTTTGTATTAAAGTTGAATCACTACACTGAAACGTATTTGGTGTAGAAACAATTTTCACTCAGAAATTGCAAATTCTAAGTAACACATTGAATGAAATATGAAATTTTACTGCAGTAAAATGTCAATAAAATTTAATAATTGTTGAAACACTAGAAATAAGTAAACAATTTTCTTTTATTATTTAAATATTCATTTATTTATTTGGTTTTAGTTCATAAATATTGCAGATTTGTTCTGGTATATTATTTGACTTACTTTTCCAGCTTATACATTTGGAAAAAGTAAGTAAAATGTGGATTATAGAACACAATAATTCCTTTATTATTTAAATATTTATTTATTTGTTTGTTTTTAGTTAATAAATATTGCAGATGTATTCTGGTATATTATTTGACTTAGTTTTTCCAGCTTATACATTTGGAAAAAGTAAGTAAAATGTGGATTATTGAACACAATAATTCCTTTATTATTTAAATATTTATTTATTTATTTGTTTTTAGTTAATAAATATTGCAGATGTATTCTGGTATATTATTTGACATAGTTTTTCCAGCTATACATTTGGAAAAAGTAAGTACAATTTGGATTATAGAACACAATAAATAAAGCACAATAAATACATCACTCACCTTGATAGAGTAATGAAAAAGAAAATTCTCAAAGGTCCTTTTAATCTCAGTCACTCGGCTGTCGCTCAACGGTATATGGTCCTTTTCAAAAAATTGTGTAAAATAATTCATATGCCACAATATTGATCAAATGTTTGTCTCATGACAAGCTATTATTTCCTCATCCGTGTGCTTCCATCTCAGTGATGTTACCGTGATGAAAGAAATAATAAAAAATTGCTAACCGCTCTGGAAGATACCACATCAAAACAAGCCTGTGGAGATCATCATAATATTTAAAATCAAATTACATCTGAAAACACCTCTTTCCGATCTCATATCTTTTTTTCGCTCGCATGTTTATCTTTATGTTTGCTGAGATTGTGTTGTGGTGTTATGAATAGATACTATAAAACATAAAGGAGAATTAGGACTGTTGCAGGTGAGATTTGATCCTGCATCAGCCACATAAGCACCACAGTGTGTCTGGAGCAAGTTTTTTTTTTTTTTCTTGGCATTTTGGAGCTCTAACCCTTTTTATCCCTTTTGATAATTTAGAAGCGAAGGAGATTGTCCTGAAAGCTCAGATTTTAGCTGGAGGAAGAGGCAAAGGATTGTTCGACAGCGGCCTGAAAGGAGGGGTGCATTTAACAAAAGAGTGAGTACCTGCCCAGACCCATTTTCTGAGAAAGAATAGACCTGCTTTCCAGTCTTTCATTCCTCTTAAAACTCATGCCATTGCTTGACATCCTGTATTTTTCACCAAGAAAATAGCACAGAATATCACGCTGCTCTCAGCATTTGGGGTGTTATTTAAGCTCTGTTGTAATGTGGAATGATGGATTATAAGTGCGATAGAAACTATAAAAATGTTGTGAAAAACCCTTGAGAATGAAGGAGACATGTGAAATATGGCAATCTCTTAAAACTTTACCAGAAAGCCACGAGTTTTCTTCAAGTAGGGACTGATTTATGACTGAATGCCTGCATCGTGTATCACTGTCACATAGTGTAAGTGAATCGTCCAGAGAAAACGCTCTGAAACGCTGCCTGATTTGTTTTATCTAGCAAATGAGCACATCGCTTTATGTATCCCTGAGAAATCGTCCCGGGTTTGCTAGTATGTGTTTCTTATACAAGTGAAACTTTTTTTTTTTTTGGCCTATATCATTGTTATTAGTAGTTGTACACTAAAAATATGACTGAAATTCATGAGGAGAGAGATAGGACAACGGTATCAGAATGCCTTGAGACAGATATATGAAATATAAAATAGTCTAGAAACCATCCACATGCAGTTTCATCCAATATCATCTTGCTAGAGTACTGTTCGCAACAATGAACACAGCGTGTGCTCAGCTGCAATGTCTGATCTGCGAAAATTAGATCCGTGAGGGAAAAAAGATTCACTGAACATTCAGGATTGTTTATGAATCAGTAGTTTGAATCAAACTGTGTTCTGAGTGACTCCCTCACTGAACCGCAAGTCATTTCTGATTCAAAATTAATCAAGATTAGTTTGTGTGATGTATATTTTAGGTTTGAGAGACTTACATCAGTCTGTTACTGACTGCTTGTTCAAATGACGTGTAATTAAAAATACATATTCACTCTGTAAAAAATTAGTTTGATGTATAAATTAACAGAACTCTTTTATTAATAATGCTATTCTAAAAAGTTTCAAATGTACTCTCTACAAAAAAGTGATTGTTTATTTTGTAGTTTTTGTGAGAGCCAAAATAAATAAACATATTTTTCCCCCACCCCAAACAGTGAGAAGTATTCCTACTGTGCGTTCACACCAGACGCGAATTGCTTTAATATATTTTGATGCAACTTTGTTCTGTTGTGACAATAAAAGAAACGAGTTTCTTTTTAAAATGCATCATCATATTATTTTAGTTAAAACTTTAACTTTTATTATTTTGGTTAACGCGGCGCAAATTGACGCCAAAGTTCAGATTTTTCAACTCGGGCGGCAGGCGCGAATTTGCATTAAACGCTAAATGCATAAATAGCACTAACTAAATCATTAGCGCCATTCGCGCGTAACGTGTCTTTGCATTGACTTAACATTGAAATCACTCGCGCCTGATGCACTATTTGCATCCGGTGTGAACGCACCATTAGAAAACAGAGTTATATTTATTAATGATGCAACAGTTTTTTTTTTCTTTTTACTGAAACACTGAAATCAAAATTAAAGTTAAAGTCCCTGTAAAGGCAATTCTAAAAAAAAATCTAAACACATTATAAATGTTAGAAATGTATTGCTAAAACATATTACAAAGACTGTGAAGTACTGAATTGTGGAGTTAGACCGTTAAACAGTTTTTCACGATTGCTACTTTCCGGATTTTTTTGGCTGGACTAAAACAGGGCTTGATGATGCACTGGAGCCCCTGAGCTTGTGGAAACGCCCCTACTTGATGACACACCGAAGCCACTGAGGCTGGCCCCTGCCCTAATAATACAGTAAATTCGCATCAGTTTGGCGCTCAGTTGTGCCCCCAGTTTTTAAGAGCAGAGAATAATGCTTATTTTCTCCAAGATTTTGATAGCTTATTTTAAGTACTTGCCGATAAACTTTTTTATGATTCAAATTTGGCTGGGTGGCTGATAACACATTTTTCTGTGGTGTGACAAACTCAGAACACATACTTAATTTTGACTTTGCAGGGACTTTTAGCATGAAAACTGAAACCAAAAATACTTTACAGTATGAAATAATCAATTAATCATGTTTTTAATAATGAACACTCAAGTAAAAACTAAGTTGTATATAATATTTAAAAATTATATCAACTTTTTAATGATATAATTATAATTAACATGAAGATAATATAAATCTCATTATCTTAGATAATTATAAAAAAATATATTGTGAATATTTAATAGTGCATATATTTAGCGAAATGCTCCCCAAGTTTGAAACTTAAAAAAAACAAAAAACTCAGCGCTTATATGAGGCATGAAACATTTCAATAAGTTATACTTTATCTTTCAACGTACCTTCTGATGTTCATTCATGTTTAACTAGTATACATGGGAAGAAATGAAAGACCCACGTTCAACATCGATCTATCATGCCACATCTAAAGATCGCAAAATCATATTTATTGTTTGAATTTCATTATAAAATTGACAGAATTTGAAAGACTTCGTTTCCTACCAAAAGTAACTAATCGCAAAGCTTATTGCACTTATTTGATGTTATGCGTGCTATAAATGATGGTCCAACACTAATGTCTACAGATACATATATTAGAAGAATTTGTCATTTGAAAGTTGCATGAAACAGTTGTACTGTAGTAAATTAAAATGATAAACATATCTCTGTTTCAGTCCTGCTGTTGTTGGAGAGTTGGCTGGTAAGATGCTCGGCTTTAATCTGACCACCAAACAAACCCCTAAGGAAGGAGTGAAAGTAAAAACGGTACGGAGGAGAGCACCTTGTTTATCTCAGGGATAATTTTTTCTTTTTAATGTTGTTTCCACTGAATAAATAATCGCTTTTGAACTTGGAAGTGAAATTCTCTCTCTCTTTCTCTCTCTCTTTCTCTCTCTCTCTCTCTCTCTCTCTCTCTCTCTCTCTCTCTCTCTCTCTCTCTCTCTCTCTCTCTCTCTCTCTCTCTCTCTCTCTCTACTCTCCTTTGACTTCTTGACTTCAGGAAAGCTGTATCTTCTTGTTCCATTTGAATATGCTCTATTTTTAAAAAGCCTTCTTTTACAATTAGCTTAGGTTTTGTGTCATAGGTCATTGAGATGAATAAACCATTTGAGTCAGATCTCGGTGTGCAGGGGATGTTGGTAAACAGGCATTTCCATGTGCCTCTAACGAGCAGAAATATAATTTTCTCCCCTCTTTCTCTGCTTCTCTCTATGCCTGACACCCACACAGATGGCGTTCTCCTACAACCACCCCGTATGTTTGTCACTGTTTATCTCCCTCTCCTCAGGAGGTAATGATGGTCCTGCGCTTAGCATGTGTTTGTCCTCTCTTCTTTAAACACAACTTAGAGCTCCCCTTCATCACTCGCTTTTACTCCCGTCAGCCTCTCTCACGCGACCGCCAAAAAACTTTCTGCACAAGGACGCCATCACATTTTTAGCGTTTTCCTGCTTGAGAAACTGCCATGGGGGGTGGAAGTGCACGGCTGAAAGAGTAGGACAGATTCATAAGGGAGGTGGTGAGGAGGAACAGAGGTGGGATACAAACAAAAAATAAACAAATGCTTTAAAAATGCCAGCTCGAGCGTGCGGCATCCCCCCACAAACTTCTCTCACTGCATTTGAGAGCGTGTCACATTTGCTATTCAAGAGCCCTCTGGTTTCCTTCTCACATGGATGCGTTATTGTATAATGAGGTTTTCCTCATGAATTCAGAATTCAGTATCGGTTTATTGAGAAGAAAATATGTTTTGTAAAATTTGTGCCCTTCTCTAAGCCATCAGAAGTTGTTGTTCTACTTAATCGTAGCAATATATGAGTGAAAAGTTTGCTTGTGATACAATTGCACATTGCAAATATCAAAAAGGCTAGTATATACAGTATGTAAACAAAGTACAATGTATTATGCAACCGTTTAAAAGTTTTCAAATTCAGATTGGAAATACATACATAAATATTAAAGGGGTAGTTGATTGCGATATCACTTTTTCATTTTAAATAGTGTGTAATGTTGCTGCTGGTGCATAAACAGTATCTGCAAAGTTGCAGCGCTGAAAGTTCGACGTTAGCAGAGATATATCGGCTTTTAAAAATCTGGAAGTTTTATGCCTACAAAAACGACTGGAATGGGACTACAACGAGATACTTCCCAGGTTTTATACGTAACCCACCCATAAATTTACATCGACTCTCCCTCTGGAATAGGCAAAAAAGGGGTTATGGCCATATTTCTGCTGCTTTGTTGAAGAGGAAGAGTTCTAGTGGAGTGTGTTATTTTCACCCAGCTGTCGTGTCTTCTGTGTTCGGGCCTCCTACGGACGCGTAGTTCGTCAACAATGGCTAAAATTCATGTTTGATTATGTTCCAGAAAGTTAAAAAAGTAATTTAGCCCTCTGTCCTGCGCATTTACTGAAGACCGCTTCCAGAATCTCCACGAATTCAATGCCGGATTCAACAAGAAACTGTTACTAAAGCATGAATCATTTCCAACTTTAAAAGCAGAGGCAGCAGTTTTTGGGCCACAACCTGTAAGTAAGACTTAATCATTTTAAATGTATTTGCGTGTAGAATTTCTGACGTAATGTTTTAGTTATCAAAGTCGTAGGTATCAAGGACGTAAACAAATGTCTGCGCTGGCTTTAGTAGCCACTTAGTTATGCTATTTCTGATTCTGGCTCATACTGATACAGCAGTATCGACGCCATTATTTACATCGACCGCAGCATATGCAACTTCTGCCTGTAAAGGTAATGGGCGTGAAGTTTCCGAACAACGTGCGCTACGCAGTTTAACACACCAGCCCAAACTGACCAATCTGAGCCCATTGCCTGTTTCTGAGGGAGTGGTTTTTATAGACTCAGGAAGTCAACCGGTCTTTCAAATGACAGGACAAAGCGGCTTACAATAAAGGTGAAATTTATGAAAAATAAGGCTTTAAAAAAAAAAAAAAATTTATATTGCACCCCACAAACACAAAAACATGCAAAAGAAAAAAAAAAAAAAGAAAGCAGTTTTCCTTTATAGTTCTCAGCCCTATAGGGGGTTGAATATGGATGAGAGTTTGAATATGACTTGTGTTGAAAGGATATCATTGTGTTTTCAATCTCAGGCAGTGTGCCATCAGGACTCTGTGTTTGTGTGCCGTGTTTCACTCGGGTCTTGTTGGCCTTCTCTGTCTTTTCTGCTGTAATAGACTAAGAAGCATAGAAATAGAGCAAAAGATAAAAAAAAAATATGGAGGGATGATGTAGGAAATAGAATGAACAGAGAGTGCAAATGTTTGCCTCTCTTGTTTCCTCCTTCACAAGCTGAAAAGGATAAAAATGGACATAAGTGCTGGAGATTGGAATGTAGGGTAGTCATGACACTTTCAACACATGCTCTAGTACAGTTCTTGTTTGTTTGTTTGTTTTTTTTCCCTCTTTTTCACTTGGTGTGAAATGTTCAACATGTGTCAAATGTTTAATGCCAGTATGTAAGTTTTCATTATAATTCTGTTTCTAGTCTGTTGGTTAAACGTTTACATGAATGACAGATTACATCCATGATTTAAAGTCCCTGTGAAATCAAAATTGAACCTATTTACTTTGTTAGCGCATATTACTAGTCTTGTGGTGAACAATTAATCCGTGCAAGTGAATATATATTAAAAAAAATGTTTTACCTTAGTAATCTTTAATCAAAATCTGAAAAGTTACTTCCGGTCTGGAACGGTTTCTTTTTCTGATGACGTAGGTTTCACAGTTTGGGTGGGGAAACGCTTAACCACTCCCCTCAAACCGTTAGTTTGCTATGAGCGAGAGATGGAGAGGAGGAGCGCTAGAGTAAAACTCTGCCCTCTGTTCAATATTCCGTTTCACTTGGAAATACGTCACAGCACTGGAGAAAAATCGTTTGCAACTTCCGGTTCACGGGGACTTTAAAGTGTAAATTCACAGATTTTCAACATTTCATTGTCGGTAGTAAATGAACCAGACTGATGTCATGAAGTAGCGTGTGTATGACACGCCAATTCGTATTTCCATTTTTGGCGTGCTATCAACACGCGTAATAATTGCTTTTCAGCGTTTTTATGAACGCCGTTGACTTAACGTTATTACTGTATATATAAATATATGACTTACCTCAACCCCAACCCTAAACCTACCCCTCACTGGGGTTAATGGCATTTATGAGTGTTCCCTTACCATCCTAGGGGGAAAAAAAAAGGTCGCTCCCCAATGTAGATCTTCATTTTGCTTCGTTTCGCTCGGACATTTGACGGTGTGTACAGACATGCGGAATCACTCAGACATTAATAGCGTAGACATGTGAAGAGATCAAAATGTGTAGAGATAACACGCCACTTGACTCGAAGTCATGATGTCATGTTGAATGAACAATGTTCGTTTGTTCTCTGTGTTACCTGGACTGAGAAATTCAGTAAAAGTCCAGACCATGGTGCAGAATGCATCACACCTCAGACTTTGGACAGCTACAGTGCATTCGTGAAAAGTACCGTTTATACTAGTTATAAAACGTGTTTTTGTGTCCTCACCCACAGACAGTCAGATCGACAGAGGGTTATTAAAACAGTTATTTTAAGAGTAGGTTTATCACTGAAAATGTTATCTATGCATCTATCTATAGTGATGCGATCTGGGAAAACCCATCGGATGTTGCGCTTGTACATTTTCAGTAAAGTCTAAAAATAGATTGAATGTCAGTTTATTGTCAAATTTGGGTTTTCAATAAATTATTATTCTGTAACATCTTGTTTATCATCTCTGAATATATCTATGATCAGTGGTGAAGTACCTCTTTAAACTCAAGGCAAATATTTTTGCAATTACGCAAAGTCTCCCTAACATCCTGTTTGTTTTGGTTTTGTTTTGTTTTGCTTGTAGCCTTTGTATGTTTATTTGACAGTGAAGAAGCGACAGAAACCTGATGGTAAGAAACCATGTTTCTCCATGGGTAATCATTAATATGAATGGCAGATAACACCACTGATTGATTGAAGTAGTCTGTTATAGAGCCAGACCGATTCATCGGCAGGCCGATATTATCGGCCGATATTAGGCATTTTCCAAACTATCGGTATCGGCAGTTATAATGGCCGATAAGTGAATATTTCAAAAATAATTTAAAATGCATGGTCATATTATTTTATTTAAAACTCATAAATAACTACAAATAACGAATGTTAGGGAAATCTGTTAATGTATTGTTGCATGTTTCTGGGAAAGAAAAAAAAATATCGGCCGAAATATCGGATTTTAAAAAATATAAATATTTGTATCGGTATCGGCCTTCAAAATCCTTTATCGGTCGGGCTCTAGTCTGTCACTTATGAAATTTCAGGTTCAGAAAAGGAGGCGGGAACCAGCAAACGTTAACTATAGACATAAACAACACAATGAAAGAAGCAGCAGCGGACAACTACAACATATAAGTGTAATAAATACAGCAACGTAAAATGTCCCAGGCCGGGTTCTCTCGCACCCTTCACTGCCGTCTTTCCTCCTTATATCCTCAATGGAACTCGAGGCCGGTGTGTTGTGCAGGTTTCTCTCATTAGCATTTGCTATTTGTTTATTGTTTTAAATACGCGACCTCTAGCGACGAAACTTTCATTCTGTGTCTTAAATTTATTTAATCAATAATTTTATGTGTGTTTTTTTTGTTTTTAGTCTTTGCGCCTTTTATTTGACAGTGTAGAGGCGACACAAACCTAATGGTGAGAAAGCATGTTTCCAAGGGGAAATAGGATTGTACTGAGTTGCGGGCGAAAATCAAGCCTGCAAACACCTACACCACACCTCTGCCTTGCTTTTCTTCATCCATCCTTCCCTCATTTTCTTTTGTGTCACTTCCTTTCCATCACTCCTCCATTTTTATTAGTTATTTCAACCCTGTTATTGGTGGTTCTCTCCTTATCCACTTGCCATCTCTCATTGAGTTTAATGATGGCTGATTATCTTGCATTAGAGGTAGCAGCAGTGGCCTGCAGCCACTAAACTTGTGCCCTGCTTCAAAAAACCAGTATCTGTTGATACACCACAATGAATAGATGACACAAAATGATGAATCGCCATCTCACCCGGTGGATGTGTTTGTGCTGAGCAGGTGATGGTTGCAGAAGCTCTGGATATCTCCAGGGAAACATATTTCGCCATCCTGATGGACCGCTCCTGTAATGGACCAGTGATGGTCGGAAGCCCTCAGGGTGGTGTGGACATAGAGGAAGTGGCTGCAACCACACCAGAGCTCATCTTCAAGGTATCTCACTTATATACTTGACTGAAAAAGATTTCAAGGGTGTAGGAGTTGAGTTTCTTTGAGATTTTTTTACTGAAGGGTTGTATTTTCTTCTTGACGTTTCGAACGAAACTTCCTTATAGAAAAAAGCCACACAAATATATTTTTAGAAATCGATTTATAAAGATAGAAGAATGTTTTATATATATATATATATATATATATATATATATATATAGGATAAAGCCAAAAATCCTCAAATCTTCACTGTGCATTTAAATCACATGTTGTTTTTCTCTTTAGTACAAAATGCCTTTTTTGTTTATACACTTACAAATTTAGTTTATCTCTATAAAGATATTTATGTATTAATGTATTATGAAATCTACCATGAAAATATTACAAAAGTATGAAATATTGTGAAAAATGGATGAAATGTAAATTCTGCAATGTTTTGCAAGAGTACACACACACACACACACACACATATATATATATATATATATATATATATATATATATGAAATACAATAGTACTACAAAATCTACAAAACTGTTACATAAAATCAAAATATGAAAATTGTATGTTACAGTGTATGAAAGCATTATGGAATGATTCATGAATGTGTTACCAAATTTAGACATATTTTTAAATAGCTGGACTTATTATAAATGTAGGAAATATGAAAGTATAATAAAATCTTCAAAACTGGTTTCAAAAGTGTAAAAATATAAAGCGGTTTATGAACATATGGCATATACGTGTTTTAAAACTCACTAAAGTGTTACAAATTATGAAATATTAAAAAATCTGTAGAAGTATCACAAATTACTACAATATTAATATATATATTATATATTAATAGTGATGTATTATTTTACATTTTTAATATTTAACAACTAAAGCCATCAAAATGTCATGGAAATTAATTTGTCAAAAAGGATGCCCTTGTGTTTACACACACAAGTCTTAAATGCAAAGCCTCAACAAAACAAAGGGTTTATTTCTAAATCTCAAGAGAGTGGATACTTAAAAAAAAAAAAACATGCCTACCCTTACAAGTAAACCACAAATAAAAATAATATGATTAAAAAAGAGATGCAATATGTTCGATATGTCCCCTTTAATGGACGTCTTCATCATTTAAGACATGTAAAAGCTGTGTCTCATTCTTGTAGCTCTTAGAGACATCTGGTCTCATGCGTTATCTTTCTTTTGTGTGTCTATCTCTGTGTATGAGTGATCTTTTAGAGATGGCCTTATAATTGGAAAGCCATTGTAAGCCATTGTTCTCCAGCTCTCGTCTTTTTCTCGTTTGAGGTTGGCTGCATGCCAGCGCTTAATTGCAGTTCTCTTTATTTTAATATGAACATCCTCTTTGTGTCAAATTATAGCTGATGGTTGTTTTTCCTCTTGCCTTCTCTCTCCCATCTCTTGCCTCAGGAAGTCATAGATATATTCGAAGGGGTTCGAGACGACCAGGCGCTACGTATGGCAGCTAATTTGGGATTCAAAGGACCATTGGAGAGACAGGTATTGGGTTTGGCCTGAATCGCTGCCGAAGAGATTGTGCCATTAGAGTGTGTGTGTCGGAACAGAAGCACAGTGGCCCTCACTTCACCTCACCTCACCTCACCTTCCCCCCGTCCACTATGTCTCAATTTCTGTCATGGGGAAAAAAAGTGAGAGTACTGGACATGATGACTCTGCCAATACAGTCATTAAACATTACTTATACGTGTTTAGGCCTGAGCAGAAATCACCGGTCATCAACAATTTGTGTCGTTACATCGATCACATAAACCGCCACTTATAAAAAGGGCCCAGTTTTGTGGCAACGATAAGTTGAAGATTTAAAGACATTTACCCTCAGGCCTCTCAGAGTGACTCTAGCACAGTAGATTATGTATTGTCTTCCATATTTTCACTATTCAGATACAAAAATAAAGGCAAATGTATTGATGAATCTTGCATTCGCTTGAATGAACAAACTAAGATTGCAGGATGGTTTAACCCTCTGAGGACCAGGGTGTTTTGGGGTCCTTCTGACATGCCCTGACATTTGTACTTTTTTTCAGTTGCTTGTAAACATATTAATGGCACAGGTGAATTCACACTATATTTAGCAGAAACAGGGCTACCATAATATATGAGCAACATGTACTGTATGTACATGTTTGTATTTTTGAGAGAATATTGTTTATCTGTGGTTATTGTAAAAACTAAAAATGAAAGTTTCTGAAATAAAGCCACAAAACACATACTAAATATGTGTCTATATAGGTATATCCAAAGATTTTCGGGTCAATCTGTTATAATTTGTGTATGTATGTATTTATTTATGTAATACATACACATACATACATATAGTCATAGTCAGAATTATTGGCACCCTTGGTAAATATAAACAAAGAAGCCTGGGAAAATAAATCTGAATTGTTAATCTTTTTGATCTTTTATTCTAAAAATTCACAAGAATCTTTTTTTAGAGAATCTCTTCAATCTTCAATCTCTTTTTGAAATAAATGTTTTTCTCCAATACACGTTGGCCACCATTAATGGCACCCTTTTATTCAATACTTTTTTGCAACCTCCTTTTGACTACCTGAAAAGACATCTCCAGATTCTTAAAATTCGCAAGTCCATGTTGTTACTCTCCTCTTCAGTTTTCTATAGGGTTCAGGAAAGGGAACTGGGACAGCCATGACCCATTTTTGTGACTGTATACAAACATACATATATACTGTACATAAATGTATAATTTTTGTGTAATTCTAAATATATTTTTTATAAAACCCACCAGAGCCATGGTAAGACATTGTTGAACTGAAAGCAGGTGAAATATGGAAATACGGTCATATATTTTTATTTTTAGTGTTGACAAAATTTTATGGGGACAGCTGTTTAATGTTGTAGGGGCACGTTTTTTTAAATAAACCTCACCTCCTTTCAAAATTTGCCAGCTAAAGATTGTAACTCAGGTCCATTCACGCTAAGCACTTTAAAGGAATCTGCTTTAGTTCTTGTCATAATTGTGAATACAAGCGTATATTTCTCTCCGCATAGACATTTGAGTTTGTTGGCGGTATGGAAATTACTGCTAAATGTCTAGCTTGTCAGTTTGTTTCTCATAAAGTCGGCCCTTTACTGCGCGTCTTTTGCGAGCATCCATTTGAGTCGATGCTAATTAGAATGTTTGGGATGCGGCATAACGTTGACTTGGCTTCTCCACTTTGAAGTGCAGTGATATGACAAAGAGCCGGCGCTCGCCTGTGCGTGCTGATGAGAGCAGCGCTACAGTGTTTTCTGTCAGAATGCGCTCATTATCAAAAGAGCTTCCTTTGGCTGTGGGAAAGGGATATGTCATTTCAGCTCTTAAATGCTTTGAAAGGAGAATTTGTTCGGTTGACGTGCTTTAAGAAAGCACATGAGATGGCAAAGTGTAGAGCGATAAGCAGTTGGTTATCTTTCCTGTCTTAACCTCTCTTCAAACCTTAGCTGTTGTGGAATGATTGGGGCTGCTTTTATTCATGAAAAGAATAAACAGATTACTGACTGTAGATAGATTTAAACACACTTTACATGTAATAACGGTTAACTCTTTTGATTTTTGGGGAATTTTGGAAGACCATGAAAGCCTATTTGTATGGAAGCTTGTTACCGCCATAGAATGAAAAAATAAAAAAGGTAATTGCGACTTTTTATCTCACAATTCTGAATTTTTTTCTCACAATTGTGAGTTTACATCTTGCAATTCTGACTTTATTTCTCGGAATTGCGAGATGTAAAGTCAGAATTGTGAGATATAAAGTCATGAATGAATGAATGATCTGCAAGAGTACAGAATATGAAAACTTTAAATCAATTTTCACTGAAGTGTTACAGAAGTATATGGAAGTATACTAAATATATGGAAGTATTTGAATTTGAATTAAAAAAATGTTGAAAATGTATCTTACAAAGAGAGTATGGAAGCATAATGAAATGCTTCTTGATAGTGTTGCAAAAG
Organism: Pimephales promelas; assembly: GCF_988280905.1. NCBI lineage: Eukaryota > Metazoa > Chordata > Actinopteri > Cypriniformes > Leuciscidae > Pimephales > Pimephales promelas. Next base: position 15,470,147 of record NC_142789.1, on the reverse strand, counting down.
TATGAGATATTAGAAACTATTAAAGTATTAAGAAATGAAAATTGCAACAAAAAGATGAAATTCAGAAGTACTTCATAATTGTCCATGACAGTGTTACAAAGACATGAAATATTAAGAAATCTATGACAAATGAAACGGTTTGATCTTTTTGTGGATGTATGAAATCTATAAAATTTTTTGCAAGAGTGTTTTAAAATCTTTCAAAGTGTGTAAAATCACAAAGTGTTACAAAAGTATGAAATATTATGTTGAGTCACAAACATATCAAATATGATAATAAGGCATTGCAAAATCAAAATTATTTTTACTAAAGGACGAAATATCATCTATGAAAGTGTCACAAAATGACAGAATGCAAAAATATTATGAAACGTTTCATGAAAGTGTTATAAAAGTACGGAAAGTTACAGAATTTACGGAAACATTACAAAAACGAGGAAAAGGTAAATTGTAGAGTGAAATTGTTACGAAAGAAGAAAATACGAAATCATCTACAAATTTAAAGTATTACAGAATCTAATACAGCTCCCAAAGTCTGGAATCTCAATAGCCATTTTAAAAATGTCCCCAATTGTCGTAAGCCTCATGTACTTAGAGAATTGGAGAAAGCCGCTGGACATTGTCGTGTGTCTCGGCACGGATGACATTAACTTCCACTGCGACTCAACTCCCTGCTGGCTCTACCGACTCCAAATCAATTTCTGTCACATTTGAAGTTTTCCAAGGCAACTTCTCTGTCTTGGCAGTGACCCAGAGTACGTTCTGACCAGCAGAGTGAGGGTTCGGTGAAAGATGCATCCTCATTATTGCACAGTGTACAGTAAACGACCCAAAGAAGGATGTAGAAATATGTTTGTTTTGTTGTTGGTTTTTTTCGCTTTCAAGATTCCAAAAGGCTTATATAAGCTCTCAGAGCTTTTCTGCAAATGTGCATCTGGGGTAATTCGTTCTCTCTGTGGTTCTGTCACAGGCTGCAGATCAGATTAAACGACTCTATGATCTGTTCCTCAAAGTCGACGCCACTCAAGTCGAAGTCAATCCACTCGGAGAAACACCTGAGGGACAAGGTAAGGCGTGTGTGTGTGTGTGTGTGTGTGTGTGTGTGGGCAGTCATGCATGAATGACAGACAGAAACGCTTGCTCACAGATTGCATAAGAGCTCCTTTAAAGATCCAAATAAGACCTTGCAGCTTCCAAGGATAAATGTCATTTCATTCTAATGGTTATATTTAACACATGGATATGTAGAGGGCTGCCTCAGCAAAACTTTACCAACGTAACACTGGCACAAATATGTTCATAATATGACCAAATGCTACTTCCAATACCATTTCCACTTTTGTTTTTTTGTTTTTATTGGTACCTGTTAGGAAATGATGTAGGATGTTGTAACGTTTATTGGTATGAAATTACATACAGCAGGTCCAGAGAGGGTAATGCCTGCAGTATTAGCCTGTCAAATTAAAGAAGGGGAGAGAAATCATCCCGGCCCTACATCATAATGGCAAAATGATTCAGTCCTCATAGGGGCAGTCACAAAAGTGCTGCCACTTTCTCTGTACTTTTTCTTTTCCTCCTTTCCTTTTCCTTCCTGTCCTTTCTTTTCCTTTCCTGTCCTGTCCTTTCCTGTCCTTTCCTTCCTTTCCTTTCACTGCTCTTTCCTTTCCTTTCCTGCTCTGTCCTGTCCTTCTCTTTGCTTTCCTTTCCTTTCCTTTCCTTTCCTTTCCTTTTCTTTTCCTTTCCTTTCCTTTCCTTTCCTGCTCTGTCCTGTCCTTTCCTTTCTTCTCCTTTTTTCCCTTTCCTTTCCTACTCTTCCTTTCCTTTCCTTTCCTTTCCTGCTCTGTCCTGTCCTTCTCTTTCCTTTCCTTTCATTTCCTTCCCTTTCCTTTCCTGCTCTGTCCTGTCCTTTCCTTTCTTTTCCTTTTTTCCCTTTCCTTTCCTGCTCTTTCCTTTCCTGTCCTTTTCTTCCTTTCCTTTTATTTCCTTCTCTTCTCTTTCCTTTCCTTTCCATTCCTTTCCTTTCCTGCTCTGTCCTGTCCTTCTCTTTCCTTTCCTGTCATTTCCTTTCCTGCTCTGTCCTGTCCTTTCCTTTCTTTTCCTTTTATCTTTTCCTTTCCTTTCCTGTCCTTTCCTTCATTTCCTTTCATTTCCTGCTCTGCTCTTTCCTTTCCTTTCCTGCTCTGTCCTGTCCTTCTCTTTCCTTTCCTTTCATTTCATTTCCTGCTCTTTCCTTTCCTTTCCTATTCTTTCCTTTCCTGCTCTGTCCTTTCCTTCTCTTTCCTTTCCTTTCATTTCCTTTCCTTTCCTTTCCTTTCCTTTCCTTTCCTGCTCTGTCCTGTCCTTCTCTTCTCTTTCCTTTCCTTTCCTTTCCTTACCTGTCATTTCCTTTCCTGCTCTATCCTGTCCTTTCTTTTATTTTCCTTTCCTTTCCTTTCCTTTCCTTTCCTTTCCTTTCCTTTTCTTTCCTTTCCTGTCCTCTCTTGTCCTGTCCTGTCTTGTCCTTCTCTTTTATTTCCTTTCATTTTCTTTTGTAGTGTAATGTTTATTAATTTGCATTAACAAGGATTAATAAATGCCTTCATATAAATATTATTTAAAAAAAAAGGTGTTACTGTTTTATGTTATATTTTATTTTTTACACATTTCTCTATTGGTCTTTAGTCTTTTGTATTTCTGTTTCTTTGTATGTGTGTGTCTTTTTCAAGCATTTCTTTTTTGCTAATTTAAGTTTGTTAGTTTTTTTTTCTTTTTTTTTTCTTTCTGTAAAATCATAATAGAGCTTTTTAGGAAACACCACTCTGACACTGACATTCCAGCAACCTGAAAACAAAAGTCTTCAAATTGCTTTGGCTGTCTTAAGATGCATTGTTTGTTCTCTTTTTGGTTTTTTTATTTGTCAAAAACTGACAAAAAAATCTGTCTCCCCTACTTAAAGTACTTTCAAACATATCGTCAAGCTGCATGCTTTCATTAAAAAACAGCTGTGACACTGTTTTGTCAGCTTGTGCGATGGTGAAACTGATCTAGTTCTTTGTTACTGTCTGGTTGGCTTGACTGCAAAAGTAAATAACAAAAATCCCCTGGTAACAGTGTACAGTTGAGTTTGATAGGAGGTCAGTGAACCCAGTGTACTTCCCTACAGAGATTATCTCTGTTAGTGAGTTCTGGGTCCTTGCAGACTCTGGAGACAGTGAGAGAATTCACAACACTACAAATGAGAGAGATGCTAGGTCTGGTCACACACAGTGACGATAGTCGCAAAACAAGCTATTTTTCTTATACAGCATCTGTGTTTGTTGAATAAGATAGTACTGCTGTATGAAATGAGATATATAGATGTATATATGATGTCAGTGAAGATCGTGTCAAAATAACACGCATTTGTAATTAGATCTATATGGCTTTGATTACATGTATGCATCAACTCCCCATATTTGAAAAAAATAACAGATGCTTTGAAAAGCCATTGGAAAGATACATCGTCTTGATGCATGGTTTGTTTATTATTATGATTATTATTCAGGAGAGCACTCACAGTTACTTAGAAAATGTGATATGATATCTTCTTGCTATATTCCCACATAATCAAGGAAGCACATTTCTGCTGTCTGTCCACAGTCGTTTGCTTCGATGCTAAAATCAACTTTGACGACAACGCTGAGTTCCGACAGAAAGCCGTGTTCGCCATGGACGACACAGCGGAGAGCGACCCCACGGAGACTGAGGCGGCCAAATATGACCTCAAGTACATCGGACTGGACGGAAACATAGCTTGTTTTGGTTTGTTTTAATGTTCCCTATATACATTAGCTTGTCATTATAAAATGATAAAAGACATACCAGATGAACTTCTTCAAAACATTCAAATTTCAAAGGTTTCAGAAACCTGTTCCACATCACGCCCGTGTCTCAAGGGATATTTCAAATCCAGCTTTAGACATGCTCTTCTTAGTAGTTTCAATCACTTTTATTTTAGTCTTGAGAAACAGGATTTTGTTGAAGGTGTTACCAAATGGGCATCAATCCAGTCATCATCTCCAGCAGTTCTCTAACAGCTCCGTAAGGGACCTGTCTGAACCGATGGGCTCTAATTAGCAGGAATCTTCCGGAAAACGACTCAACCAAGATGATTGTTAGTCTACACATTTGAGTGGTCCCTCATTATAAATCAAGCCGCTCTCAGAGTAAAGCACCAAGAAAGAGCCGTATAGACAAGACGAGCGCAGAAGTGACTCTAACTGACCTTGTCGTGTAGACACAAACACACTCACGCACAGTTAGCTCACACCTTAAAAGCTTTGTAAACTGGCAAAGCGACAGCTGTTCAGCTGAATTTCACTTTATTGAGTCTAGTGTCAAAGCCTGTGCCAGCACGTTAGCTCAGCACTGAAGAGCAGAATAAGAGGAGATGTGTGAAGCCAGGAGAGGTGAGATGAGCAGGAAATGGCTGAATCAGTTGGCTGCCGTTCAACTACAAGCACGAGATAGGGCTTACCAGGCCGGCTAACACAGATACTTCAACCACTCTTGACACCCCGTATAGTTTTAGCCAGACGCAATTTGCTTTCCTTGGAAAGCAATGGCCAGCAGATTTAGAGCCTAAGTTGTGTTTTCAATGGGGTTGGAACTCAAATTACTTTTTTTATTTGCTTTTGCCTGTGCTTTTCTTGTAAATGTGCTGTAGGGCTAAGGCTGTACTATGTATATAAGTTACTTGAGTCCATGATTTGGAAGCAACTTAACACATCCCCGTTTTGATACATAGACTTAAAACACTCCGTCATTAATCGTCATATAAATAAAATCAATTTATGATTATAAACTATAGAGGGTGCGTTCATTCACTTTCGCTCCTGCATTAGTAAGACTATATATAGACTACTGAGATTTGTTCTATACTGATCTGTAAAACCAAAATACTGTTTAAATATGAATCGGGTGTGTGAACGAACAAACGCACAGATGCATAGCCTACTGTTACAGACGAAATAGATAATAAAGTTTTTACTATACAATAGACATCCAATAAGCTTTAGTTAGACAGTTTCTGCTCATATGTTAAATATATAGTATGTTTTGTCAAAAATAAACTAATCAGCTGTTATACAATGCAAGCTAATGCAATGCACATATCAAAATAATGAATCCTTAACACATGCCGCGTCCTGTTGCAAAAGCATGTGAAAAAACGACAAAGTTTGCTAAGACAAAAAGACCATTAATCGCGCGATAAAAAAATTAACGCCGTTAAAATGGGTTTGCGTTAACGCCGTTAATAACGCGTTAAACTGACAGCCCTAATATATATATATATATATATATATATATATATATATATAATGTTAATATGTATGCATGTATGTTGTCCTTTCAATTTTTTTCTTGTCTGACTCACCTGAATGAAAGGCTCATTATTATGTGTGTCTTTGTCTGGCTGGCCTGTTTACGCCCATTCGCATATTGCCTTGGCAAAAGGTTTTTTTTTTTTCACAATATAACCGAATTCACAGTTTATATGTGAAAGATCAGGCAGGATAATTTTCAGATCATTGTGAAGAAAAAAAACTCTAGGCAACAACATCGATTAGTCAAAAGTCTCGTGGATGCATATTTCGGATGTGTTTTATGGCTTTATTTCAGAATCTTTCATTTTTAGTTTTTTTCAATAACCATGCATAAACAATATTCTCTCAAAAATACAAACATGTACATACATGTTGCTCACATATTATGGTAGCCCTGTTTGTGCAAAATAGAGTGCAATTTTACCTCTGCCATTAATATATGTATAAGCAACTGAAAAAAGCACAAATGTCAGGACATGTCAGAACATCTCAAGGACCCCAAATACACCTGGGTCCCCAGGCGGTTAAAGCCCATCAGCTTTATCAAAAAATTACTTTTTTCTTCCATGGAAAATCATTTTTAAAAGAATTCTGGTATATATATTGAATAAATGTTGAATATTATTATATGCTATACTACGGGGCAGCTGAATGCTTGAATCTGATTGGTTGAAAAACGTTCTAAAGTGTGCAATTATTTTCAGTGAAAAGTAGTTCCTGGCAGGTCTTGACCGCATTACAGTTCCGTATCACTTCACCAAATGTTTTCAGTTATTTCAAAGGTCCTTTCAGCCTACAACAGCAAAAGAACCAAAACTCACAATGACACTAAACACACAAATAAATATAGTAAACAACATGATAAAGACAACAATTTCTCTGTTTTTTCCCACCAAATTACATTTTATTATATACATGAAACATGCTCTCTTCTTATCTCTCTCTCTCTCTCTCAAATGGACACACTCACACAGAAACGTGTTGTCAGCACTGCTATTACGATTTTATCTCTAAAATAGTTTAACAACTTAAAAGCTACATGACATTTCTCCCTAGCGTGGTAATAACGGCGCTATTCTTGGAGCAGATAGACTTAGTTACGCTATTATTCGAAAAGCTGCTGTCGAACACTGTTGAGAGACGCAGAGACTGATTCACATACGCTTGTTCTCGCTCTCTCTCTCTCTCTCTCTCTCTCTCTCTCTCTCTCTCTCTCTCACACTGCATTAATAATTAGAATTAGCAATTTAGTGAAAAATCTTTTTAATATAATGAGGTTGATTTTAGGGCTGTGAAATGTTAAACGTTTTGTAACAGTTCATATGACTCCATAGATTAGTGATGTGTAAAGAACAGATTGTTGCTCACTAAAAATGTTGACAGAGGGAGTTAGCAATTTCTGAATCATGGGCACATTATTTGAGTCTGGTCTGTTCGATGAATCAATTGATCCGATTCACAAAACTGGTCCCTGTGATTCTTTCACAAATCTCACTTATAGAACTTACTGAACGCATTGGGTATCAGTGTAAGAACTAGTTACATTTCCATCTATTCAAAATGCAAATGTATCACATAGCTTTCGAAGAATTGCAATATAGTGTGCAAGTTTATGCATTTACAGAATGTGCTTTTTGAAGCATGAAGGCTCCAGTCTCCATTCTTTGTAATTGTGTACAAAAGAGTGACTGGCACATTAAGATTGTGAGCTAGACTTGAGCTGAAAGAGGGTTTCGTGACCCTTTAAGAATTTCTCCTTTTGTGTTCCAATGAAGATAAAGTCGTACAGGTTTGGAACGACATGAGGGTGAGGAAATGATGATGCGATTTTAATTTTTAATGTCTGAACAATGATCTGTATCCACAGTTAATGGTGCTGGCCTTGCTATGGCAACATGTGACATCATCGACTTGCATGGTGGGAAGCCTGCTAACTTCCTGGACCTGGGTGGAGGTGTAAAGGAGAATCAGGTGTACGCGGCCTTCAAGCTCCTCACTGCCGATCCCAAGGTATGAACGACTAAACCGTATGTTGATCCAAACCAAAAAATGTAAATACCCCATAAAAGGTTCATAGAGGGGTGTTTAGAGTTTGATAAGAAATTAAAAACAAAGTTTCTGTCCTTTTAACTTCATTACAGTTCTCAACTTAGTACTACTTTTCCACTCTTTGAAGTTTTCTCCATTTGAAATTTTGTTGACTCCTTAGGCACCACAAAAGACTGGGCTTCCCGCCGAACCCAGTTCTTTTTACCATCATTACGAGTTTGTGCTCTGATCAATATCTTCGCTACAGTCACACTTTTCAGCTCTGGAATTGTAAACACACAAAGACACACATACACACACACACACACATCTCATAACTCATCTTTTCACCAATCCTTTTCTCCCCCAGACACACTTCATGTCCTCCTCCTGTTGATTACTCGCTCCGGAGCACAAGATCTTTTAGCTTGCAGCTTTTATGAGCTATGGGGTTGTTTTTCAGATAATGATCCTTTCCCGAAGCAGACCGGGTTTTTTGGCATGATGCTGATGATTTGCTTGCATTTGTTGTAAGCACACATCAATATGCACCTGATTTGATTTCAAGTCAGTATGTTTGTATTCCGGATGCACACTGATGTCTTCATAACAGAACTCTGTTTACAATAATGTGAAACATGGAATTAATCTAGTATCTTGCTCACTGTGCATCAGTAAACTGGAGTTCTGGGTTTTAATAGCACACCTTGCTTTTTTGAGTTTTGCAGCACAAAAGGTGATATTGTTCTCTTCCAGCCCGTTCTCATCCCAAGGCTGACGCTTTTGCCTATGCGTAGACATCCAACACACATGGCACCCTTTATATATGGGGTGTATTTTTTATACCCATATATATGGGGCAGAAGGCGCCTCCTGGTGGTCTAACCCTATCCCTAGCCCAGACCTAAACCTACCCATGTGCGTTGGATGTCTACGCATTGGCAAAAGCCTCGTATTTGACGCCTTGGGATGAGAATATGTTGTCTCCTCAGATAGAAGATACACCTTTTTTTGTTTTTCGATGAATTGATCAGCAAAGGAAAACTATGAAACACAACGGTCAATTTATTTAAAGGTATTTGTCCTCGTCCCTTTCCAGAAAGTCAACCAATCATTGTACCAAACCATTGAGGAAAATAAGGATGTATGTCCTTATGATCTCCTTAATATTTTTTGCTGACTGAATTATACTTGATTAGATAAATAATGCAGAAAAATTGTGTTGAGTATTTCTCAAAGTTCCAGTTTCCTCCTGTGTCTCCTGCCCTCCTGTCATCAATGAGGTACCTGAACATTTTTGAGCTGTAGAGTGGCAGCCCTCCCCTGCAGTCACGCAGTTCCCATTCTGAAGCCTCTGTGTACAGCAATTTGCATTTCACAGAAGCGTTCAGAGCCACCCGGGCTCTGTGGAAGGAATATTAATGGGAATGTTAATTATTGGATCCTCTGGCGTGATGAAATACGCAGTTGCCTTCTATCTTCCATCGGTAATGTTTGCATTGTTTGTTTTTGGTACTTAGTTTGTTTGTTTTTTTCCCTTGCTTCCTTCAAATCATTCCCATTAATTTACTAATTGATTAGTGTTCGGACTTAACCGATACCCACCTGTCAAAAAAATAAAAAAAAAAATAAAAAAAAAAATAGAGAAATACACTAAAAGAATAATAATCATAATGGCCCTAAAACCGAAACCTGAGTTACACTGCTCTTTAAGTGGATTGTAGTAGTTTAAAGAATGTTCTGAGGTTCAATACAAAGTAAGCTTAGATTACAACAGTTGATGTATAATGCTGATTACTACAGAAAATAAATAATGTCCATTAGTGAAAATAGAAAATATATAAATATTATATGTTAACATGAGACAACTGTGAAAGAATTACCGACTAACCAGTGTACATTGTAAGTTGTACATGTAAGTACATTAAGTCACTTATGAGGATATTATTTAATGTAAGACCTTTAACCTGTTAACTGTTACCCCCACCCCCCCTTTTTAATAGACATGGAAATGCACATTTCGAACTTAAATGGTTGTAATTCAAGAATGCTTTGGAATATAGATGTATGATTGGTCTTGTTTTAAAGAAGACATTTGGCAGATTTGATTTTTTTTATATAGAAGTGAAATTAATAAAGAAAGTGAAACAAAAAAAGTTATAGAAGTTTGAGTTTATGGAAATGTACAATGTAAAAAAATAATAATTATTCATATTTTATATAAAATATATATTTTCAAAACCTGGGCTACTCTAAAACTGCAGAAAAAGCCTAAAATCTGAATAAGTTTAAAATCTTATGTTGATATCTAAAAAAAAGAGCTTTCATTTTTGTTTGGATTGATTTGATTTTGTTTGGGCGCAGTAGCCTACCAAACTTTTTCACTAGGGCACAACTACTGCCCATATAAGGGCACCTCCATTTTCATATGTGTTTTGAGTGATCTAAACTATTATTTCCACAATTTTCATACAATTCAATTCATACAATTTATGAAGTAGAGATCCTATTCAGAAGTAGTATGGGAAGTTTGGCAGATTTTGAAATGAATTCAACCTCAAAGAAACACATACAAAGAACATGCATATGCTTCTTAGATCACTGCCACACATGGTGAATTTATTACTTTTTTCTTTATATTTAAAACATTTTCATAGCTTTTTTTCCTAAAATAATTGAATGGATGCTATCTTTTGAACTCTTGTCATGAAAACAAACTGAGATTTCTACCTTTTTTTCATGATTTTTCATGTTCATCACTATTTCAAAATAAAGGTCTGAACACGCCTTATGAGTATGAAAATATTCTTGTTGCAAATTGATAAATTACGACTCCTCTTTAATTTATTTTGAAAATCAGTCACCAAATATGGAAACTAAAGATTGTAAGCTTTCAAATGATATATAGTTTGTCAATATTACTTAAGATCTTTTCTAAGATATTATTGTTTAAAAAAAATGGCAAGCATCCCACTTGTACGGTTAGGGGGTTAATAGAAATGAGTTGTTTTGCTTTAAACCCTCTAGACGCAGACAATTGTTTTCAGCTAAGGGATGAGTAAAATTACATCTGAGATAATTGACATATCGCAAAAAAAAAAAAAAAAAAATGCTGTAGATTCAACTTGAAATCTTTTAAGTACTGCTAGAATTGTTGTGTTGTACTATTGTGGACTTTAAAATTGAAGCATGGAGGGTTTAAGTTGATGTACTGTCTTTCTGTGAAACCCTTTCTTTAGAGTCTGCAGGGAGGCTGTGTGTATGCATTCCTTTGATAAACAAGATTTATTTTATTTTTCCTCACTAAAGCTACCTTCCCTGGCAACTGGGACTCTTGAACGGTCACCCACTCTTGCTTTCTTAGATTATCTCCTGTTTTTATCGGACATGGGGCATTTTCTTTATTTGTCTTTGTAATTGGTACGTTGATACATTAATGCAGTATCATGTAAGTGTGTAACACTTGGGTTACATAAGTCAGTCTTTGTTAATAATCTTTTTTTTTATGCCACTGAAATGTGGAAAAAGAGCGATGAGAGCTCTTTATATTTAAACCTTGTCAATACGCACCACACACAGTACATTTGCAAAGTTTTATCATAGAACATGAATAAAACATTTCACGTTTCCCACGGTTTTAGAAAAAGCCGAAAGCACCTGCTAGTTGAATCCAAATGGCAATGGCTAAACAACGCTATTATCCCACTCCCTCCCTTCGAAGTTAGATGTGGGAGACGTGGATGGATAGATGTTTTTGCTCATGGCTATTTGGTCCCTATGCAGTCAGTGTAGTTTGGAGTGGGAGTGAATTAGGGCTGTGGCACATCAGACGTGCTCCCAGGCACTGGATGTTTGATGAAGGTGCTTTGCTGGGTAATTGTGACCGGTGGGGATTTCACCTGCCCCGGGTAGAGAAGGCTGCAGCACCGGGTTGTGTGATGTGTATTTGAGGTTAACTAGGAGCCAGCACTGGAGCTTGATACTGTTTGCTTGCTGCTGCAAGGTAAATCTGAAACATAAGTTGTTGCTTGTCAGTTCTGTTGATCAAAACACTGTGTACATGAATGCGGGATGTCCCGTACTGCACATTAATATGTTATCTTGGAGCTTTGGCTCAATCCGTCTATACTGGAGCTGATACATGTTTTCTCAAGGCATCATGGAATTGAATATGTCTCCAAAATGCTGCTGGTGCTCGACCCGGGAGTCTGCCAGCCTCTTTCAGTATTGCCGCATAAAGTTTCCACAGACAAACAAAATGAGACTAATGGTGCTTTTCCATTACCAGTACCAGCTCGACTCGCCTCTACTCGCCTCGCTTTTTTGCTCCGTTTTCCATTGCAGACAGTACCGCCCCAAATAGTACCTGTTCATCATAGCAACGCCTTTTGTTCCTCGTTGCCCCATCAAGCTCTCGCTGGATTCTCTCTTTGGCAACCAAACAAAGGGAAGTCTTCACCTCCCCGTTTGACCACGGCATATTCTTCCGAGTTGCCATAATAATAGTAGGAAGTTTAGTAACTATCTCTGGCCAAACTATTTAAAAATGGCAGAGTTATTCTGGATTATTCTCCATCTGGCGCGTGCAATGAATGGTGATGATTCTCTCTGACCAATCAGCAGTCGGCATTGTTTTCACGTCACATTTTAGTATTTAGCTCGCCTTAGCTCGCTCAGAACCTCGCCGGAGGTGATACTAAAAAAAGTACCCGAAAGCAGGTACAGGTACAACTTTTACACAGTGGAAAACCAAACAGAGTCGAGTCGAGTGAAGTCGAGCTGGTACTGTGTAGTGAAAAAGTGCTATAAAAGTTTTGAAAACATATTTTAATATACAAAATTGTTTAATTCAGCTTGTATATGCTACCACATCAAAACACATCAAATGTTTATATGATTTAATTTGTATTTTAGATTTGTAAATTATAATCGTTTATTTTAGACGTGCATAGAAAATAAAATGCCTGGAGTATACAAGTTGTGATTTTTGAGAATTTGCACTTTATATACAGGATAACAAATATTATTAATAGCAGTTAATTAACAAATTATATTTGTAAATAGTTTTATTTTAGATAGAAGTGGCCAGAATGTACAAGTGTTACTTGGTTGGAGAACCTGTATAGTTCTATAAATATATATATAAACAAATATAAATCGAAGTACAATTTATAGCCAGTTATTTACAAATTATATTTTAAATACTGCTATTCTGAGAGGTTTATTTCGTGTTTAAAATTGTGAAACATTGCTACAATTTAAAATAACAATAAAACAATTGTTAATAAAAAGAAAATGTAGCTTTGTCATCACAAGAAAAAAATACACTTAAAATGTACAATAGAAAATGGTTATTTTAAATTTAGGGCTGGGCAACGATTAATGGCATCCAAAATAAAAGTTTGTGTTTACATAATATATGTGTGTGTAGTGTGTATAATTATTTTGTATGTACTGTATAAACACACACACATGCATGTATATATTTAAGAAATATTTTATGTATATATATATATATATATATATATATATATATATATATATATATATATATACTTTATATATGTTTACATATATGTATATACTATATATATATATATATATATATATATATATATATATATATATATATACTATATGATTGTATATATATATATATATATATATATATATATACACTATATGATATTGATATATTAATAACACATTATTATTAATTATATACATGCATGTCTGTGTATTTATATATATATATATATATATATATATATATAAAATAATTATACACACTACACACACATATATTATATAAACATACACATATAAACTCCAAATTTTGCTAAAAAAAAATTTGCAGTTTTAATAAAATGCTGTGTATTGATCTTGTTTGGGGTTGGTGTTAATTGATTGGTCAGTAGCTACAATCTTCCTTACGTTATTTGACAACATAATATACAAATAACGTACATACATACTCAAAATATAGAACATGTTTCTAACAGTTGGATTTTAAAACATTTATGTTAAGCATGGCCTGATCATTTTGAGTCTGGAAAAGTGTGAAATATTAAAATAGCATATGTGTGGCCAGTGTGGGAACCCTGAGGTGTTCATGTATACTTTTGCACCTCTTTGATTCTGAATTTGATTCTTTTGATTGTTCTTGAACAGCTACCTGCTCTGTTTCCAGAATCACTCATATCTTATTCAACATCCTCAGTGGCTGAGCTGAGAAATCCTATTGGCTCGTTCTGTCCTGCTTCACGCTCGGGGACTCTCACAGGAGCATGGCGACAGCATGCGAGTATGAGAGGAAAATGGGATGGAAAGATGCGGTAGGGTAATGTAAAAGTGAGAGAAAGGTGAGCGTTGGGGGATGAGAAGCCCTCTTTCTGCTCTTCTCATTACTGTGCGCGCCACTGTCTGCTCAACATTAGGCACGACTCTGGCCTTTATAAATACGAGTACAAACACACAAATATACTCTCGCTCCCATCTTGCGCATACTCCATCATTTGTATCCTTTGGGGCCTCCATGCCCTTGTCATCTCCATTGTGCTGGTGATGTTAGTGTATAATGATCAGTCGTCCCTTCTTGGCTGTCTGGGGCCCGGGGGAATCACATTTCCCATTTGTTCCAAACACAGGCAATAAGAGCCAGCCCAATCTCCCAGCCCCAACATGGCCACCTTAGTAATGGAGCTCATTTCCCCCGCGTCTGACTGTCTGGCCCCGGACCGCGCTCAGCGGAGCCCCGCTTCGCCAGATCCTCGGCCCCTGCTCTCAGACCATTAATGCTGACTGATAGAACGATGTTTCGCTGGCAGGAGACACATTTATTTTATGTCCGGGCCGCTGAAGCTCAAGGAACAGCGGAGAATACGTAATCAAACAATAACTAAACTTTACACACGGGCTGAATGGCGTCTGCATCATTTTGGGCCAATCGGTTGCCAGTCTGTACACGTGGAGCGTGTGTTTTTTTATTTTTTATTATTTCCTCACTCGCTGGTAATCATCTGTTTAGGTAGACACGTTAAACAAGTTGGCTCCTAAGTGGTCGGGAGCTTTCTCGCTTTTTAAATAATGTCAACATTTGTTTCAAAACTTTCTCTCCTACCCATGAGAATGATGGAGGATGCTTTACAAAAAAACGATAAAAAAACAGCACTGTTCGTTCTGATATGCTAGGAAGCGAGCCGCAAAGAAGCTACTTTCAGTATTACCTTGCGTGCATAAGGCCTCTGGAGTATGCTTGTTTTGTTTTGGAAATGTTCTTCACGTAAGGCATTTCTCAAAAAAGGGGTTTGAGAGCTTGTTATGCAAATTCGGAAGGGAAAAAATTGCTCAGAAATGCAAATCCTGCATTTTCTTTCTTACTTTTTTTTCGAATGAGGCAATATCTATTGGATTTTCAGTAAGATCTCTTGGAAGTAGCAAAATAGGTTTTCTGTTTTAAGTCCAGGTAATTATTTAATCTCTACAGCAGAACTTTTTTTGCAGATTTAGAGGGGATGCAAACTGTAAATTGACTCATGATTTAATTAGTCGGTTTCGCTCTGGGGTCTTTTTTTTTTCTTTTTTTTTTTTGCAAAGCAGTGGTTTGAGTCTTAGGGCTGAAGATTAAAGTGATATATTGTGAGGAAGAAATGTGGTAAGATCACAACCTCTCTCTTAAGTCCACATTTTGCTATATTGAACCAGTTATAAGATGAGAATAAACTTTGATTTGAATTACAACCAGAAACGTCACAATGCAGAGTCACATCTTTCTGACACAATAAATAGCACTTACTCGCTTTTAAACATCAAATACTCGCTCAGGTTGACTTGTCATTTTGCTGTTACTGGCACAAAACTTAAGGGAAGTATTGTTATTCTGTACTATATTTGGGTAACATTAACACTAAAAAGTTAAGGCTCCTGGCATTTTTATACTGCTTAATTCACCTCAAGTGTGTCATTGCATTACATTGCGTTATTACTTCAGTCTTCAGTGTCTCATGATCCTTTTAATATGCTAATTTAGTGCTTAAGAAACTTCAATGTTGGAAACAGTTCTGCCAATTAATATTTTTGTGCAGATTTATTCAGGGTTAATGAAGCAAAGCTTTTTAAAGGTATTTTTTTTTCTATTGGCCTAGTCAGACTGGTTCTGATTTGTTACTTGCTCTGTCAAAATGAACAAAATGTTTTATTGTTTTCATCATTTTTTGACCCATGTAAACTTGTAAACAGTGCTTTAAGATTTTCATGTAGGTCTAACAGCAGGTAGGATATGTACATACAGAAAAGTTAAACTTTACAGTCTTCGCTCCATCAATTATAAATTAAACATAGATTAATCATTATTAAAGCTAAAAAAGGTTATTCAGTCAAGAGCAGTGAGTGGTTTTCTCTCTTTTCTTTTGTTCTTTAATTATCCTTAAAGCTGCAGTCTTTTTTTTTTTCTTTTTTTTAGGGTTAAAAATTATCCAAAATACATATTTGTGAAAATACATAAACTGCCAGTGTTCAAAACTTGCTGCTTGTCTTACTGTAGTTCGATTCAAAGCGGTAAGCTTGTAATAATGTTTTTGATTCTAGTGGTACTGGTGGATTTCCACGATTTCCGCAGTTTATCAGCAAGTGACGATTTTGTTCTTTTCGACTCATTGAATATTTTATTTGATATTTTCAATTAGTTAAATTCGCAACATTGGAACATGGACATCCAAACGATCCAAACACATCATCCAGTGCTCTTTGATCTCTATTAGATCTAGCGGCACCGGATATGCCTTTTAGTCAGAAAGCCTGATTTATAACAAGAGATGAATACATAAATGACCCCCATGCAGAATAATACGCTTGTTGTGTAGACAGTGTCTAATAAAAGTGGGTGTTCTGCATAAATGTTAGCTTTTGACTATTACTTTATTAAACATGGCCTGTGATCTTTTTCTCAGAAACTTCATAGAGGACTATATATCTAATTAGGTTGAGAGTCGCCATTGGTCAGGCTGTCATTGACTAATGCAAGTCCTCAATGAAGAGGCTTTCCACAGATGCATTTGATGATCTGCCTACAATGGGTTGTTTTTTTTATTTTATTTTGTCAGAAAGGTTGCTGTCCGTCTCATCTCACCTTTTACTTTGATCAGTGTGATATCATGTGCTACCGTACAGCCACTCTTGTACAGTCATCGTCATTTTTGTTCTGGTTTAAATAATGTGTGTAGGTCCATGTGCAGGAAGATGTCCACTGACATTTAGACGTTTTTTTTTTTTTTTTTTTGTTTTTTGCACTTTTGGCAACTTTCAGCTAGAGGACATTAAATTGATGAAAAGTGACAGTAAAGATATTATAATGTTACCAAAGATTTTATATATATATACACATATAGAGTATATATACATATATATATATATATATATATATATATATATATGAAGAGTTCAGATGCAAAAGCCTCTAAATGCCATTTGAAATTTTCTTCTTTAATGATCATTTTTATCAAGCTTGTATATTTAAGTTCAGTGATTTCACTTAAATGGCAATGATAATTACCTATTAATTGTTATTTAAGTGAAATTATTAAACTTAAATATACAAGTTTGATAAAAATCATCATTAAAGAAGAAAATTTCAAATGGCATTTAGAGGCTTTTGCATCTGAACTCTTCATATATATAGTGTGTGTATATATATATATATATATATATATATATATATATACACAGTACAGTATTTACTTTCTATTCATAAAATCCTGAAAACAAAACAAAAATATTAAGCAGCAAAAACTGTTTTCAACATTGAAAATAATAAGAAAATATAGCTGCGAGCAGCGATTGCGGGCCCAAGCCGGTGGCACCGCAACCCTGATGCCTTTAGTTACCTAAAGGCACCGGGATGGTGGTACCGCCGGCTTTGGCCCTTTATCGCTGCTCACAGCTATATTTATATTTAATATAAAGCCGGTGGCACCGCCACCTTGGTGCCTTTAGGGTTATTCTGTATGACGTGCAAAAACGTAACCCCCACTTTGACTGTCGAAAAGAAGTGTATTGTAGAGCTTGCAACAATGCGGACTCGATGCGCTGTGCGCTGTAACTCCATGTGGCTTTAAGCGCATCATTCTCCACTCGGGATGCGCATAAGCGTTTTGTGCCACACTGTACTGAGCCTTTCATATCATAATGCAATGACAGATTATTAATTGCCTTTCTTGTTCTGTTCCATCTATTATATGTTGATAATAGATAGGACAGAGCACTAAAAACCTCAAACAAAGCACTAAAAACTTAAGCTGTTTGCTCTGTAGTCTGAGAATGAGCTGTTTGATTTGCACCCTCTTCCTCTTCACTGTCCTCCATAAAAACCAGCTATCCAGGTCCATGTTGTTCTAGAAAGTTTGTATGTTGCTGCCTCATTTAACATCTCTGCTATACATTTAAAACATGTTGTCTCAATTTTATAGCAGCCATGGCTCTATCTAAAATAATTTATCTTTTTGATTTTTGTTATCTTGTTTTTCATGGATGTATTTTACAACAATACAAAGAGCAATGTGTATTTACCACTAATATAGTTTGTAATGGCTTTTTTTGTCATAGATTATAATCATATATTTTTTTGGATTTGTTATTTATCTTTATAATGAAGTTGTCTGTATTAAGTAGATTGTGTTTAACACATACAAGAGTGGAACCAAACACAGCTCTAAAAAAACTTGACACAATCCATCATTCAGCCATCCGTTTTGCCACTAATGCACCCTATCACACTCATCACTGCGACCTGTATAAACTGGTGGGTTGGCCCTCCCTTCATACCCGGCGGCTCCATCATTGGTTTCTCTTCATATATAAGACAATTCTGGGCAAGGCACCTCTCTATTTGTCATCCCTATTTCATGCCGCTCATAACACCTATCACACAAGATCAAGTAATTTGATTAAATTTAGTATCCCCCCTACTTCTACTACCTTTGGACATAATGCCTTCCGCTTTGCATCAGTACACGACTGGAACATACTACAAAATACCCTGAAACTTACATCTCTGATCCCAATCTCCACCTTTAAGCAAAACCTCGAAAATTACATAGTTGACTCTTGTTCCTGCTGACAATCATGAACCATATTTACACACTTATTTAAGCACTCTATTCGTTTTCTTTTTCCTCTTTGTTGTCTTTTTTATTTTTATTTAGCTGCTTGTTCTAAGTGTTATGTGTTTGACTATGTACAGCTGTACATTATGTTCTTATTTTTTCCTGTAGCCTCTTGGCCAGGTCATGTTTGTAAATGAGAAGTGGTTCTCAAACATTTTACCTGGATAAATAAAGGTTAAAAAAAAGGAAAAAAAAAAGAGTGATTTATCAGTTCAACACATAGTTATAGAAATTCTACTTTATCTCAAAAAACCTGCACTTTATACACACACACACACACACACACACACATACATAAATACATGTAAATAAAAATACAAAAAGAAACATCAAATGTGTTTTTAGTCAGAGTATTATTTTATACAGAAACAAATATTTGTAATTCAGAAAAGAATGAAGTTAGTGTTTTAAAATCTTAAGGAAAACAAATATATTGAAATATAGCACAAGAATTTTAAATTCATTCAGCTTCAATTACAAATACAATCTTACTTTTATTTAAAGCAAACTATACATTTAAAAGATGGGGGTTATATGCCTATTTTGTCATTTAAAAAAAATACAAAATTGTTATGCAAAAAGACAAGGACTTAGAGACAAGGACTTATAGGAAAAATCGCAGCCAGCCACACTGTGTGGTTCAAACATACATAAACACAGACAACAGCCCTCCCCTCCCCCCCCCCACACACACATGCACACACACACACACACACACACACACACAAACACAGACAACAGCCCTCCCCTCCCCACACAGACACACACACCCACACACACAGAGAGAGAGAGAGAGAGAGAGAGAGAGAGAGAGAGAGAGAGAGAGAGAGAGAGAGAGAGAGAGAGAGAGTGAATCGCAGGGGAAATAAATCCATTCAAACTACAATATCTGACTTTCTGTTGCTCAGAGCGAATGACTTTAAATTGGAAAGTTGATCGGCTTGACGAGAACAATATACGTGGAAAGTTTTGTAACTGTAGGTAAAATGAGCAAAGTTATAACACACTTTATGTGTCCTTTTTTAGTCATAAAATTCATTTCCTCGTCACGGCCAGACCGTTCGAGATATCAAAAATCCGTCCGGAATTGAGCATCCTCAATGTCTTGACTTCATGCACACCGAGTTTGGTTGTGATTGGTAAACACATGCGTTGTAATTTGATGTATTTCTCCTAGGAGAATTATTCAAACAACCCATAATTCCCAACTTCCATCTTAAAACTTAGAGCACGAAAGTTGTTTGGCCTGATGTGATCTTTAATTGTACCGAGTTTCATATTAATTCATGCAAGTGTGTTTGATTTATGGACAAATTTTCGAATCCCAGTCCAGGGGGCGCTGTCGAGCCGCCCTGCCACGCCCGGTTACCAGCTTCAGCCCGGCCCTGATGGCCATGGGTTCTGACCCGTGTGCAAAGTTTCAAGAGTTTTAGAGGATGTTAAGGCCCCCGAAAATGCCAGAGAAGTTGCACACAGCAAATAAAGGGTTAAAATTAACCTGACAGGCGCCCCTCCTCTCACTCACACAGAGGGACACTGAGAGACTGGCAAAATTCTAGGATTTTCTCTACATTCAAACAAACATATCTGACTTTCTGTGGGTCCTAGCTAATGAGTGTCAATTAGAAAGTTGTCCGGCTCGAGGAGTACAATATACATGCTGATTTTTGTAACTGTAGATAAAACTAACAACCCCACTTTTGTCAAAAGGTGGCGCTACTGAGCCCTCACCACACCCGTTTCTGAAACGTTGCACATGTCTACTGGCTAATAAATGTGATGTGTCTGTCGAGTTTCATGCAATTTGAAGCATGCTAAGAGTCTCAAAAGCATCCTAAAAGAATGGTAAAGTTTGATGCGTTGCCACGGCAACAGTTTCAAAGATATCAAGAATCCATTCACAGGTCTACATCTGCCGTATGTTTACATTATACAGATGAAGTTTGAAGCAAATCGGGTAAAAATAAAAGGGTGATATCAAAGCATTTTGAAAATGACACACTTCCTGCTACCAGTTGGTGGCGCTATAACTTTGACTCGCAATAGTCACATCCATGTGATCGTCCTCTTACAGCGAACACACTGCTGAAGTTTCATCAAGATCGGTTGATGTGTGCTGAAGTTATAACACACTTCCTGTTTCACGTTTCTCGCCATGATTTCGTTTCCTTGCCACGGCCAAACCATTCCAGATATCAAAAATCCCCTCGCAAACTTTCATCCTCAATGTCTTGACTTCACGCTGACCGAGTTTTGTCGAATTTGGATCAAAGCTCTAGGAGGAGTATTAAAAATTCCATTGCGAGTGTTTTACGAACAACCCTAAATAGCCGACTTCCTGTTGGGCTGGGGTAAAAAGTAAAAGCGCGAGGTATAGATGAAACGATGAGATCAACATGTGCACCGAGTTTCATATTATTACATGCAAGCGTGTTTGATTTATGGACCAAGTGTTCGGACCCCGTTCCAGGGGGCGCTGTCGAGCCCCCCTGCCACGCCCGGGTACCAGCTTCAGCCCGGCCCTGATGGCCGCGGGTTCTGACCCGTGTGCAAAGTTTCAAGAGTTTTCGAGCATGTTAAGGGCCCCAAAAGTGCCCGAATAGTCGTTAGAAAAATAAAAGAAAAAAAAAAAAAAATATAGCTGCGAGCAGCGATGGCGGGCCCAAGCCGGAGGCACCGCAACCCCGGTTCCTTTAGTTACCTAAAGGCACCCGGGTGGCGGTGCCGAAGGCTTTGGCCCTTTCATGATTAAATGTTAAAACGGCTTGCCATACTCTGTCATTTCGACTAGTCACAATTATGTTACAGATATCTTAAATGATAATACAAACTATCCAAAGTGTAACGACTAGACAGAAAGACGTTGTTGATATCTACAATGTTAATTCCGGATAGGCAAACTTAGCTTTTAAATGTTAAAAGGGCTTGCCATACAGGGACGTAGGCTCAGAGAGAGGCTCACCATATTCAGACCAAAATATCTGACTTCCTCTTGGTCCGAGCTAATGACTATGTATTAGAAAGTTGTACGGCTTGAGGAGTACAATGTATATACCGATTTTTGTAACTGTAGATAAAACTAACAACCCCACTTTTAAGTATATATATGGTGCCTTTAGTGTTATTCTGCACGACGTGCAAAAACTTAACCCCCGCTTTTTTAAGTATATATATATATATATATATATATATATATATATATATAAAGAGGGTTATTCTGCACGACGTGCAAAAACTTAACCTCCGCATTGACTGTCGAAGAGAAGTGTGCAGAAGAGCTTGCATCAGTGAGGGCTTTGCAAAATATATATACATACAAACACACACACACACACATATAAATGAGGTTAGTGTTTTACAATATTAAGGAAAGCAAATGTATTGAAATATAGCACATTAATTTTAAATTCATTCAGCTTCAATTACCAATTTGTAGTTTACCAATTTATCTTACTTTTATTTAAAGCAAACTATACATTTAAAAGATTAGGGTTATATGCATATTTTGTCATTTAAAAAAATACAAAATTGTTATGCAAAAAGATAAGAAAAAATCTACAGTCAGCCACACACACACACACACACACACACACACACATAAACGCAGACACCAGCAACCCCCCCCCCCTCCCTCTTCCCCACACAGACACTGATAGAGACAAGATACACATCCAAACTGCAATATCTGACTTTCTTTTGGTCTGAGCTTCTTACTGTTAATTAGAAAGTTGATCGGCTTGACAAGAACAATATACGTGGCATGTTTTGTAACTGTAGGTAAAACGAGCAAAGTTAACACATTTTATGTGTCCTTTTTTAGTCATAAAATTATTTTCCTCGCCACGGCCAAACCGTTCGAGATATCAAAAATCTGTCCGGAATTGAGCATCCTCAATGTCTTGACTTCATGCACACCGAGTATGGTGGTGATTGGTAAACACATGCGTTGTAATTTGATGTATTTCTCCTAGGAGATTTATTCAAACAACACATAATTCCCAACTTCCATTTGAACTGTCTTAAAACTTAGAGCAGAGATGGGCGCAGGTCACGCAAGTCTCAAGTAAGTCTCAAGTCTTAACCGTCAAGTCTCAAGTAAGTCCCAAGTATTTTTTTTGGGGGGGGGCAAGTCAAGTCAAGTCACAGGCTATGTCAAGTCAAGTCAAGTCTTGTAGTAGGTTAAGTCAAGTGCAAGTCAAGTCACCTTATTATTTTAATTTTACATGCATAATCTGATCTTAATAAAATGAAAAGACAAGATAAGTATTTGCCAGTAAATTACAATAATTTGCATTGTAAATACTCATGTTCAGTAAAATACACCATGGAATCAAACAAAATTGTAACTTCATAAAATTATTTATTTTTCACTTCTGCCAACAGTGTGTTTGAAATGTTTTAAATTTTCAACATTGAGTCCATAAAACAAATAACAGCTTAACATCCTACAGACTCTCTGAACACCTTCCTCTCTCTCAAACACAGTTTACAAACAATATTAAACTTTGTTACATTTCTCCTCTCTCTCTCTCTCTCTCTCTCTCTCTCTCTCTCTCTCTCTCTCACACACAGTGGCGGTTCTAGACCATTTCAACTGGGGGGGCCAAGCTGGGGCCAGTTGTACTGTTAGAGGGGCCAGTTACATTTAGACCTTATCATTTTCTGCACTGCACTGAATGCATAAATAAGCAAAATACCATGTTTATAATTATCCAACAATTTGCATTTCCATTATATTTTTACATTTGCATTACATATATCAGTCTGTATTTGAATTTCCATTTTATTTTTTTACATTGAATATACAGTATGTATGTATATATATATATATATATATATATATATATATATATATATATATATAATTTTTACAAATTAATCTACGATTTTTGTGGGTTTTTTTTTTTTTTTTTTTTTGCAAAAAGATCAGCAAATTATCCTCTAAACTGGCCTTTTTAGGGGGCTTTCCTCTCAGGGTGAATGAGCTTTTTTATAATTGTTTTTTTCCTGACATCTTTGAAAGACAGAAGCAATAATTAATGCATCCTTGGCCAGGATATAATTATAAAATATGACATGATTTTAAAAGTGACCTATAAAATCGACTATGCAATACACTTTAATTTATCTAGTGCTAATAAAATTATTAAGCCTATTTGGAGAGAGAGATGTTTTAAAATCGACTATGCATTACATTTTAATTTATCTAGTGCTAATAAAATTTTTACGCCTATTTGGAGAGAGAGATGTTTATAATGTGACAATATGTCAGTCATTGTGATTCGTGTAATAAGATGACTAGGCCTAGACTACTTGTTCTGAGCAGGTGTTGTCAGTGAACAGGCTGTAAAACTGTTGTCTAAGTTACAGACTGATACTAATTAAATGGGAAACGAATCGATTACCTAACGTAACCTCGGTTCTCTCTAGATGAGGGAACGAGCATTGCGTAAGCTAGCTTACGCTACGGGAAAGATTCATCTTACAACAGTCAAGTTGTCATAGTTTTTGTCAAACAAGTTGTGAATTTGTTGTAACATTAAAACAGGAGATCATGACTTACTCCGTGCTCCAAGTGATGTTCGGAGCTCCAGTGATTAGTTTCATCTGTGGGACGGGTGAAGAAACTTTCGGAAGATGTTGTAACAGAATCATATGAACAATTCCAGGATATGCTTTTTTTCATTGGTTGTTGCGTTAAATTTTACCCAGATACAATAGTGCCCTTTTCTGATTGGCTATTAAGTAGCACTTCTCTTTTTTTGATTGGCTGATGCGTAGCAGGGTCGACTGCTGAACTCCAGGCGAGACGCGCTTGATTCTCACGTGAGAGCGGCGCAGCCAGAGAAATTGCGTATATTAAATATATTATTAATAGTTTTTCCGCATGAGAAATACAATGTGTGACGGGAGTGTGAGACAAAAGACTGAAACGAGTGACTGTCATGCTCAATGCGTGACACACTATAAAAAAAATATTTCACACTGACTCCACATTTAGGGGGGCCACAAGGGGGTCCAAGCTTGTTGTCGCAGGGGCACTGGCCCCCCCAGGCCCCCGCCTAGAACCGCCACTGCTCACACACACACACTTTCTCTCTCTCTCAAGAAGCAAAAACATGACTGCTAAAGGTTGTATCAGCGATGGCGGGGTAACATCACTTAACATCACGAGTGATATTCCCTTAGGCCACGCCCCCTTGTCTCCCCAAAGTATTATAAGCAATCATGCGCATCCCGTGTGCAGAATGATGCACTTGAAGCAACACCAAGTCACAGCACGCAACGCTTCACATTGAAAAGAACATAGCGAAGGGATGGTATCTATAATCTATGCTTAGTAGGGCTGCACGATTTGGGAAAATGTCATATTGCCATTATTGAGCCAATATTGCAATTGCGATTTGCGACTCCGATATAATAAAATGGTTTCATGAGTCCAACTTGCTTGGTTCTAAAGTAAAATGCACAAACAGATTAATGTTTATTTCTCAACTCAAACTAAAAACAACAACAACAATAAATGATTGATAACACTGATCAATAAACCATCAACCAAACCAACATTACAGTGATTCCATCAATTGAAAGCCATCAACTTTTTAAAAAATTATTAGGCTTAAAAAAAATATATAACAGCTTTTAAATTAAGTGAACTTCAAACAATCCCCACATAAACCCATAATAAAAAACATATTTACCTGTGCCCTTCCTGTCTTAACAGGTACAGAAATTGAATAAAGTTATCAAACAGTCTGCGCTGCCTGAATCATAAATTATATATATAATAATCCTTATTAAAGCTACAAAAGTTCTTTACTCAAGATCAGTGAGTAATTTTCTAATTTCCCTTTGTTCTTTTAACTTTACTGAAAGAACGCTTTATTCGCTGCTGGCCCTTTAAGAGCACCCGTTGCCGAGACGCGGATCTCACACGCGCCTCATAGCACAACTCTTTTCATCCATACATAGACTTTTCTTATGTTATGAAGATACTAGACAAAACCACATTTTGGCATAATTGTGTGTGCTATTGTTCGTTCAAGCTCGAACTGTTTATTCTGGGCTGGCACACGGTCAGTGCATGCGCATTATGCGAGTCTCATCTATTCTAATCTAGGGCACTCACAGGCAGCTTTTCACTTCTTGTCGTACAAAATGCGAAAAGGCATTTGAACCAATAAGAGGGGGATCTTGTAACACTAGTCAAAGGATGACAAAAAAGAAGAGATGCTGCGCTAATAGCCCTACTTTGTTTATTTCATATAAAATCGCGGCATTTTGCGTTATATAATTGCATAGGTTTGAGATCGCTATTACGACTGCGATATTAATCGTGCAGCACTAATAAAGGGCAATAAACTCCACTCCTGCAAGATAGTCATTTTATGCAAATCATAGACCTTTATGCCTTATCTACAAATAAAGTATAATATTGGGAACATTGATCTTGAAGAGAGTGTCGTCGTGTTACTGTCGCAACCGAACGCGACGCGCTAATGCTGATGCATGGAGAATGACTGAGGCGAGATGACTTTCCGTTAACTTTAACTTAGAGACTAAAATATTAATTTTACCACACATTAAGCTATTGAATGACTTTAGAAGTGTTGGAATATAGTGTGAAAACTTGATTGTGCTTTACAGTTTTTTATGCCTTTAGTGGGGCTTAACAAAATAACACAATATGCAGAATGTCGGACGTCACTTATAGGCTAAACTGTTTTTTATAGATAAAACTATTTACATTCGGCAGTCATGAAAACAAATCTCAGATAACGGTTGACTAGGTAACAAATGTGTAATTTTGCGCCGGAGTTCTCCTTTAACTTACATTAGCTAGCTAACTACGAACGAGCTAACCAGATAACATTAACAAATTGACAAGCACTTACTGGGCAGAATATGGCTCTTCAAATGACGGACGAAATTGGAGGTTGTCATCTGACTGTCCGCGATCTTAACGTTGCATGTCTTGCAAAGCGCTGTTCTTTTGCCATCTTGTTGTAAGAAATTCTTGAATCCAAAAGCGACGACGACCCTCGTTATCCCTCCGGCTGACATGTTGATGTGATCTGATGTAAGTGGGCGTGGTGTGCGCGTAAGGTATGAGAAGGCATTACTGATGATCTCTGATCCAGTCATGACAGCGCTATTCTCAGCCTGCGCTCCAGCTGGATCAACTTTATTTTTTTTTACATAATTTATATATTTTATATTCAAACTGAAAACATGATGTGATTAACACTCAAGTCATATTATTACATGCAAGTGTGTTTGATTTATGGACCAAATTTTCAGATCAAGTTTATGGACCAAGTTAATTTAATTAATAAACTAATTATATAAAACTATTAATGCACTACAATTAAACTGGTTATATGCCTTTACTTATAAAAAATAAAAAACTTATTTAAAAAAATACCAGGCTTAAGGCATTTATTTTTTATGCAGGCCATACACACAGGAGTGAAATGGTTAAGACCCCTCCCCCTACAAACACACACACATACACAGACAGGCAAAGACAGCATGCTCAGATTGAGCAAGACCACATTCAAACAAACATATCTGACTTTCTGTGGGTTCTAGCTAATGAGTGTCAATTAGAAAGTTGTCCGGCTCGAGGAGTACAATATACATACCGATTTTTGTAACTGTAGATAAAACTAACAACCCCACTTTTGTCAAAAGGTGGCGCTACTGAGCCCTCACCACGCCCGTTTCTGAAACTTTGCACATGTCTACTGGCTAATAAATGTGATGTGTCTGTCGAGTTTCATGCAATTTCAAGCATGCTAAGGGTCTCAAAAGCATCCTAAAAGAATGGTAACGTTTGATGCGTCGCCACGGCAACAGTTTCAAAGATATCAAGAATCCATTCACAGGTCTACATCTGCTGTATGTTTACATTATACAGATGACGTTTGAAGCAAATCGGGTAAAAATAAAAGGGTGATATCAAAGCATTTTGAAAGTGACACACTTCCTGCTGCCAGTTGGTGGCGCTATAACTTTGACTCACAATAGTCACATCCATGTGATCGTCCTCTTACAACGAACACACTGCTGAAGTTTCATCAAGATCAGTTAATGTATGCTGAAGTTATAACACACTTCCTGGTTCACGTTTCTCGCCGTGATTTTGT
This sequence comes from Pimephales promelas, assembly GCF_988280905.1. Taxonomy (NCBI): domain Eukaryota; kingdom Metazoa; phylum Chordata; class Actinopteri; order Cypriniformes; family Leuciscidae; genus Pimephales; species Pimephales promelas. The sequence goes on along the minus strand of NC_142789.1, from coordinate 15,442,466 downwards.
TTCCTCGCCACGGCCAAACCGTTCGAGATATCAAAAATCCCCTCGCAAACTTTCATCCTCAATGTCTTGACTTCATGCTGACCGAGTTTTGTCGAATTTGGATCAAAGCTCTAGGAGGAGTATTTAACATTCCATTGCGAGCGTTTTACAAACAAACCTCAATAGCCGACTTCCTGTTGGGCTGGGGTAAAAAGTAAAAGCGCGAGGTATAGATGAAACTATGAGATCAACATGTGCACAGAGTTTCATATTATTACATACAAACGTGTTTGAGTTATGGACCAAGTGTTCGTACCCCGTTCCAGGGGGCGCTGACGAGCCGCCCTGCCACGCCCGGGTACCAGCTTCAGCCCGGCTCTGATGGCCGCGGGTTCTGACCCATGTGCAAAGTTTCAAGAGTTTTCGAGCACGTTAAGGGCCCCAAAAATGCCCAAAAGGTTACAAAATAATAAATAGCTGCGAGCAGCGATGGCGGGCCCAAGCCGGTGGCACCGCAACCCCGGTTCCTTTAGTTACCTAAAGGCACCCGGGTGGCGGTGCCGAAGGCTTTGGCCCTTTCATGATTAAATGTTAAAACGGCTTGCCATACTCTGTCATTTCGACTAGTCAAAATTATGTTACAGATATCTTAAATGATAATACAAACTATCCAAAATGTAATTACGAATAGACAGAAAGACGTTGTTGATATCTACAATGTTAATTCCGGATAGGCAAACTTAGCTTTTAAATGTTAAAAGGGCTTGCCATACAGGGATGTAGGCTCAGAGAGAGGCTCACCATATTCAAACCAAAATATCTGACTTCCTCTTGGTCCGAGCTAATGACTATGTAATAGAAAGTTGTCCGGCTTGAGGAGTAAAATGTATATACCGATTTTTGTAACTGTAGATAAAACTAACAACCCCACTTTTGTCAAAAGGTGGCGCTATTTAGTCCTTGCACCATGCCCGTTTCTGAAACTTTGCACGTCTACTGGCTAATAAATGTGATGTATCTGTTGAGTTTCAAGCAATTTCAATTTCAATTTGACTGTTGAAAAGAAGTGCGCCGATTAGATACTCAGGATCGGTATCGGCTCTGACACTGCCATCTTTGACGAGGCTGATTCAAATTCTATATTGTGCATATACTATTCTATGTAAGGCACAAAGGCACAAAAACTTTCTAAAGTACCATAAAGTTTTTGTGTACTGTATTATAAGTGTTCTGAAGCTATTATGTGATATAGAAATTAATATTTAAGTCATTAAATTCAAGAACACGTAAACTTTTCCCTCTCTGCGCCTGTCAGTCATTCTCCATTCAGCATTCAAACAGCACGTCGCATTCGGTTACAGTCAATGATGAAACGATCTTCAAGATGATTCAATGTTAATCCTATTATACTGGGTCTTTAAGATAAAGGTCTAAAGGTCTATATTTTCGAATGAAGAAACTTTTTCTTGCTGGACTTTATTGCTGTAACTTAATCGTGTTACTTTCTACCGGGTGTCAGACGCTGTCGGTTAGATCACAACACTAGAGTCAGAGCACTATAATTGTTCTTCACGCACACAGTAACTGAAATTTAAAACCTTTAAAAGAAAAGGCTCAATAAACTATTGCATAGATATATAATGTATAATACACTGTTCATAAATATGTATTTCCTTTGTGCTTTGAACTTTTCAATACGGACTCAATGCGCTGTAACTTCATGTGGCTTCAAGCACATCATTCTCCGCTCGGGATGCACATAAGTGCTTTGTGCTGCACCGTATTAGAGCCGTAATATCATAATGCAGTGACGTAATGACAGATTATTAATTGCCTTTCAATTATATGTTGCTGCGTCATTAAACATCTGTCCTATGCATTTCAAACATTTATAGCAGCCATGGCTATATCTTTTTATGATTTTTGTTATCTTGTTTTTCATGAATGTATTTTTTAAAAATAAGAGCAATGTGTATTATCTATTATTAATATAGTTTATAATAGCATTTTTGTCATAGATTATGACAAAGTAATCATATGATCCACCAGCGAGGAACCAGCAGAACAGAGTGAACATTCTTTCTGTTTAGTTCAATCCTACTTAATAGGAATTTATTTAAAATGCTCGCTCTACTCCACACCATTAATGTCTTGTGCGGACATCCGTATTTTGACTTTCGGTTTTAAGTAAGCGATTTAAAAGCTCCCAAGTCCCAGCGGAGTCACACGTTGATTAACCGGTGGGAATATACACAATAGGCTTACCTGATATTGAACACAAGAGGGCAGTATAGCACTACGTATGACTCAGATTATTATTTTTTTCTGAATTTTACAACAATTCTGGCTGTTTTTGAACGTAAACATAATTCTTAAATGAAAAAAGGGAAAAATTGGGGAAGTTATAATATTTGTATAATTTAATTTAGAAACAAATGATGTATAATTACATTTTTAGAAGATATGAGGCTTTTAGTGTTTACTTTTTTCACATTACTTTAATCTTTTGCCATAGTTGCACATGTCTACTGGCTAATAAATGTGATGTATCTGTTGAGTTTCAAGCAATTTCAAGCATGCTAAGAGTCCCAAAAGCATCAAAAAAGAATGTTAAAGTTTGTTTCGTTGCCACGGCAACAGTATCAAAGATATCAAAAATTCATTCACAGGTCTACATCTGCCGTGTATTTACATTATACAGATGAAGTTTGAAGCAAATCGGTTAAAAATAAGAGAGTGATTTCAAAGCATTTTGAAAGTGACACACTTCCTGCTGCCAGTTGGTGGCGCTATAACTTTGACTCACAATAGTCACATCCATGTGATCGGTCTCTTACAGCGAAAACACTGCTGAAGTTTCATCAAGATCAGTTAATGTATGCTGAAGTTATAACACACATCCTGTTTCATGTTTCTCGCCATGATTTCGTTTCCTCGCCACGGCCAAACCGTTCGAGGTATCAAAAATCCTGTGGCACTTTTTCATCCTTAATGTCTTGACTTCACGCTGATCGAGTTTCGTCGAATTTGGTTCAGTGCTCTAGGAGCAATAATTTAAATTCCATTGCATGTGTTTTAAACACAACCCTAAATAGCCGACTTCCTGTTGGGCTGGGGTAAAAAGTAAGAGTGTGAAGTATATATGAAACGATGAGATCTATATGTGTACCAAGTTTCATATTATTACATGCAAGTGTGTTTGATTTATGGACCAAATTTTCAGACCAAGTTTATTGACCAAGTTAATCTGATTAATAAACTAATTATATAAAACTATTGTCAATTCACTACAATTAAACTAGTTATATGCCTTTACTTATAAAAAATAAAAATAAAAACTTATTTAAAAAATACCAGGCTTGAGAAATGTATTTTCTTTATGCAGGTCATACACACAGCAGTGAAATGGTTAAGCCCCCTCCCCCTGCACACACACACACACACACACACAGACAGCCAGCCAGTCAGTCAGCCAGCCAGCCAAAGACACAGAGACACAGACACATGTAGGCTCAGAGTGGCCATATTCAAACAAAAATATCTGACTTTCTGTGGGTCCTAGCTAATAAGTGTCAATTAGAAAGTTGTCCGGCTCGAGGAGTACAATATACATACCAATTTTTGTAACTCTAGTTAAAACTAACAACCCCACTTTTGTCAAAAGGTGGCGCTACTGAGCCCTCACCACGCCCGTTTCTGAAACTTTGCACATGTCTACTGGCTAATAAATGTGATGTGTCTGTCGAGTTTCATGCATTTTGAAGCATGCTAAGGGTCTCAAAAGCATCCAAAAAGCATCCTAAAAGAAGGGTAAAGTTTGATGCGTCGCCACGGCAACAGTTTCAAAGATATTAAGAATCCATTCACAGGTCTACATCTGCCGTATGTTTACATTATACATATGAAGTTTGAAGCAAATCGGGTAAAAATAAAAGGGTGATATCAAAGCATTTTGAAAGTGACACACTTCCTGCTGCCAGTTGGTGGCGCTATAACTTTGACTCACAATAGTCACATCCATGTGATCGTCCTCTTACAGCGAACACACTGCTGAAGTTTCATCAAGATCAGTTAATGTATGCTGAAGTTATAACACACTTCCTGTTTCACGTTTCTCGCCATGATTTCGTTTCCTCGCCACGGACAAACCGTTCGAGATATAAAAAATCCCCTCGCAAACTTTCATCCTCAATGTCTTGACTTCACGCTGACAGAGTTTCGTCGAATTTGGATCAAAGCTCTAGGAGGAGTATATGACATTCCATTGCGAGCGTTTTACAAACAAACCTCAATAGCCGACTTCCTGTTGGGCTGGGGTAAAAAGTAAGAGTGTGAGGTATAGATGAAACGATGAGATCAACATGTGTACCGAGTTTCATATTATTACATACAAGCGTGTTTGAGTTATGGACCAAGTGTTCGGACCCCGTTCCAGGGGGCGCTGACGAGCCGCCCTACCACGCCCGGGTACCAGCTTCAGCCCGGCTCTGATGGCCGCGGGTTCTGACCCGTGTGCAAAGTTTCAAGAGTTTTCGAGCATGTTAAGGGCCCCAAAAGTGCCCAAAAGGTAGTAAAATAATAATTATTATAATAATAATAATAATAGTAAAGAAAAATAATCCCAAGGAAAACAATAGGGCCTTCGCCCTTTCAGGGCTTGGGCCCTAAAAAATAATCGGAAGGAAAACAATAGGGCCTTCGCCCTTTCAGGGCTTGGGCCCTAATTATTTCTTAAGCAGCAAATCAACATTTTAGAATAATTTCTGAAGGATCATGTGACACTGAAGACTGGTGTAATGATGCAAAAAAATCAGCTTTGCCATAACAAATAAAAAAATAAAAAATACACTTAAATATATTACAATTAAAAAGATTGGTAATTTCTTAAACAAATTCCTTCTACAAATGTTATGTCGTTGTATAAAAATTGGTATAGAGAATTATAATGAAACTTCACTTAAATTGGTGTCAACTACTAACACTTTTGGTATCGTTTCAACTCCACTCCACCTATACAACTCCATGTATAATCACACATATAGGATCTGTCCCAAACCTAACTTGTTATCTGTATACTAAACTTTAGAAATAATGAAGGATCCTGGATTTATCTTGCTTCACCATCTGAAATGAGAACCTTACTATCACTCTATCCTTTATCATAGATTACACTTTATTCATTAAGTGCAATTCTGGTGTTTTTTACCCTTGTCTAATTTGGTTTAGGTATTGATCGCGGCGTATGAAGTTTTTCCTTTGGGTCTCTTTATTTTTTCCTTCCGACACAAATCTCGGCCCGATAAGGTCTGTTTGTGTATTCCTCAGTGTATCGCTGTCCAATACAAATGCTAAATCTGATCTGATCGTACACAAGCACGTACAATGCACAGGAGATGCAAAGTAAAATGTTCATCCGATATTTCCCTGCTATCTCCGAATTATTCCTGCGATCATTACACACGTGGCACAAAGGAAGGCCGCTATGCCCGAGCTCTTCGTTATCTGTCCCTGTCTTTCTCCATATTTTAAGGCACTCTATCGATAAGCAACCTGGAGTTCCTCTCGATATTAATTAGCTTCTCTTTCCGTTATCTTTACTTCATTTATCAATGGCTGCCAGATAATGGCGTTCCAGGGCCCGAGAGAGCATTGTGGAGTGGATGAAGAAGTCGTAAGAAAAGAATGAGTTCGAAAGCCTTTAGTTATGGGTTTTTTCGATGGATTTTATGAATGATGAAATATCCTAGTCTTGTTTAGTCATTTCCTGTCATCGTCCTCCTCAGCACGTGTGAGAGAGAGAGAGAGAGAGTGTGCGAGTATGCGTGAAAGAGAGTGCGAGTGAGTGGTTTTGTGTGTGTGAGAGTATGAGTGCGTATAGTGGCCGAATGTGTGAGTGTGTTTGTGTGTGGATGTGACTTCAGATACCTAAGAGAGGTACAAGATATTATCTAATGATGTTAGACATGTTCCTTTAGCTCATGTCCATCTCACACACACACACACACACACACACTAGACGGTGTCTGCGAGGTGCGCAGCTGTAGGGAGCATAGTTGGGCTTTCGGGCGCTTGTCGCTGTTCTTTTCCGATGTCAAAGGACTGATGGAGGCCTGATGAAGCAGATGAGTCCTCGCCTGGAGGTCTTCCAGAAACACACACACGCAATCACTCGCATAATGCCGGGGACAGATGGCGATGCCAGAACAACACTCGCTCACACACATCTGTAGCAATAGAAACATAAATTCTCATATGCACGTCTTTTGAAAATTTGCACCTTCATTACTTCCTTAACCAAGAGGGCGGCGTGAATTACGGGAAGCGCGTGCAGCCCGCAAATTGAAAAAAAAACGCATGAAAATGTCCGTATTACCGCTGAGACTAAAACCATCTGTCCACCGGTTACTTAAATGACGTTGAAAATTACGCCGCGAGAACGGTCACAAATTCGGTTACGTTCATTACATGCTGTTTTCCACTTGGTTTGAAGAGATTGCTGTAGCATTTAAACTCGGCATGAAACCCGAAAAACATTCCCTTTGGGGGCGTCGCAGCGCTGTATCCAGCAGTCGAGGTTTTTTCTTCTTATCCTGAAGGTTAATTTTGAAAGGGATTGAATTGTCCTGAGTGCCCCCCGCCTCTGATGAGTTGTCCGATTGATCTATCCGCAGGGACACTTTCCGCTTGTGTCCGACTCAGGCCCAGCAATTGTATTGGACACAACCATGAAAGAAGAGGCATTTCAATTGTGACATATCGGGTCAGACGAACCTACACACCCTGCCTACCAATCGTTTGTATATATGCTTTGCATATTTATTTATATTTCCAGCCATGGATTTTCACCCGGCGTGAACCTCGTCTCTGTCCTTCTTCAGAAAGTAGCGGTTGATTGAAAACTCTCGTCTGCTGTTCTTCATCTGGAGAAGATCGATAACGGAGCCGAGATAGGAGCCACACTAATTGAGTCGTTCTTTTACTGTTATTGCGTAGAGAACCGTTTTGTCATGTCAACGGTTGTCCCAGATACAGCGGTACTCTCTCCTTTTTTCATCCTCTCTCTCTCGCTCTCTCTCTCTCTCTCTCTGAGTCAGTCTCATCTTCCGCTCTCCCTCACAGGGACCAAAGGGAGTTAAGTCCATAATGAAGTGAGTCTGTCGAGGCCCAGCACTTCTCGCTCCCACTAGCAAAACTGCAGACCATTTCTTCTCAGTAGGCCTGGGTTTTTGTGTGTGTGTTTTTTTTTTTTTCTCCATACCACTCAGAAACACAATGCCATTAAAAATTGAAAAGTAGGCATGTGTGTTGAGCTGAAAGTTTCATATTTTCTGGAGAAAGTTTTTAGTTCATCGCCAGATGTTTCACAAGGGATGGTCATATTTTGCTTGTGAGGAAGGGGGGAAAAAACGTCTTTACTTTTGCATCTTCCCTATTTTCTTGTCTCTTCGTCTCTTTTTTATGGTAACGTATGATCATATATTGTAATATTAAATGAGTATATTCTATATATGAGCTACCATTCAGACATTTGTGGATCGTACACACAAGTAGAAGTCAGGCCACTCAACCGAGGTAACGTAACGTTAATCCTGTTAGATCGTCCATGCATTGAGTGAGCGTGTAGGCGGCTACGGGTCGGCCAATCTGGTTCCGTCCGTTAAAATAACTTTTGGAAATAACAAATGCGGTCCTGGACACTGAGTGACCTTACACATTAAGATAAAATCGTATTTTCTCCAGTCATTGTTAAAAAACAAGCTAACAATACTTGCTAACTAGCGTTAGTGAAGCGGCCAGAGGGATCGTTCTGCCTCCACCTAAGCTCCGCCCACAAAAAAACGTCACCATGTTTACCAACTGGAACGGGGTCAATATGCTGAATATGATTGTAGTCTTTGAGTTAACTTGAGTTTCTCAGCTTTTTGCTCAATGTTGATTGTTTTTATGAAACCACATTCAAGTGTTGATACAAAAAAAAGAATGCATACAGCTACAATAAAAGTGTTTCGTTTAAAAGCAGGTCTATTCTTTCTTTTGATATATTGCATGTCCAAAAATTCATAGAACAAAATATTCTAGGGGCCATGAAACTTTTGTGAAAATGATCAAACATGCTGACTGTGTCTGGAAACTTTTTCAGAAACACTGGCGGGGAAAGAGTTAATATACGACTTTCAAAAACAATGACCCAATCTTACCAACCCTAATCATTTGTAGACAGGAACCGATGAATGAATTGATTTGTTTTTTTAATTATTTTCATTTTAAAGATTTATTTGCTCATTTCTCTGATCCCCTGTGGCAAATTATTGAATTTTGTTGTGATAAAACCCAACTAAGTGTGTCATAATTCAATTATGTGACATTTGCTCTCACTTCAAATGTCTCTCTATTAGTAACTCTGCCTTTGACTGTCTCATAAAGAATTCTAAGCTTCGGTTTTATCAGTGTGTCCTTTACTGAGGGTGACCTGACCTTCAGCACTGCCTGCACTACATAATCAACATGAATATTTGCCCCATTAGTGATGCGATAATAATGCATTTATAGCAACACTTTAAAGGGGACATGTCATGCAAAATCCACTTTTTTAGCCCTTAAATGCATTTGTTGTATATTTGGAGTGTTTATAAGTACAGAAAAGTTTAAATTATTCTCTTCAGGTGCTTTGTTTATATCTTTATATTCTGTTTTGGTTATATTTTGCAACCTGTTCTGATTTTTCTGTTCTCTATGACGTTTTTTGAACAATTATGTCACAGTATTTGCAGTGGAACTGACAAATAAGGACATTGACTACCTGCCCAACACTTCGAGCAATCCGCCATTTTTATTTATCGCTCCGATTTTGTAGTCCAAGCTCAATGATGCCGAAGTTAAGAGAGGTCAAGTCAAAATGTTCGGTTGTTGGATGTAGTGACCTGAAGCACTTCAAGGATTCCCAATTCAACAACCTCCGCCAGTATAAAGAAGGGTTTGCCGGTCGAGGGGTAAACGAACAGAGCATTTCGATAAGCTGTAAATATCGTTAATAAAATAAAGTACTTTACTTTCTTAAAACACATGGTGGCCATGGTTTAGCAGTACCTTTGTCTTTGTTTTGAAGTAACGCATCACGTCTGAAGTATTATTGTTCTTGAGTTTTATCAATGGTCATTTAGCTGCTGTGTTTTCTGATGCTTTTCTAAACGTATCATAATATCAATACATAGTTTTAGTGGTAAAATTAGACCGTAGTCATTTATCTTGTCAGTGTGCTTGTTTTAACTAGAGAAATAATCGACTTTCACTTATAACACAATACAGTTACATACCACTGCAATACATCCATAGAAGACGTTGTTCTGCAAGTTCGTCGTCATCAAATCGCTCGTCTTCCTTTGTTGACATTTTATTAATGTGCGAATAAAAATGTTCTATAAAGCTATAGTATATAATCGTATATCTCTAATCAAACTACAAAAATGGCCGAATGGGGTGGAGTTGAACTCATTGACCTGGAGAGTGGGCGGGGACTACGCACATAGCACCCTTTAGCGTCAATATGAGACGCAGAACCCAAGGCGCCATACAGGTGACTGGCATCTTTTAGCGTCAGTATGAGACGCAGACCCTACCCCAGTTCTAAACCTAGCTATAACAGTGCGTGTTATATTGACGCTAAAGGGTGCCATGTGTATAGTATTTCGACGAAATGTCACATGGCGTCACCTTTATGACACCAAAGGATGAGAATGTGTTCCCTGACATCTGCAATGTTTACTTTTGCACCGCATATTCTGTTGGTGGATTGTCTGCGCGCAAAGCAGCAAGTGTTGTCAATGTTAAACACAACAGAAAGAAGCTTGTGAGTCCTGTTAGTGGTCCACCCAATCCGCTGACTAAAGACATTAGATGACTCGGCATGGCACTGCAGTGCATAATTGCTTTGTTTGCCTTTTTGAACATATCTAAAAATATGCTAAGCAAGCGTTCTTCTCATGTTGCCAATTTTACTTAATAAACCTCCAATCCTCCTGACTGAAATTGGTCATTTTGCACTGCTTTTAGCATGTACACAAGATATTTTTTTCTCAAGATATCCAGATATGAAGGTAGTATACTTCACAATTATGCTTCCATTAAATGGATTATTTAACATCTGCACCACCTTTCTCGTTTAGACAGAAATACATTTAGATTGCTCTCCGTCTGATGATTTTCTGAGTGAGCTGTCAGGCAGATTATTGGGTAGCATGTGAACGTAGCTACTGATTTCTACTAATAAGTGAATTATATACTCAGACTGTGCAGTGGATTGATTGGCTTTTCATTTTGCTCATTAGTGTGAATCGTGTCCAATCCTCCCCTGCTAACATAACAATAACAATGGATGGAGTTTGGATCCTGGGGTGTGTAAAGATGAGATCCAATTTGTTCAATTTTCATTCCACCACCTTACATTGCACCTCCGTCATTATATGAACACCTACGGTTGACAATTTCGAGCATGATACCCCAGACTATTTAGTTGGCGATTATTGCCTCAAGTTGCTAAATGGAACATTAGGAAGGTTATGATGTGCAGTCCTAGAAGCTCACCATTTCAAAGAGTTTCCTGTTAATCCTGGTAAATTCAGCACTGTCTATTTAGCACCCCATTGATTGAGTTCAGTGCAAGGCTAGCATTCCAGTGCAATCCATGGAGGTAGACAGAATGAGACCAGTTAGATATTTCTGATCGCTTCCTTTGTATCATCACACTAATCATAATGACTTTGACTCTATAAAGGCTTCATCATGACTGTCTTTAGCTGGGAAACAAACCTTTTCAAGTGGTTTTAGCATTAAAACAAACATTTCGGACACCCGATATCTTGGAAAATTGACCAACAGAGCAGTAACGCGGGAAGGGGGGTGTGGCGGGGGCTGTGGACTAACATAATATTGTACTTAAAAAAGTGAAATAAATAGACATAACATACTGTTTGATATGGGATTGAAATGATGGGCAGTGTATAAGATATACATTAATGATTCATTCTTTCAGAGCATGTGAATAGAGAGAGCATTTCTGAGTATTCCACTCAGGGTCGCTCGCTCACTCCAGAATGGCCTGCTGGTTTGAAAATAGCTATGTTGAATAAGGGTTGCCTATGATTAAAGTTTTTTTTTTTTTTTTTTTTTTTCTTGTCGACTAGTAGGTTAGTTGTTTATTTAAGCAGTTAGTGGAAAAACGTCTCAGGTTACGTATGTAACCCTGGTTCCCTGAGAGGGAACGAGAGCTGCGAAGTCAAACGCGATGGGAACGCTCTGCCTGATTGCGTCGTGAAGCGTCTGTACAATCAGTCCAATGAGAGAGTAGGACGTCAGGTGACATCACTGACCAGGAAACTATAAAGCACCCTTGAGATCAGACCGCAACAGCTTCTGTGAAAGGCCTGAAGCAAGTCGATCAGGGCATGCAGAAAAGTATGGCAGGCGAACGCAGCTCTCGTTCCCTCTCAGGGAACCAGGGTTACATACGTAACCTGAGACGTTCCCTTTCAAGGGAACTTCAGCTGCGTTGTCAAACGCGATGGGAACCCCATACCCACTATGCCATGCTGAAAAATGCCCGTTCTGTGTGAAGTCCAATGCGCACACTAAGAAGCGAGCAACCTAGCCCCAGGAGTGGAAAGGTCTAGGTCATAAAACCTGACAAATGTATGCAGTGAGGACCACCCTGCCGCATTACAAACGTCATAAAGGGAAACACCCGAAATTAAAGCCTTAGAGGCAGCCATACTCCTAGTAGAATGGGCGCGGACCTCCATAGGTGAGGGACGTCCGACCGCATTATAAGCAATAGAGATAGCGTCAACTATCCACTTGCTCATACTAGTCTCGATGCCGGGCAACCTTTCTTAGTCAAACCCAAGCAGACGAATAATTGCTCTGACTTACGCCACAGGGTTGTGAACATAAGCATCCACTGCCCGAATTGGACATAACAGATTGAGACTTTCCTGATCTGGGGTTTTGAAGGGTGGAGGACAGAAGGCCTGCAGTACAATAAGACCCATCACATTAGTAGGGACCTTAGGAATATAACCCGGCCTAGGGTATAGAAATGCTTTAACCATACCAGGTGCGAATTCCAAACATGAAGGAGCAACCGAAAGAGCTTGCAGATCTCCAATTCTCTTAATAGAAGAAATTGCGAGAAGAAACAAAGCTTTTAAAGTGAGGATTTTTTCTGAAAACTCTTTGATAGGCTTGAAGGGAGCCAAAGCCAGACCCTCGAGTACAATGGCCAGGTCCCAAGCCGGTGCTCTGGAGTGCAAGGCAGGCCTCAGCCTCAATGTTCCACGGAGAAAACGAGTTATTAAAGGACCTCTCCCCAGAGAAGAAGCCCCCGCAGGGGATCTAAAGGCAGATATAGCCGCAACATACACCTTCAAGGTGGAGGGAGTTAGTCCAGCAGAGAAACGGTCTTGCAAGAAATCGAGAACTGTACCAACCGGGCAATCAACAGGATTAAAAGCACGTTCTCTGCACCATGTAGAGAACAATTTCCATTTGAAATAATAAAGTTGTCTTGTGGAGGGAGCTCTGGATTGAAGAATGGTCTCCACGACCTCAGTCGAGAGACCAGCATTTATAAACTGGGCCCCCTCACAGACCAAGCCCATAGTTTCCACAACTTGGGGCGGGGGTGAAATATTGTGCCCCCCGCCCGTGAAAGCAGGTCCGGAAACCATATTCTGGTCGACCAGTGCTGGGCTACTAACATGAGCCCTTTCCTGGCGAACTCTTTCCAGAACTCCCGGGAGCATTGATATCGGGGGAAATGCATACAGGTGTGGCCTTGGCCACACCTGCACCATCGCATTCAGTCCGAGAGGAGCTGGATGCATGAGAGAGAACCATAACGGACAGTGAGTTGTCTCCTGAGTTGCAAATAGATCGACCTGGGTCTGACCAAAGTTCTCCCATTGGAGCTTCACCACCTCGGGGTGGAGTCTCCACTCCCCGGGCCTCAGCCCCTGCCTCAACTGAATATCGACCCTGGAATTAATATTGCCCTCAGTGACAACAATTTCCCCTGGTTCCATAGGAGAAAACCCCTTGGTCCTGAGCCACCACTGCAGGGGTCTCATGTACAGAAGGCCAAAAGTGATTACGATGGACGCAGCTGCCATGAGCCCCAACAGTCTCTGAAACTGTTTCACAGTGAGTGATATTGGTAAGCTATGCCCCCGAAAGCAAACCTCAGGACACCTCCTGTGATGGATGGATAGATGGATATGTGAAAATAAGAATCCCTCAAGTCCATCGTGGCAAACCAGTCCTCAGACTGAAACAGTGACACGATCTGTTTGAGTGTAAGCATTCTGAACTTGAGCTTTTGAACTCTGCTGTTTAGCTGACACAGATCTAGAATAGGACGTAACCCACCATCTTTCTTTGGAACGATGAAGTATCGGCTGTAAAACCCTGACTCTGTGCTGGTAGGAGGAACCCTTTCATAGCCCCTTTTTGCAAAAGCGTCATCACTTCCTGTTCCATAACCCGAGCCTGCTCGGGGACCACCACGGTGGAAAGGACCCCTAGAAATCTGGGTGAACGAGAACAGTTTCTTTTCTTTTAACTGAATTCTGTAACCCTTTTCTATCACATGCAGGACCCATTGAGAAATATCCGGCCGTAGTTTCCACGCTGAATGCCATGAATTCCACTAAGGGGACCAGTCTCTCGAGACTGGCCTCGGGATTTTGTTGAACGGACATTTCGGTGCCCAGAAATGGCGAACCGACCGGGAACAACTGAACTGACCACTCTACGAACCTCCTCGTAAGACCGTATGAGGACGCTGACACCTCGGCGCCCTGAAACGGCGAGCCGACAGGGAACAACCGATGTGGCCGTGCTGCGATGTTCCTCATAGCATCACCCCTCAGAGGGCTTTCCTAGAGATGACAGTACTCAGATCTTGCCAACCCTTGGGATTTTGTTTAACGGACATTTCGGTGCCCAGAAACGGCGAACCGACCGGGAACAACCGAAATGACCATTCTACGGCCCTCCTCGTAGGACCGTATGGGGACACGGACACCTCGGTGCCCTGAAACGGCGAAGCTAGGGCTGTCGCGATAACCGCAATATTGCAGTACCGCGCTTCTGACAAGTAAACCGCAGAGGATTGCACGTAACCGCAGCAACCGCGATATTCACGGTTTTTTATAAGGCTTGTTTTGAACTTCATGCATTTGTATTGAATGTTAAACAAGTTCATAATGATAACAACAAGACTGTTTATCTTGGTGATGTGTAGCCTACAGAGGCTTCACACAGTGAATGAGAGAGATCTGCAGAGCGCGTGCGATTACCTGCGTCTGTCTTTGAAGTCGTGAAAAGGTTGCCGTGTCAAAGGAAAGCGAAATATTTGTCGTATCATCATTTTAAGCTTCACATCACGGGTATTTTCCACAAATGCGCGTCAGCAGCAGCGCTGGTCAGCATCCCACAGCGCGAGGAAGCCGCAGAAAATAATATCACAGAGTCACGCAGTGAATCAATGCCTCTAATAAGGTCTCTAATAAGTGAAGCATCAGCTTCCACGTTACCCATGCGACGCATTGCTGATCAGCTGAGCCTTGAAAAGTGGAACTCAAAGTTAAAAATAATTAACATCTTGTTTCATTACATCTCTTTTAACGAATCAGCTTCTTTGAACGTGTTCGTTGAATGAACGGTTCAAAGTCCGTTGTCATAACAATATGCGCGCTGAGTGAAAGCCTTTCAATCATGTTTTCAGTGTGCATATAGACGCTGTTTAGTTTCGGTTATTGGTTAAATGACCTCGTTTTTGTCCACATCGTAAACTTTATTTATATAGCAACAAATACTTATAAATTAAATAAATAAATAAATAAATGGCGGTAATACCGCATATCGCGCTATTGAGCCACTCAACATTACCGCAAGGGAAATTCCATAACCGCGACAGCCCTAGGCGAAGCGACAGGGAACAACCGATGTGGCAGTGCTGCAATGCTCCTCATTGCATAGACCCCCAGAGGGCTTTCTTAGAGATAGCAGTCCTCAGATCTTGCCTACCCTCATAATTTTGTTGAACGGACATTTCGGTGCCCAGAAACGGTGAACCGACCGGGAACAACCGAACTGACCATTCTACGGCCCTCCTCAAAGGACCGTATGAGGACACTGACACCTCGGCGCCCTGAAACGGCGAACCGACAGGGAACAACCGATGTGGCAGTGCTGCAATGCTCCTCATAGCATCGCCCCCCAGAGGGCTTTCTTAGAGATGGCAGTCCTCAGATCTTGCCTACCCTCGGAATTTTATTGAAGCTCTTTTTAGAGATAAAACAGTCCTCAGATCTTGCATATCTCTAACTGGCTAGATTTTGTTCTGTTTTGCACCTTGTGCCGCGAGGAGCTTAATAGACCGAGACTGCTCTCGTCCAGCAGTCTCAGGAACATTGGTGAGGAAGAAACCAGGTGGAACACCGCTGAATCGATCATTTCATAGTTTTCTTGAAAGCGGAGCATCCAGAAGAACAAACATTCATATCTTTATTTTCCCATTATCTTTATATCGGAAAAACATATGTACATATAATTCTGTGGCCACCAGCGGGAACAACCGAACTGGTAGCGCTGCGACCCTCCTCAGAGAGTCGCTTCTCACACTCATTCCATACCCACCAGGGCTGCCTAATAAAAATGTATTCATTATTTATGATGACTGGTGGGTAACGTCGGGGTTAAAAACGATGACACTGACTTGGGAGAGAGAAAGCTTGCAAGCTCTCTTTAACCCGAGGCACTGAAATACCCAAACATTGCTATTTAGACGTCTGGCGATTAAACACATAGAATATAAACCCCGACGAGGAGGCTGAGATACAGAGTTTTCTAGTTTTTAAGCTAAATTTAATCTAAAAACTCTTATTTATTTTTCAATCTCATAATATTCAGCTAGCCAGTAAAATTTTAACTGGCAAAAGCATAAATAAAACCTCCTTTTAAAAGCTCCTCTTTATTCAGCAGATATTCAGCTGACTTATTTATTCATTCATTTAAATGTCAAACATCTGCCTTTCTCTTAACATTTTTATTTTGTACTGTTTCTTTTTAAAACAAAACACTAACGATATTTCTAACCAATACACTAACACTAACCAATTCCTCTGAACTGGAAATCGCAGTCCACTAGATCTGGCATGTGAAAGCTGAGATAGAGCTGAGCTCGTCCCAACCCCCGCTGTCAGACCCATTCGCGAACCCCGAAATGCGAGTCGTCTCCGTGCCTCGGCAACAGAGAGACCCGCGCGGGAAACGCGAACCGTCCTCCTCGGAAAAACGCCCGGCGGGAGCGGAGCGTCCTCGCGGACAGCTTCTCGCAATGCCCACAGTCAGCTCCCTCGAGAACTGATTGCTGGCATGCTCCACTCCCAAACAAATAGCTGATGTGTGTCCCCACCCGTGATGTAACGAGGGCAGGGAACCACACAGCGTCTATAATCTTGCTTGCCATAAATATAGATAGTGATATATATTTCTTTTCTTGGCTTTGACAAACAACAATAAATAGACAAGGACAGAGCACAGAGATCGCTTACTGAAGGCTACAGAAGCTGTCGCGGTCTGATCTCAAGGGTGCTTTATAGTTTCCTGGTCAGTGACGTCACCTGACGTCCTACTCTCTCACTGGACTGATTGTACAGACGCTTCACGACGCAATCACGCAGAGCGTTCCCATCGCGTTTGACAACGCAGCTCGAAGTTCCCTTGAAAGGGAATCACCCCTTAATTTTAATTACTTAAATTATAGGCATTAGGCCATAAAAGATCATGAGCGTATATAACCGTACTCAAGCACATGACCACAGGGTTAAAGCTTGCCACAAAGAACCGGCAAAAGTAATGATGATGAATGTGTCAAAAATAGCAAGTCATTTTAAAGGAGTATAATTTCAGTGTTTTCTATATAAAGTAAACTGAATAAAAGGAGTAGTACACTTTTGAAAAAAAAAAAAAAAAAAAAACTTTTGCTGATAATTTACTCACCCCCATGTCAACCAAGATATCCATGTCATTCTTTCTTCAGTCGAAAATGAAGGTTTTTGATGAAAACATTTCAGGATTTTTCTCCATATAATGGACTTCACTGGTAACCAAACGGTTCAAGGTCCAAAAGACAGTTTCAGTGCAAACAGCAAACTGTTCAAAGGGCTTTAAATGATTCCAGACAATGAATAAGAGTCTTATCAAGCGAAACGATCGCTCATTTTAAAAAATAAATAAAACATTTTAAGTTTTATAAGCTCAAATGGTCGCCTTGCTCTGTTCTGTGAAGCGCGTTCGTGACTCTCCTGTTCAAACTCGTTTAACAAAATGAAAAAATCTTTTTTCCGTGTCATTTGGTTCATTCAACCAACGAAATGAATGAATTGACTCGGAAAACGATTCGTTCATTTTGATGAACGAGTTTGAACAGGAGAGTTACGAACATGCATCACAGAACAGAGAAAGGCGACCATTTGTGCTTATAAAACTTAAACTTTTCTTTTTTTTTAATGAGCGATTGTTTCGCTAGATAAGACTCTTATTCTTCGTTTGGAATCGTTTAAAGCCCTTTGAACAGTTTGCAGTTTGCACTGAAACTGTCTTTTGGACCTTGAACCGTTTGGTTCCCAGTAAAGTGCATTATATGGAGAAAAACCTTAATTTCTTTTCGACTGAAGAAAGAATGAATGAACTTTCTTTTTTTTTTCAGATAATGCTGAGTTTTCTGTAATGGGTAGGTTTAGGGTTTGGGAATAGAAAATACAGTTTATACATGTTTAAAAAATCATTATGTATATGGAATGTCCCCCATAAAAAAAAAAATAAACCCAACATGTGTGTATGTATTTTGTTTACGTGTATGTACTGTAATAAGTTTGTTCTGCAGAATCTGTTATTTTTAGTCGTTTTCATTGATTATGGTCTTAGATCACTTAATAAAGGCATCAACCAACCATTGGCCTTTGGCCATTGTTGCATCGTCATATGCTTGTCCAATCCATCCATACCACCTTATGGCATGAACACTCACAGTTTATCACTTGTTCAGAAGCAATGAAGCAGATGTTTGCGTTTTTTGTTGCCACAATCACCACAAATCCCTCAGCATGAGGGTTGCATTGATAAATATGTTCAAGAGATCTCCTTCTTTGCTGGTGGCTACAATCAATGGCATTAATACTGTTCAGATGAGCTTTATGAAGCAGAAAGTTGACTGATGTCCTTCAATTCCCAATACAGCTTTTAAGCTAATGACCCACTATTGTGCGCTAGCCACAAGCGTTAGCTCCCATCACGTCAGGCGTGCGTGCACATTTACAAACAACCATTGCGTATTTAAAATGAACCAAGTAAGCCTTATATCTGAACTTCCACCAGTAAAGGCTTTCCACTTCCAGCTACGACCTACAAACGTGTGCAAAATGCCTTTAAGTTAGGTGTGAGTCATGCACTGCAGTGGAATGTAAATTTCACTTCAGTAATTTAACAATCATCTGGTTGTTTATTTGTACGGCCGCTGAAGTAGAGATGGTTTGCGAATGGAGAGGAGAACTGTTTTAATCGATTCAGATTAAAGCCGTCCCATCACATCATCCCACGCTATATGTATCACAAAAATGCATAATACAAACTATTGCTTTCTGCAGTAGTTCTCAGTTTTTCACCTCAGGACTGATATTTTAAAATTGCTCCTCACAAATTGTGTTCATGTTTTGCAGATGAGGGCATATCACAGTGCCTACCTGTATATGGTGGATGGGTATCTTTAAATTCTGCAAGTTATTTAACTCGTTTTCCATTAGATTTCCTAGCAAATTAATTTTTTAAAGGGATAGTTCACTTTGAAATAAATTGTTGGTATGTTTTAGCTCACCTCAAGGGCATCCAAAATGTAGGTGTCTTTGTTTCCGCAGTAGTTTCAATTTGGATAATTTTAGGTCAAACCGTTCTTGTCTATCAGTCATATAATGGAGGTCTATGGTCACCACCTCAAAGAGCATGCACAGAGAAGTCCAAATTAAACATGATTTTATGACTTGTAAATGTAAGTACACATTGATGGCCTAAGACACGAAACGAGCGGTTTGTGTGAGAAAACAAACAGTATTTATATAGCTTTTACCTCTTGTTACCACACCCACAAAGCGCCCACACCCTCAGATCACTTGGACGTGGCTGTTGTTACAAGAGGTAAAAGCGATATAAATACAGTTCGTTTACGAGTTACATTTATTACATTACGAGTTACCTTTACGAAACTTACATTTACGAGTCATTAAATCATGATTAATTTGAACTTCTCTGTGCATGCTCTTTGAGGTGGTGACCATATACTTGCATTATATGGCTGATAAACAAGAACGGTTTGACCTAAAAATATATAAATTGAAACTACTGGATACAACATCTTGGATGCCCTTGAGGTAAGCTAAAACACACCAAAAATGTATTTCAAAGTGAACTATCCCTTTAATTAGTATTTATTTTTTATTTTTTTGCAAATTCAGAGCAATTTAAATTGATATACATAAATTGAACTTTTTAAAATGCATTTATATTCTTATTTTTGTCAAGTGACAAATTCATTTGAACCAAACTTATTTGGTATTTTATTTGCCTTTAACATAAAAAAAAAACAACGTAATGTTAGATTCTTTCTTTTTGTTTAAGGAATTTCGAAAGACTCTGGTTCAAGTTTTTTTTTTTTTTTTTTTCATAACATCTGTCTTGGCATGGGAAATACAGCATTGCTGCTTGGGAAAAGTTACCTGCTAGTACTCATTCTTTCTAAAATATTCTTTCTATATTCACATATTATTTATGCATTTGTTTTCAACAGCTGGCCCAAAGTTGACCAGCTCACTGGGAAACGTCCTCCCTCTGGCCAGTCCATATCAATCCCATATCCAAATATTCAAAAAGGTAGCGTTTGTTGAAATAGTTGGACTTTCTGTGTTTTTCTGCCTCTAGCTTCCACACAAGCGTCTTTCTGTTCCATTTAGGTGGTTTGTTTCCCTGCCAGTATCTGCTTAGACGTGCCAATGGATTTTTTTTTAGTTGTTTACATCAATAAACCATAATCTTCCAAGCCTCTTTCTCATCGCATCTTCATCTCAGTCTAGAGCTTGATTTGCCTGTAGGCTGATACTTAAGCTACGGTTTCTCGTACTTCTCTTTATTAGGAGGGGGCCATGTGGAAACCCTGGTCCTGAAGTGACCCTCTGTGAGCCTGTGCCATAATTAACCTAATGATGTATGATAAAAACTGATGCAAGCAGACAGACTCGTCACCCTCACCCAAGGCTCCTCAATCTTTACATCACATCACATTTAGCCGCATCACTGTAAACCTCAGATCGGCTCTGTACTCAAGTTTTGCAACCATGTTAATTGGATTTGGTGTAGTTTTATGAGTGCGTTTGAATACTTTTAACTTATATCCCGGTCTCTCTCTCTCTCTCTCTGGGAGATGTTTACAGAGATTACTGTCAGCGTAATTTGGCTAGCAGAGCAGTGGCCTTTATTGATAGCAGGCCTGTGTCTAATCAGCGCACCTCTTTTGCCTTGTAATGGAAAGATGATGAGAATCGCATGAAATGTTTCTTTCATTACGTAGCTGCTGAAGCACGCTGTCTCTCGTAACTTAGGTCAAGCCCTCACTTTCTGGACCGCCACAATGCTCAGTTTTGCACTCAACAGGGAAGATTTTCAATGAAACACAACCATGTGCTCGGCATTAACCCTGTTTTTTTTTTAAGTTCTGCTGCTTCTCTTTTAAAATTAACATAAAAATGCATTAAGAACTCATGTTACTTCCATAATATGACATTTTAGGTCTAAAACTGCATATTTAATGAGAATAATCATTCACAGTAATCACAATAGTCAATCATTATATATATATATATATATATATATACATATACATATACAGTATATAAGGGATCGCATCATATAATAATAAAAAATAAAAATAAATGGTCCTTTTTTTGCAGCCTCAATGACAACCTTATGTAATTCAAACAGTACTTTGTTTATCTTAAGATATTAGGCTGATCTTGTAGACATGCATGACTGTTTTCATTTGTTCATTTAAAATGAATGTGGAAAGAGAGGGAGAAAGAGATGTACTAAAATGGGTAAGAGACTCTATGGCAGGGCACAATGCCCCTTGACAGACATGTAAGACATGCAGACTGAAGCCTCAATCTGCTTGGCTTATAAGCCCATCAATTAGCCATTGCAGCTTTGCTCAGGTATTAAAAGGATCAAATCCGCAAGCTCAGGCTCAGATGAACTGAGGTATTCGATTCATGAGTCACTGAAGTCTTCACACTGAGTCCAATTCCCTGTCCAGCAGCCATTAAAGTCCAGCATGGAGGACACAGGTGGTGCGTCCAGTGCTCATGTAACTAAGGCCAGGTTAATGTGAAAGCTAGAATATAAAAAAAATAGAGGTACACAAAAAAGTGAGACAGAGACCAAATACGGACAAAGGACTTGTGCTAGAAAAAAAAAAACAAATGGGGGAAATTGCAATCAGTAACAATGCAAACTATTTTTTTTAACTCTTTCCTCGCCAGTGTTTTAAAAAAAGCCAGCCACCGCCACTTGATGATTTTCACAAAAATGGCCCGCAGAATGTTTTGTTGTATGAATATATCAAAAGAAAGAACAGAGCCTCATGCTTTTAAACAAAAAAAAAATGTTGGGTTGTTTTAACCCAATTTTGGATCAAATATGGACAAACCCAGCCATCGGGTTACATTTTTAACCCAATGTTTGAGTTTGTCCATATTTGACCCAAAATTGGGTTAAAACAAACCAGCATTTTTTTAGAGTGAAATAACCGTTCTATTCTAGTTGTATTCCTGTTTTTATGAACCCTTGGGTAAGTTTCATAAAAAAAGCAACATTTTGAGCAAAAAAAACCTGAGAAAATCACTATCAGTATTTGTTTAAAAATCAGTATTTGTCAAAGACTACGTCTGGATTGGATTGAGAATGATGATCAAAACATGATTGAGTAGATCGAGTCCATCAACACCCCCAAAGCTTCACCGTCCTATAACTCGTCCTGGGTTGACATTTCATTCAGGAACATTAGACAGTTTTTATTTATATGTTGTTTAATGTGGATAATTGTGTTTTTTCAAATGCATATGATATCTCTTGTTCCTGCATCTTCTTCGCATGTGTTTTGATCAGGAGATTTAGATTTAGACTTTTTTTAGCACATTAAACCGTATAACAGTGAAAAGCCAAAAACTTCCATCAATGGTGGGGAAAGAGTTCTAATTCATTGTAATATGCTGATTGCAATTAATTGCAATCAATCAAACATCAACATTTGCTTCGAAAGGCCTACAGATGTTGAGAACTCAACTGCATTATACTGTATATAAAATGCAAAAAACAGCGTATATATATGTGTGTGTGTGTATATATATATATATATATATATATATATATATAGAGAGAGAGAGAGAGAGAGAGAGAGAGAGAGAGAGAGAGAGAGAGAGAGAGAGAGAGAGAGAAACAATTTTCAATTGTTTGTCTAAACATCCACCAGATGAATATCATGATAATAAAACAGTCATAAGATTAATTGCATACATTTTTCTGGACCAGAGTACATTATACAAAACGACTGTGTTATATTGTAGAGCGCCAATAATTTGTAATAAAAAAAGACATTTGCATTACATAAAAAAAAAATGCAGAATAGAAATCATCTGAGTAAACAGTTTGAGTTTCTGCCTTTACTTATTAATGTAAACAGAAACAGAACTTGAATAGCTGCCCTGGGGCATTACATTACCAAGATGGCCTGCCTTAAATTCACATTCACTCCCATCTACCTACCATCTAAAAAAACAAAAAAACACATCTTACTTCTCAATATTACCCTCCCGTCAGCCTCTGATGCAGGCCTTTGAAAGCCTTCCTAAAAGATGAGCTTCAGCGATTACGGGAGTGGACAGTTTTCTAATTATTCTGTCAAACGTCAATCCGACCAGCTGATGCGGACACTCTCGCTCCTGATGGACAATGTAATCACTTCTGTACTTCCAAACAGAGGAGCTGGAGCGCAGACAGGTCCTGACAGAAGTGGTGAAAAATGGGAAATGTGAAAGCTTCTATAACCGAAAAAAGAAAACCACATAAAATGTAGCTGAATTTAGGGGGGAGAGAAAGAAAGTTCCATTCACAAAATATACAGGATCAATTGAAAAATGCCACCATAAGAAGTCTTGAACGTATTGAACTGCAGACCAACTTTGGCCCTGTTTACACCTGGTTTTGTCAGTCGGTCGGATGTGTTTTAATCTCTCTTCTGTCCATTTCAAACACTGATTTCTTTGAGGGGGAGGGGCTATGGGTGGGTAAATGCATTGGCTTTTTCAGATCTGGTGATCTAATGGAGAGAAATAAGCTTGCACAATTTACATATGAAAGCGAAAGGAGATGACGGAAACATACAGAAAACGGCAGCTTTTGTTTCTGCTCTGACAGCCGCAAGACCATGCCGAACACTGAGTGTGTGTTAGAAATCAGGAATGGTGAGCTTCAGACTTCAAATCAACCTGAGAAGAGGTCTTCAGCTGACAAAGTTTAAAGGGATACTCCACTTTTTTTGGAAATAGGCTTATTTTACCACTCCCCCAGAGTTAAACAGTTGGGTTTTACCGTTTTCGAATCCATTCAGCCGATTTTCTGATGTTTAGAAGAATATCAGTAACCAGACAGTTTCTGGTCTCATTGACTTCCATATGGCTTCCATATGACTTCCATTCCAATCGAATCCATTCAGCCGATTTCCTGATATTTAGAAGAATATCAGTAACCAGATTGGTTACTGATATTCTTAAATATCAGAAAATCGGCTGAATGGATTCGGAAACAGTAAAACTCAACTGTTTAACTCTAGGGGAGTTGTAAAATGAGCCTATTTCCAAAAAGAATTGGAGTATCCCTTTAAAGCACGCATGGCTGGCATGTTTATTATAAAGTTTATGCATTAGATCAGTAGGTGAATAGTTGGTGGTCTGTTGTGGCTGTTCGAATGCATTTGACCACACAAGCTTCTATACAAGAAACCAATCCGGTCAAACTGGTTTCCGACTACCTCTGAAAGTTGAATAAAGTGGACAGGCTCTAAATGTTAGACCCCATTAATACCTGTATTTAGCGTCATCCACTTGTGACTGGATTGACAAAAATGCATCTTAATACCAGGTGTAAAAGGGTGATCAAGGAGCAGGTACTGGTCAAAAGCATCCCCATTGAGAAATGCAAAAGTAGAAGAGCAGCAACTTGACAGTATAATAGCCTTCATTAGAGCTTGAATGTGTTCCCGTTTTGATTTTCTTGTCTTCAAGTCAAAAACTGACTCCATTTACTTGTTTCTATGAACTGATATGTTCATTTTGTGCAAAAAACACCTGATCATACTATTAAAATTACCATATTGCAATGTGGTATAAATCAATGATATTCATAGTTAACCGAAGTCTTCAAATCAAGGTCCAGGGATCATTAAAGGGATAGTTCACCCAAAAATGAAAATTAATTAATTACTCAACCCCATGCTGTAACAACCATGTAAGACCTTTGTTCATCTTCAGGACACAAATGAAGATATTTTTGATTAAATTTGAGAGGTGGATCACTGCTACATCGGCTGCCTAAGGGATTGAAACTTGACGGCCCAGAAAGTCATTGAAGAAAATGTTTAAATATTCCATGTGACTAGAGTGGCTCAAGTATAAGTTTATCAAGCGACGAGAATACTTTTTGTGTGAAAAAACAAACAAAAATAATGACTTTATTCCACTATTCCTTTTCTTCCTTGTGGGCCTAAGATGAGTTCAATAGATTTCCACGACGCATTTAAACATTTTCTTCAATGACTTTCTGGGCCGTCAAGTTTCGATCCCTTAGGGAGCCTATGTAGCGGTGATCCACCTCTCAAATTTAATCAAAAATATCGTAATTTTTGTTCCGAAGATGAACGAAGGTCTTACAGGGTTGTTACAGCATGGGGGTGAGTAATTAATTACTTAATTTTCATTTTTGGGTGAACCATCCCTTTAAAGTTTCACTGAATTCTCTACAATTGGTTTGGAGAAATGTCAGAAGGGAGATGTTTTCTTTTCCGAGGTAACATCATGACATCATTCGAGCCACTAATGGGTGTCCACATCTCCTCAAATTTGTTGATGTTGATTGGTTCCACATATTGTGTCTGTGATATTTCTGTAGGGTGGCTTTGAGAAGTCTGAACCAGAGAATGAGGGAACGATAAAGAAAAGGGTAGGAAGGAAGGAGAGAAGGGTGAGAGAAAGAGAAATTCTATCAATTTTTAAATTACTCATTTTAGTTTGGGTGGAGAGGCAGCAGAAACCAGTCATTGCATTTCAATAAGTGCAGTGATACAGTGATTCACAAAGATGAATAACAAATTAGTGGTCTTAAAAGGCCCTATTTTTAGAGTGGGCTCTGCGGAAGGCCAATGCGCCATATCAATATAGCGTTCCATCTATCTGGATTAAAACGCTCTGGGGTTATTTCATCCTGGCCAAATTGCCTTGCACGCTAAACAGTGGCAGAAAAGAGAATTATCCAGTCCCTGTGCTCAATTTTTATTTTTTTCTTTATCATCATGGCTATAAATACAGTATATGCACACATGTGAGGGTTAATATATGATACGATTCTCTCAGGTTAATTTATATAATCTCTAATCGTGAGCTTAGAATTATAAGGTTCTATCTCCACTTTTGGTCGAAATTAAGTTTTTGACAATCTGATCCATTAGGTGTTTATTAATGCCTGTGTGGTGTTATTTTTGTAAAAAAAAAAAAAAGAAGAAAAAAAAAAGAAAAGATTAATAGATAAAGCTATAATAGAAGATTATACTACATAACAGTTTTGCCAGCTGGGATGTAAAAACTTTGATGCTCAATATCTCAGAACTACCCTAAACGGAGATAGAACCTTATAATTCTAAGCTCACAAAATTATAATATGGGAATGACTGATTTACATTTGGACACGCTCAGTATTTTTTTATTTTTTTATTTATTTATTTATTTTTTGTTACTGTAAGTTTATTTTAAAATGGGAAATCTTTTTAAACGCAAACATTTTGTGTTACAATGCCAAATGCAGCATGTTAATAATATTCGTTATTTTTTCAGTATTTGTGTTAATGTCGCACTGGAATAGTTTTTACATTAAATAATTTTTATGAAAATGTTTAATAATGATGACAAATATGTTAAGACATTTTTTTATTAGTTTATTTAGTAAACTCAACGAATTGCTTTTTACAGTGGGTTAATGCTATCTGAACGTACTCTGTAACAAACGTAACTTTGGTTCTCTCTAGAAGAGGGAACGAGTACTGTGTAATATCTTACGCTATAGGATAACCTCTTTTCCATGAGATATTGAAGCCAAAAATTATCCTTATTTTCTATAAATGCAAAACGCTTTGCAGCAGCATGCAGACATAGGCAAGACGGCTCGCGTGCAGCTGCAGCAGCCTATCGAGAGAGGTCCTTGGTGACGTGAGATCCAATGGGGGCACGTCACATCCTGCTGAGACAGGTCTGGTCTGGGCTAGGGCTGTCGCGGTAACCGCAATACTGCAGTACCGCGCTTCTGACAAGTCAACCGCAGAGGATTGCACGTAACCGCAGCAACCGCGATATTCACGTTTTTTTTTTTTTATAAGGCTATACCCTTCTTGTTTTGAACTTAATGCATGTGTATTGAATGTTAAACAAGTTCATAATGATAACAAGACTGTTTATCATGGTGATGTGTAGCCTACAGGCTTCACACAGACAGTGAATGATCGGCACAGCGCGTGCAATTACCTGCGTCTGTATTTGAAGTCGTGAAAAGCTTGTGGTGTCAAAGGGAAGCGAAATATTTGTCGCATCATCATTTTAACGTTCTCTTCACGGGTGTTTTCCCTTAAATGCGCGTCAGCAGCAGCGCTGGTCAGCATCCCACAGCACAAGGAAGCCGCGGGGAAATAAAATCAGTGAGTCACGCATTGAATCAATGCTACAGTATATTGGTCTCTAATAAGTGAAGCATCAGCTTCAGCGTTGTCCATGCGACGCATTGCTGCTCAGCTGAGCCTTGAAAAGTTGAACCTCAAAGTTAAAAATAATTAACATCTTGTTTCTTTACATCTCTTTTAATGAATCAGCTTTTTTAAACGTGTTCGTTGAATGAACGGTTCAATGACTCGCTCAAACTCCGACTCCGTTGTCATAACAGTATGCACGCGGAGTGAAAGTCTTTCATTGTGCATATACTGTGTAGACGCCGTTTAGTTTCGGTTAACGTTACATTGGTTACTGAAAATGCAATACATGCAAGAAACGCAGATTACATCGGTCTCCGTCGCTGAGTGTGGCTCGGCACAAGCCATGGGAACGAGGCATCTTTAAAAAGACGCTGCTCTTTTAGATAGACAGCAAACTCTTTTAGCAGCGGCGAACACACTCGGCAGAGTAAAAGATTATAAACGCTGGAAAGCGTAGTAGGTATGGTGACGTAAGGCGGCAAGATGAATGCCAGCAGCTTCAGAAGCAAAGGCTCGTCCTGCAGAAAGTTTTTTTTTTTTTTTCTGAAGAGATGAAAAATCTGATTACATTAGCCCAACGAGCTGTATTTATAGCCCCAGGCCATGCCTATCTCATCGGGACGTGATAGTGGGTGCGAAGCATCTCCCCCCAAATTGGATCTGACGTCACCAAGGGCCTCTCTCAATAGGCTGCTGCAGTTGCCGCAGGAGAGCCAATAGGCACGCAAGCCGTCTTGCCTATATCTGCATGCTGCCGCAAAGCATTTTGCAATAATTCAAAATGAAGGATCATTTTTGGCTTCAATATCTCGTGGAAAAGAGGTTTTCCCCTAGCGTAAGATATTACGCAGTATGGGAGAACTAACTTGGCATTATAATTAACTAACATTATCAAAGGTTTATAAATGCTGTAAAAAATATATTGCTCATTGTTAGTTAATGTAAATAATGTTGACACAGATAAAACCTTATTGTAAACTGTTAGAAGACAATTGGACAATTGGACAAGACAATTGGATTCAGCTGGATATGTGGTTAAGTATAGACCCCTTTTGCGCCGACGTCACAGTTACGTCACTGCGCTCGCTGGAGGCAAAACAAAGTGAAAACTGGAGGCGGCCAATACAAACCAGCACAGATTCAGCTACATAATAAGGAGCTTAAATAATTGTTACTATTATTAAATGTCATCTTGTTGTGTTGTTTGGTGCAAGAATTGATGAAAAATGAATATGCTGTATCTGGAACGTTTATTTCTAGAAAATATTCACATCATTAAAATCGCACCGTAATGTCACTCTTTACATTGTCGTGGTCTCGGCGCTGGCTCGGCAGAACTGCGGATCGTACACTCAAGTCTTCTACAGGAGCATATAGGCATCTAAAAATTTATATGCCCTCAGTTTCTCTTTACGATCGGTTTCTCTATAAGGTAGGTGTAGAAGTCAGGCCACTCAACCGAGGTAACGTAACGTTAATCCTGTCAGATCATCCATGCATTGAGTGAGCGTGTAGGCGGCTACAGGTCGGCCAATCTGGTTCCGTCCGATAAAAATAACTTTTGGAAATAACAATCGCGGTCCTGGACACTGAGTGACCTTACACATTAAGATAATATCGGATTTTCTCCAGTCATTGTTAAAAAACAAGCTAACAATCCTTGCTAACTAGCGTTAGTGAAGCGGCCAGAGGGATCGTCCTGCCTCCACCTAAGCTCCGCCCACAAAAAAACGTCACCATGTTTACCAACTGTAAAAGGGTCTATATGTCGACTCCCATTAGTCCCATTAGAAATGTTTCTTAAACGTGCAGTTGATTGTGGGAACTTTGTGGCAAAGATTACTGATTGCACCTTGTAAATATATGGTCCATGTGACAATAGATGAGAAAAACTATTTAGACTTAATAAGTATTTTAAGCCATTTACAACTTAACAAACTCATTTCACACATTTTTAATGGAACATAACTGATCATCGGTCCCTGTCCTTGTCCAGCAATAGCTTCCACTGCCAGCTAATGTTTAATAGGCTTGCATTTACGGCTGTTGTTAAAGACCGCTTCTGCTGCCATTAGTAAGTGTCGTTTTTACAAAGGCTGAGACGTGTCTCTAAACTGTAACTAAAAGAGGACGATTTGCCTTGCAAAAAACACACAGATGCCCTTTAGATGCCTCATTGGTTTCTAAGGTCCGGAGCAATCGGAATCTGAATCATTTGGATAATTGACCTTCTGCACGAATACATTAGAATAAATTAATTTTGATTGGCCACGGAGCGTCGTGAACAAAGTAGGAGGGTCGGCCTTTTATATGCGGTTTTGGTTTGTTGCGACGAGTCTCAGAGGTGATTATGCATGCCATTCTGTGTGTATTATGCATTTTCTCAATTTAATAAAGTAATTCTGGCTCACAGAAGCAAAACGCAGTGCCGCAGTTTACTTGTGGCAGGACTCCGTGATTGAAGTAACTGTTGGGAACGTCCGGTGCAAAAATGCACTGCTATAAATTTTTCAACCCCAGGCCTGTCATGGGAAAAAAACTGTAAACGCACACAGCTTGAGTACAGCTAGCGGATCTCGAGGCCAGCAGTGTGTGTGTGTGTGTGTGTGTGCGAGGGTTGGATGGCCTCGGTTAGATCTGTCGGCATTGAATTTGGTTGTCTGAAAATTCTGCCTTGTATTGAGGAGGTGAAGATTTTATTTGGTGTATTGGATGATATATTTCACTTCAGGAAGGTATTGGTGAGTCAAATGCAACAGTCTGTGGGTTCATGTCATCATCAAACAACATTTGGAAATCACTTTTCTTGATTTCCAAATGTACATTTCGGGAATGTAAAAAGCTGACTTTCATTCCAGCGTTTGCAGTCAATTACAGGGATGGTTAAATTCAACTTGTTGACTTTGTTTGTAGAGCTTTAATATTGTTTTATATTTATATGTTGTATTTTACATAACTTCTCTATTCCACTCCTGAAATTCTGGTCGCACTGTTACGTTGGTTAAAACTAGGCTTGGAAACCTTATTCCAAAGATTAGTTAAATAATTCACATTACGAATTTCTTATTAGTATTATAAAGAAAAAAAATCTTAAATAAATTAATATGTATATTCAGCAAGGATACATAAAATTTATCTTTTTTTTCAACTATCTATTCATCAAAGAACACAAATTAAGGTTTCCACTAATTATATGAAAATGTGGATCATGTGACACTGAAGTAATGGCTGCTAAAAATGCACCTTTGCAACACAGGGTAAAAATATATTAAAATTATTATTATTATTATTATTATTATTATTATTATTTTTACATTTGTATTGTATTTTTTATTTACTTTTTATTAAATAACTGTAGCCTTGGTGACCACAAAGAACACAAATTAAGGTTTCCACTAATTATATGCAAATGTGGATCATGTGACACTGAAGTAATAGCTGCTAAAAATTCACATTTGCAACACAGGGAAAAATATATTAAAACTATATATATATATATATATATATATATATATATATATATATATATATATATATATATATTAACTTTTGTATTGTATTTTTTTTTTCTTAAATAACTGTAGCCTTGGTGAACATAAGAGACTTCTTTCAAAAACATTAAGAGTCTTGTTGTTCAAAAAAATACTACATTTTCTGTTAGTATTGTTGTTTACTATGTTAATTAAGGCCTCTTATTGGTTTGCATTAATTCCGCCTTTTAAAAGACTTATGAAAAGTCATTAAACAGCTTTAATTTCTATTCTAGTACTAAAAGAATCGTCATTGTGTAACCATTAAGGAATCGGAAACCTGTTTTTTTTTTTGTTTTTTTTTTACAATTTGGATATCTAGGTAAATGTCAGTCAAGATGGAAAGTAATGTCAGTAATGTATCAAAAATGTACCTGTCTTCACCATCTTCATATGGTATAATACCTTGTATAGTCTTGTATAGTTGTACCATGAACATCTAGTGTGCATTAAGACAAAAAAAAAAAACTAGTTCTTATATTAAAGAATTGACACTGAGTCAGTCAGATACCATAGCCGTTCCGTTTCAGTGAAATTCAAGTCAATTCAAATTTAGCAGGATCCCACTTCATACATTTGTGACTGTGTCAGTTGATTCTCTGTCGAGTATCGTCCTATATTTAGCAGGATTTCCACTCCGAAGTGCTTCTCTGCTCTCCTGTATTCGGCGTGTAGTGACGGGCCTGTGAGTGTTGCATGTGTTCCTGTGCTCTTGTGCATGTGTGATACATCTGCTGTCTGTTGAACATCTCTGTTCCCCTGTCTCAATGCTCTCTGATCGACACACATTAACCCCTCTGAGGGTCTTATGGGATATTTATGTCTGTCTGTCACTGACAACACGTCTCTCTCTGGGATGAATAATGTTCCTGCCGCTCGCTGTCTGTTGATGTCAGCCACTCAACACAGCAGAAGTGTGTGTGTGTGCGCGCACACACGCATGAGCGAAAGGCTTTATGAGAGGAAATGAAATCTGCCGTCTTGACTGACATGTCAGATTTCTCCTCATGCTTGCTTGATTGCTCTCATTTTTTTTTTTCCTGTTTTTAATTTTGTATCATTTCTGCATATTCGTCATGTATTTGAGTGTCAAGAATCTTACTGGATTATTACAATTCATGGCAAAATTATTGTTTGGAAATGTTAATTGAAATTTCCTACTGACATACTACAGCACAAGATGTGAATGATACCATTGTTTGGGAGGTCAAAATACTGACGTGCCTAAGACTTTTGCACAGCAGTGTACTTTAAGCGAAGAAGAAGATTGAACTAATGTGATGTCATTTCGAACAAAATCAGGCTGAAACTAAGTTTGTTTGGAGTACGTTTTGGGAGTTCAAAACAACTTGCCGAAGCAAACTTTCCGGAAAAGTTGGTAAACACCTTTGTGCTACCATTGGTCCGTGGCGGCGAGGAAGCTCCGCCTTTTTTCGCGTTGAACTCTTCTCTGATTCATTTCTCCTGTTCAGTCTGTCGAGGTAAGACGTTGTTCGTGAACATGAAAACATGAACACACAGGAGGAGCTGCTTTACAGTAGAAAATGAAGTTGTACTTCTGATTAAATGAGACACTGACACTGTTTTTCATGTTTGATGCAGTAAATCTGCTTGATTTTAAACAATCTGTTGTGTAAATTGCTATGAAAATAAACGTGACATGACTGAATTGCAGAGCTCGTGCAAACATATTTACGTTGTTATGATCAGATGCTTTTCTTATGCTTTATTTTTTTGTTATTTTGAGAAAGGCGCACAGCACATATTTACATATTCATCTAAATGTCGCTCTCAGAAGTGTGGGCGGCGTACTAACAGTACATTGCTGGTCACATGTATGTCGAATTTTTTTCTACCCCTAAGCGAAGAACAAAAAAGACTATATTGGGGCCTGTAGTGTGTGTGTGTGTTTTTTCTTTCTTTTTATCAGTTTTCCATTTCTCCATTTCCCTCTTTATATCTGCAGCACATTGTCTTCCGAGACCTTTGAGACCTTCAGATTTCTCTCATAAATGAGCCTGCATCCATCGTCAGGTATTAAATTGAGCTGTGATGGGCATTCGCGTGCATCTTTTTTCATTTTTATTTTTTTTTTAAGACGGTCTGACGGTCACACACAAACATATAGAGATGGCAGTACAGTATATTTTATAGCCCCTTTAAGCCAGGCGGCAGAAGCCATGGTATCCTAACCAGGCATAACATGACAGGTTCTCCAGTCTTTTTTCTGTACACGCTGTAAGCGAAAAGCATCAGCATATATTTGAGCAGAATCTTAGACCAATAAGATTTCAAAACCAGTATACCAGTATTGACGATAACCGTGACAAGTATCAATATACTTTTAATATTGTCTCTACCCACACTCCAAAAAATAGCCTGGTTAAAACCAAACCATTCTCAGTTGTAACTGAGTTATGGTCTGGAAAAGCGTCATAGACAAATCATTTCCAGAGGTGCCTCACCAACGGACGTCGCGGGTAGACCTAAAACCAATCAGAGCGATGGAGATGACGTATGCAGAGCGGCGTAGAAACATCTCCGAGTGTTGTTCTTTGCTCTGTTTTTAACAAAAAGAAAAGGTTCAAATCGCTTAAAACAGAGCTGCGGCATCCATTTTTGTAATGTAGGCTACAAAATCTGCTTCAAAATCCCAGCGTTATCGTTATCGAGTAAAGCCCGCCCCAACGTTTCTGGGGTGCGTTTCCTGAAAGCATCGTTAGCCAACTATGGTCGCATGTTGGCCGCAATTTCCATTGAACTCTATTGGTAAGGACGGAACGTACGACCATAGTTGGCTAACAATGCTTTCGGGAAACGCAACCCAGATTAGTGCCTCGATTTCGACGGATTGGAAATGGGCTTGAATGAGCTCTTTGCCAGACTAACTTTCAGAGCAAATCTAAATTTGTCATAAGTTGTCTGGGTTTTCCAAGTTCGCCAGAATGTGAGTTTTTTTGGTCTACCACAGTCTACAGTCTTGTCGATCAACAGTTTTGTTAGTCTTCAGGCTCTTTAAGTCCAAAAGTTTGCTTATTTGGATAAAAATGTTGTATTTTGGCAATTTGAACATTATGGAACGCTGAACTCTCACATGTACTTTCAACGCATTCTCATGCTTTAGCGTCATATAGAACGCTATATGCAAAAACGGCGCTATACTACGCACACGTCACCCGTTATCGTTAATATAACGCGCTAAGTTTAGGTGTGGGGTAGGGTCTGCGTGTCATATTCAGGCTAAAGGATTTATAACGTCTTGGGTTCGCGTGTTTTATTAACGATAAAGGGTGCCATGTGCATAGTATAGCGCCGTTTTTGCATATAGCGTTCTATATGACGT
The DNA here is from genome assembly GCF_988280905.1 of Pimephales promelas. Classification (NCBI taxonomy): domain Eukaryota; kingdom Metazoa; phylum Chordata; class Actinopteri; order Cypriniformes; family Leuciscidae; genus Pimephales; species Pimephales promelas. Next base: position 15,408,448 of record NC_142789.1, on the reverse strand, counting down.
TAAAGGATGAGAACGGGCTGGTACTTTTTCATTCACACTGGAGGCAGCTCTCGTGCAGAACGTCCACAAGTGAGACATAGGCTGAATCTGAAATCGCTCACTAATAGGGGTGTAACGATTCACTCGTTTTCTCGATGCATCGATTATAAATCCTGGCGATGCATATGCATCGATCCTGAAACATGTATTTTGAATCGTTTTTATAGCGATTCAGTGTTTTAAAATATATAAACACAACCTTAAAGTGTTCCTGGTACAAGCTGCCTCACGCATTGGCCGTCATACGATATCCGCATTTGATTGGTTTCAGGCGCTCACACACCCCTGATTTCTCACGCTGAAGCCCGGTCGGTCAAATGCCTGAAAGATGAGTTTATCTTTCTACCTGTTGAGCTACTCATGTCGTGATCAGCTTGTATTACCGCAAATTAGTTAAAATCTCCCAGAATCTAGAGCGAGCGTGCATACGAGACAGAGGTTGTGCTCCAAACCGCGGCTGCACGCACTCGGCAGAGAGGGAAAGCGAGCGAGAGACCACCTTGTGTGTACGGAGAGTCCATGTAATAAATGAATGAAAGCGTTTTATTTCATAGTGCCCACGCAATGGCATGGCAAACATGGACTGCTCAAAAATCTGTAGTTAACGTTATGAAAGCATGAGAGATGGGACCGAGCGCGAGCAAAATCCAGTGAAAAGATGATAACGAGTGCACTGAGAGGACGCAAAATGAAACTAATGAAAACGTCTCCATTAATTTGTGCATGTAGTCATTTAATGCAATACTTTAAAAGCCTTTTTCAAAATATTTGCTACTTGCAAATGCAAATTTGTAGGCCATTGAATATTTTTAAATAATAATATATTCATTAAAATTAAAAACAAACATGAACTAACATTAACAATGGACAAAATCCCCACTATCTGATCCCCGAAGGCCGCTGTAGGCTAATTCAAACCCAGACAAAGATGGGTGAAGCATTGAAATAATACTATATAATGCATATAAAAAAAATAAGAATCGAATCGCATCGAATTTGGATGTGAATAGCATCGAATCGAATCGTTCTGAATTTGCACAAATCGTTCATGAATCGAATCGAAAACCTATGAATCGTGAATCGAATCAATTCGCTGTCTACCCAAAGATTCACAGCCCTACTCACTAAACCCTCAATCACTATTCCCTATGTTAGTCCACTAATACAGTTCACTTTAAGAAATGAATGAAAACGACTGAGCGAATTCAGACAGCCGTTGAGCGTACATGTGGGATTAAATGAGTGAATTCAGTGACGTCCACTATGGTTTGGACAGCTCTACAAATGTTCCTCTAAAAAGCCCTAAACCAGCTTTTTGCTGTTAAAATGTACACATACTGTGCACTAAATTCTGAAAAGTTTTGTTCAGTAATGTTTTCGTGTATGCTTTGGTGTGTGTAAATGTATGAATTAAATGGACTCCTTATAGACCCTTTTACAGTTGGTAAACATGGTGACGGTTTTTGTGGGCGGAGCTTAGGTGGAGGCAGAAAGATCCCTCAGGCCGCTTCACTAACGCTACTTAGCAAGGATTGTTAGCTTGTTTTTTAACTATGACTGGAGAAAATCTGATATTATCTTAATGTGTTAGGATCGCGTGCAGTGTCCAGGACCGCGATTGTTATTTCCAAAAGTTATTTTTAACGGATGGAACCAGATTGGCCGACCCGTAGCCGCCTACACGCTCACTCAATGAATGGATGATCTGACAGGATTAACATACGTTACCTCGGTTGAGTGGCCTGACTTCTACACCTACCTTATAGAGAAACCGATCGTAAAGAGAAACTGAGGGCATATAAATCTTTAGATGCCTATATGGTCCTGTACAAGACTTGTGTGTATGATCCGCAGTTCTGCCGAGCCAGCGCCGAGACCACGACAATGTAAAGAGTGACATTACGGTGCGATTTTAATGATGTCAATATTTTCTAGAAATAAAAGTTCCAGATACAGCATATTCATTTTTCATCAATTCTTGCACCAAACACAACAAGATGACATTTAATAATAGTAGTAACAATTATTTAAGCTCCTTATTATGTAGCCGAATCTGTGCTGTTTTGCACTGGCCGCCTCCAGTTTTCACTTTGTTTTGCCTCCAGCTAGTGCCGTGACGTAACTGTGACGTTGGCGCAAAAGGGGTCTATATCATTTGGATATTAGGTGTTCTTTTGGAATTTCCAAGTGTCCCTTTTTTGTACATTTATCCTAAGAAAAAGCTCACAGAAATGAGTTTAATTTGCTGGATATAGCTAATGATGACAAAATAAATGTGTTTGACTAGAAATGATGTATGCTCAATTTCACGATAAATATGTGATTTATTAAAAACTTAAAAATACTGAAGGCCATTTCATTGATCGTCCAGTCAAAATGATTCAAATTTCCATGATCCGACTTTTTACCAACAGCTGAAACATGTCATCTAAAGAGTTTGAGCATGTGTTTGTCTGTAACATATGAGTGTTCACGTCCTCATGAAACTCAGTCTGTCTTTCTCTGTATTAACAGTATTGAGTCCTGTTTGTTGAGAGAGAATTGAATGACGTGCCGTCTGAAAGGATGGTCTAGCTCATCTCTGATATGCTTCAACCTGAAACGGTAGTTATCACAGTTCACAACCCCACACACTAAGGCACAAGAGATGCAGACCTTGAAGCGGATACAGCCGATGCAAGGTTTCAATTCTCCAGGACACACTGCAAATCCCCCCTCTCCAAGTCAATGTCTACAAATCTATTTCTGCTTTGATTGGTTTCTTTTCTTTCTCGGAAAGAAGAAGAGAGCAGCCACGTGTCTGACTGCAACTTCACGTGGTACGGCAGATAAAAGACGTTAGCAATGTAGGGTAGCCACTGTTGATTTGCTGGATCTTTGAGAGAAAATGGCACGTGTTTCGAGAGAGCGGTTCAGTGGCGTCTCTACGGAGAAGAGAGATTCTTGGAATAAGGGAGATTGAGGGACTTTCAGGGAAACGTACAGCCCGATGAAATCCGTAAAAAAAAATAAAAAAAATCCCAAAATTCAATGGTTTCTGTTTTAATGGTTTCAGAACAGTTTAATAATAAAAAAGCATGAAGAATAAATTGAATTCATATAAAAAGAACAATTTAATAACTTTTAGAGAAACAGGGATTTTTTACAAAATGTTTTTGTGGATTTATTATTAAAAATAAAATAAAACATTGGCAATTTAATCATCTTTTAACATTGAAAATTTAGTTCCTTTTATTTTTGGGAAACAAAGTGCTGCATAACAGAGGTTTACAGTAAAAAGTTAACATTCCTTTTTTTTAAAAAAAAAAAAAAAGTTTTAAAACTTTTATTTGTATTAATACTTTGAGATCTGCATTCTACTGCACGATAGTAATATATTTCTATCACAGTTTCTTCAAGTTCAACAAGTTTTTTTCAAGTTTTTGTTGGGTTTTGGACCTTCCAGTCCATTTTTTGTTTGAATATGAGATGAGAACAGCTCTGGAGATGATATTCATTTGGATTGTCCTCATATGAAACGTCAGATCCTGAAACCATGAGCATCACTCTTGCTTCAGTATGTTCAGTAGATGCAACTAACCCACTCATTCACAGAGACCTAGTTAAATAGCTGTCTTTTGAAATTGAATATTCAATTTGAATAAATGAACAACACTAGATTTCACTGATACACCCAAAATTTTTCGAATTTCATGCCATTTTGCATTTTTCTGTATATTTGAATGACTCAATTCCATTATTTCGTTATTTCATTTTCTGCATCACTTTGGAAATCATAGAGCCCTAATAAAGGGATCCGTGTATGCCACCTTCATGGAGCTGTTATTTTGGAGAAACGTGGACATTCCCAAAATTCAAACATTGTACTTATCCTGAAACTTCTGTTGACCAAGAAGGATTCGATACGTTCAGCTCCAGCCAAAAGCCGGAAGAAAGATCCTGTCAAAAGCTGTCAATCAAGAGAAGTCCACCGGCAGTTCTCAAGTGTCTCCTAACACGAAGTGATACCCGGAATGGCGGTGTCAAGATTTGTCTATGTTTTGCGAGCTGATTTTTTGACATAATGCTTCATCTCCTTCACTCTGGGTGAAGAGAGAAGCTGTCATGCTTCAGCAGGCTGGATAATTATTTCTCTCTTATCCCCTGTGCCAGGCCCAATCTGAGCCCTCAATAACAGCCTGGGACCAAACCACATCTTCCTATCCTCCCGTCCCTTTTTTCCTTTCTCTTTTTCCTCCAGAGGAACGATAGAACCACTGGCAATGGATTAGCAGAAGAGGGAAAATAGCCTCTAGATTCGATAAGATTGTGCCAAATGAGGAGAGCCAAAAGACGGAGATATCAAAAAAAAAAAAAAGAAAAAAAAAAAGCATTTTAACTTTCTTATCGACGGGACTGGCTTTTCTGTCTCTAAGCTTACACTTTGCCAAAATATTTGAATATTATTGTCATATCTGTATGATTATGCCAAGTTTGGGTGACTGATATGAGGAGATATGAAGCCCAAGCTGTTTAAATGGCACATGTTAAAGCATTTTGTCCATCAGAAGTGATTCCCAGCTCTGATAACGTGCTTTTTTTCCTAAAAAACAAAGTCTCGGGAGTCTTTTGTATTCATGCTCGGACAGCTAAGCAAGTGATCTGCATGATATCCATCTATTAGGGTCTACACACCTACAGAAACGTCATTATTGTGGTGCTTTAATGTGCTAAAACAAACAATTGCCCTCCGCTCCTTTTTTCAAATTGATGACGGCTGTCATCCACCCCTCTTTATTTGATAATGTTGGGTTTTAACCCTTGACCTCTGGCTTATTGAAGCATTCCACATCAAAAATGAGACTAAGGTGAGACAGCATTGAAAAGCTAGCGTGCGAAGCCTGCTTCGCGCAGATAAACTGGAACAATTGCGCTAATAGGGTACAGAGACATTAACGTTTCACTCCTTTAGCACAATCTGTTAGGCCTTAACAAAAGACAGATGCACTTGCGTGGATTGATTAGCGCTGGTCAACAGGGGTAGACACTCTTTTCTCTGGGAGCACAGCTGCCAATGTGCGGTTGGAAGATAATGCCAGCGTTGCCCGACCACACCACAGGCGTCCTGGCCCTGATAGTGGCACAACGGTATTTCTAATGGGCGGTGTGTTAATCAGAATTTGCCTCCTTTTTTTTAAACCAAGCTGCTTTTGTTTCATCTTGTTTTTGGGATTATTGTTCCAAGGCTATAAAACACATCACAGAGTTGTATGTTGGGGAAACTAATGACTGACCAATGGGTGCAGTGAGCGTACAAGCTATTGGCAAACCCGCTGCCAACGCCAGAGCCGTCTCGTTTCACAGAGAACGTTCCCTGAAACAAAAGATTTTCCAAAGCAAATAAAGATGAAAAGGCCTAGTCAAAAGTAGGTTGCTTACTGAAAAGGGAAAACAGACAAAGACAATGTACTGATGCAGTTGCTCACTGCTAGACCCACTCACGGATAATGTATTGCAGACTAACATCAACTTTGAGAGTAAGCTGAGATGGGATACTTTGCTTAAAGATGCCCTAGAATGTGAAATTGAATTTATTTTGGCATAGTTAAATAATAAGAGTTCAGCACATGGACATGACATACAGTGAGTCTCAAACAGCATTGTTTTCTCCTTCTTACTTAAATCTCGTTTTTGAAAAACACCAATGAAAAATAGGCGAATTTCCACATAACACCGACTGTGACGCAACAGTTGGGATATGTACGACTCCAAACATTTGCATATGCCAGCCCATGTTCAATGACAGGCGGAACTGCGCAGCCGCAAGGCAGTTGATCAGTGTTTGGTTGTACACATGAACACAAAAGTATTTTTTATTTTTTATTTATTTATTTTTTTTTTCTCTGGAAATTTCCAAACATATCACCGACGACTGTTTCCTCAACTTGGGCCAAGAGCTGGCCTTGGATCGAGCTACAAAGCAACACTTTCTGATGTGTACGTTAGCTAATTGTTCCAGTTCAGACAGGTAATCTTTCTCTCAAAATCGTTCAATACTGTTTATGCATCAGTAAGTCAAGCCAGTGACTAAAATATCAACTTCACGTCGTTTCTTTTAGTGGGATGAAAAAAAAAACGTATTTAAATTGTGAATAAATTAAATACAGAAAGCGATCAAAGAACAATCTTTCCACACAGTGCGAGTTTATCTGGACACTTGCCAAACTCGTTATGAATTCAATGAAGCACGTTACACTGCACAACAAAGCTCTTATTTTACATGATCGTGTCTGCATTGGTGAAAGCATTAGAGAGAGTGCAGAAACTGCGTTACAATGATACGATCTTCATCCTCGTGATCAACAGACTGTCCTCTGCTTGCTCATCACAGCAAAATTGTATGTGATGGGAATAGATCTAAATACTTCAAAAACATCTCACGATTTGTTCATCTCGATAGCTGTAATAGTAAAAACTTAAAAAAGTCAAATTATTCGAGAGAGTTTCACATGTAATACGTAGCTAGTTCATACGCAAGCATGTCAGCCTATCACAGCAGTGGGCGGTTACACTGAATCCCACAGCAGACACGCCCCTTCAAACATAGCGTTCAAAGCAGAGGCTAAAATCGGGTTAGGAAAAATGCCTTTTATTACTAAATTATAACTATTTTTAATCTAAAAAACATACTAACATTATAATGCTGTGTTCACGCCGGACGCGAATAGCGCATCAAATTCGCGTTTGACGCTTGACTACGTGTTAATTCGCGTGTCAAGAGTGAAAAAACAAAAGTTTGAAGTGAAATTTACGCGCGTCAGAATCGAAATCCGTTGGGGGCCATTGTTTTTATGTCGACCGAGCATTCATAGAGAGAGTCACCGCTCTGTATTTACTCTGGATAGCAGAACAGTGGCGTGGGGATCATCGTCGCCGTATATTTGTGTCCTCCGGACCCTTCTGAGGTGTACCGTTTGGCGAGTTTCACCATTTGCTCGCTCCAGGAGCTGCACTGGATGACGGCCGCTGTCAAGTAACGTGCTTAACGCGCCAGACGCTCAATTCGCGGCATTCGCACGAACGAGGCGTATTTGCATCTTCCGCGCCGCGCTCCACGCCTCATTCTCACCGCAGGAATTTTTTACGCGTGTAACGCATCTTTGCATTGACTTAACATTGAAATCATTCGCGTCCGGTGTGAACGCACCATAAGGGAAACCTACCCTATCTCACGACCAATTCGTACGAATTCGTACGAGTGATTCAAAAGTGGCTAATTCGTACTAATTCATACGACCTCACTCGTACAAATTTGTACGATTTGTCTAAACCCACGTGACGGTTATGTTTAGGGGCGGGGTCAGGGGTAGGTCATTCGTACGAATTCATACGAATTGGCTAATTCGTAAAATATGTACGATTTAGCTAAATCGTACTAATTCGTACGAGTGAGGTCGTACGAATTATTACGAATTAGCCACCTCGTAAAATTCGTACGAATTCCCGTGAGATCGGGTTGGGGAAACCCAGAAAATATAAATTAATTTTAAAAAAAAAACATTCTAGGGCACCTTTAAGAGAGCTTGATACTGTTTGAGCCACCTTTCTGCTTATTTAGACGCAGAAAACTCTTCAAAATGCAGATTGTTTGGCTCAAACATTACAGTATCTCTTATCATTACAGTAGCTTGTATCCACAATGGGATATATTAAATAAAAGGTAAATCAGACTTTTTATCTCCTGACTTTTTTTCCCTCGCAATTGTGAGTTTATACTTGTAGCCTACTGCAATTCTGACTTTATTTCTTCTTAATCAGAATTGTGAAATATAAACAAATAAATTGCAAGGAGAAGTATCAGAAATGTGAGATTTCAGAATTTGTATTTCTCAGAATTGTAATATAAAGTATAAACTGTAATATAAAGTATAAACTCTCTCTCAAGAGTAAGAAGGTTCATGTTTAGCATATACACAAAGTTATTTTCTAGATCAATACACTATATTCTGTGTTCTGCGGCGTCATTACCTGTAACACATTCATCCATCCTTTTCATCTCACTGTCATAAGCAAAGCCTGCTTTTATTTAAGCGGAGTTGCGTGTGCTCCACTTTAACATTAATTCAATATGCTTGAAATTTGCTTCAGAATGTGCAAGCCTGGAGGTGTAGTCCGACATTCCAACGGTGAAACGAAACGAGTTTGTTTAGAAAAAAGAGAGAGAGTGAGAAAACAAGATCCTGCACCTCTGACAGTTTCTATCGCGTTTGTTCTTTTTCATTCTAAATCCCACTGGCAGTTTGAGCGAAGTGCACTATATTTTTACGAAGCAGCATTTACTCATGTACGAGAAAGCATAAATCATGCCTCCTGTATCATTAATAAACATAGATGTCAATAGGAAACGCATGACTGGAAGATATATGACTGTGCACAATAAAGGCTGAATTGAAAAATATGCTATTGTTTGGAGGATGAGACTCTGTGCTGTTGCTCTTGGATCTGTGCTGCCCTCTAGTGCCAGTGTGAGGACTGTAGAGAACCAGCTTGATGTCAGCTTGTAAACCTCAAGCTACTAGGAAGAGCACAGAGCTTATGATGGACCAGATGTCACTCAAATGTGACAGGAAATGACATCACAAATCATATATATATATCTTAAATCTTAACATTTTACTATTAAATTACCATTAATTATCTACCTGTATTTCAGTCTTAAGTTGACAAAAAATACATCAGATTTTGTTTTATCTTAATGTTATTTGCTTGTAGATTTATCACATAATTTATATTGTATGTATGTATTGTAATTCATATCTTGTTTTCACCTTATATATATATATATATATATTAGGGCTGTCAAGTGATTAACGTGATTAATCGCATCCAAAATACAAGTTTTTGTTTAAATAATATATGTGGGTGCACTGTGTATAATTGAAGAGTTCAGATGCAAAACCTCTAAGTGCCATTTGAAATTTTCTTCTAAAATGATCATTTTTATCAAGCTTGTATATTTAAGTTCAGTAATTTCACTTAAATGGCAATAAAGATTACCTATTAATTGTCATTTAAGTGAAATTACTGAACTTAAATATACAAGCTTGATAAAAATGGTCATTTTAGAAGAAAATTTCAAATGGCATTTAGAGGCTTTTGCATCTGAACTCTTCAATTATTTTATATGTATAAATACACACACATGCTTGTATATATGTATAAACTGCATATAGATTTATAAATATTTCTTAAATGTATATGCATGTGTTTGTATTTATATATATAAAAAATAATTTGCACAGTAAACCCACATATATTATGTAAACACAAACTTTTATTTTAGATGTGATTAATCGTGATTAATCATTTGACAGCCCAAATATATATATACATATATATAAACAAGCCTCACAGTCCTCCTAGGTTGAAATTCCATTCAGTAACATTAGACAGTTTTGATTTATATGCTGTTTCATGTTGATGATCACCATATTTTACATATGCATATGATTTAATATGCTATCGCTTGTTCCTGCTTCTTTGCATGTGTTTTATTCCGTAATCTTTCAGAAGATGTGTAATAGGGCCACCTACCGTATAACACAGAAAACTCAAAAGCTGGAAATTTCCGTCAATGGTGAGGAAAGAGTTAATAGGTGCACCAGCAAAAGTAATAATTTTGAATATGTCGGGGAAAAAAGCAAGAAGATATTTTCATTATTTATTATAAACAAGTGTTTTCTGAGTCAGTTTCAGCTGCAAAGATGAGTTCGTCAATGCCGACTAATACGATTTCATTCGACTAAGCCTCTTTTTCGACTAACGTTAAGTCGGCTATTAGGGGAGAGTTACATACATATCATGCTTTTTCCTCTCCACATCCTGCTAGAGTTGTACATTAATGTGTAATCTGCAATAGTTCAGTTGGGGATTGATGGGGAACGCGCAACAGATGTAGATATTCTGCAGTCGTGGTAAATACCTGGCAGTCCCAGCATCAGCAGCTGGACATTACAGACGCTTTCTCTCTCTGTCTCTCCATGCAGTCTGTCAGATCCACTAACAGACCCTACACTCATCTGCTGTGTGAGTGGAAATCTGCCGTTCCAGGGTCACATGCTGGAGTCTCTGGCACTGCGCGCCCCTTTATTGTGTCAGCAACACCCAAGCCAGGTGTATTTTCTTTTCCTTTTGTTTTGGTTTGAATTTATTTTTAACTCAAGTTGACAATGAGACACTAGCTGTATGTGATATCTCAGGATGTAAAGATGTGGATGTGCCATCTGGTTGCTCGGGTGGGCTTGTACCTGTTGAAGGAGGAGGAGGAGGCGTCTTGCCTGTCTGTCAGTCTAGGCTTCTATCTATTTCGGTCTCTCTTCTCTGTCAGACTTTGGGTTGATCATTGATTTTATTTTTATTTATTTATTTTTCATATTTGGATTTGCTTTTTATCTGTATGTGTGTCTGGGTCTCAGTCTGCACTCTAGTTCAGTAGTAAGTGCAGGGAATCAGCCTTTCTGAGGGCTGTCAGAATTGTTGCGTTTGCTGTATCCACTGCAAAATCTATTTAATTATCGAAAATGTTGTCTTAAATCTCTTTTTTGTTGTTATTATTATTACATTTACTGACAATTTGTGCTTAATGCAGAATAAACAGTTCATAATGTTAACAATTTAATATAAAACAAGGTTTTCAATGTATGTATTTTGATTATTATTTTTTTAATGATAGTTATCATAATTATAATAATATTTTACTCTACATGTAGGCAAAAAATAATTTATTTTTTATGCATTAATATTATTATGATTTATAATTTTACAATTTTTTTTTTTACATTTTATTGTTATCATCATTATCATTATTATGTATTTATTATTATTATAAATAATAATAATAATAATAATAATACATTCCATTACCACTTGTAATGCAAGATAAACACATAGTTCACAATGGCACGTTTCCTTTTTCATTTAATTTATTTTATCCAATTATTATTATTCATTATACTGAAAAAAGTATTGTAAAAAAAAAAAAAGTAAAATATTTTTATTATATTCCATAACCATTTGTAATGCATGATCAACACAGTGTGTCATGGCCTTTTTTTACACATTATTATTAGTAGTAGTAGTAGTAGTAATATTATTCTTGTCATTATTATTATTATTATTATTATTATTATTTCACAATTTCTGCTTAAAATGGAGGATGAACACAAGTTAATAATGTCACAGTTCTTTTAAAATAGCTACAATGACATTGCATAATGGTGTTATAGTGTGAAATTACGAAGTACAAGCAATATGTGATGTGTGACCTCAGATGATTAAGTTATTAGCATCCCAATGTTCAGAAGACATTGGTATTGCCTAAATTATTATTCCGAATATGCGGTATATTCAAATAGGCGACAGGGCGTGTAACAGCATTTTTCGATAAAATCTGCCAATATCTCTCTAATCCTCAGACATGTAAACATCATTACCAGCAGTCACTTCCACAGATTACACAGATTGAGTAAACATGCCTAATTAATCTGATCTGTTGACATTCTAATTTGACCGAAATGAATTAACATTGAGTTATTTCAATTCTTCCCTTGTAAGAGTATAACACAATCATGAGCTTTTCTATGACTGTGTCTGTGTGTTTGCACAGTTTAATACCCCTTTGATTGCTATACATTTATGTAAATTATTGTCAGATCGTGTTGAAGTATAATCTGCTTATTTTCTTTTGAGGAATTATGGTCATTATATAGCATTGTTAGCACAGCTGATACCGTGCGAGACTCAAATATCCAGCTTCTCTTTAGGTGGGCTGCTCATTTCAGGACTTAAGCACCCCAAATCTCTTTTCCAACCCCATGAAGGTTTTAGCACACTAGTGTTAATAGCCGATTTGGCAGCTGTTCTTCATTCATGTGAGCTTTGGGTTTTCTCCAGTCATGGAAAGCCTGGAAATATTGGAAATGTTATATCATTTTACTGTATAAATAATAGAAATTGCCATGAATTTCCCATGGTCTTTCAGCATGAATATGAACTTTCCTATCGAAAACTCTAAAATGTTGAATTGCATTGGAATCTATTGATTTTTTATTTTATTTTATTTTTTTTTCATTTTTACATTATTCAGTAATAATAGACATTTGCTGGTTAAAATATGCAAGAACCCTGAAGGTTTTTCTTTCTTGCCTTTTTATCTTCTGGTTACATTTCTATCTAAATGAAGCATTTTTTTCCACTTCTATTACCCCATTCAGGTAGAGGCCATCTTGGTAAATATCTTCGGAGGGATTGTTAACTGTGCCATCATTGCTAACGGCATCACCAAGGCCTGCCGAGAACTGGAGCTCAAGGTTCCCCTGGTGGTCAGACTCGAAGGTGGGTGTGGCCAAACAGTATTTGCCATTTTTGGAATCAAAGGTTCCAATTTACCTTTTAATTTTTCAAATGTGCTCAGTAAAACCCTTTAACAAAAGCCATGTCTGTCACGTGAAGAGTTTGTTGGTGGTGTTGGTTTGCAAGCGCGTCACGACACAGCAGTTGTTGATGGCTGTGAGAGTAGCAGAGGGGCCAGGCGTTGATTGCGGGACCTCTCACCTGTGTATGCTAATGCTACTTGCTCGTGTGACACCAGGTCCGGCCTGATCCCATCTGGCCATTAGGATAATTGGCAGAAAACAGCTGAGTCGTTTTGCCCAGAGAGAGTCATATACTCCACTCCATTAGTTTCCTGCCCCTCGTTTGTCCATGCCGTAGCCTGTCCTTCTGAGGATCGCTTAAATATAGGACAAGAGCAGCATGAAGATATTTAGCTAAATTAAATACGCATTATATTTAATTTTCTGATAATATTTGCACTTTCAATGCACATGTGGGCCAAACCTGATGGCGATTTTGCCTGATACGTCATTGAACACAGTTTAAATGGTTAAAGAAACCGTTCACCTATTCTGTCATCATTTACTCCTGTCATTTCAAACCTGTATGACTTTCTGTCTGAAGGTGCTGGCACATTTACCTCTGGAAATGACCATTTAATGGTCCTACCCCTTCCACAGAAGATATATACACAAATAAATAAATTTAAACCACTCGGATTACTATCAGGATGTGAAGTCTTTCAATCAGCATGTCAAAAGGTGTTTCCTAAACAAATCGCCTATCCTGCCTTAAACATGTGGGTGATTTAAATGTAGCCTTTGTTAGTGATGTAGTACTCATGTGGTCTTGAGTGGTACTCGTGGTCTTGGACTCGAGACCGGTCTTGAGACCAATTTCTGATTTCTCTGACTCGTCTCGGTCTCGAACCTTCAAAGACTCGGTCTTGACTTGGTCTCGACCTTTCAAAGACATGGTCTTGACTCGGTCTCGGACCACAGTGGGAGGAGAAGGACTCGTAATTTTCAGACCGAGTCCTCGAGATTATTTTTCCAGCGCATTTTTTTTATGTTCATATATAAAAAAAAAAACACATAACAAAAATAATAATAAAATGCAATGTTTGCGAACATTATTTGAAAATGACATCCCATGGTGCAATGCAAAGATACTGCTGTCAGAGCCATCAGTGTCTTCAGTTGCTTGCTGCCTGGGGTGAGCGGCGGCAAGATGAGCAACGAGTCTGCCATCATCAAATTCGCCTTTCAGAACCATAAACCTAAAAGGTAAAACATTGAGGGTAAGCTAAAACATACCAAAAATTCATTTCAAAGTAAACTATCCCTTTAAGACGTTAAGACAACTACTCTAAACAATTCCCAATCTAGCTTAGTCTGTAGGCCTAACTGTTGATTATTAACTGGGGTGATATTAAATCATGAATATCAAAACTGATATGTCGGGACAAAATCTCGACTAGGACTTGCTTCCTCAAAGACTCTGACTCGGACTCGACTCGGTCTTGACTCAGACTCGACCCTTCAAAGACTCGGTCTTGACTTGGACTCGACTGTATTTGAAAACCAACGGATTTGGTCTTGACTCGGACTCGACCCTTCAAAGACTCGGTCTTGGCTCGGACTCGACTGTATTTGAAAACCAACGGACTCGGACTCGGACTCGACCCTTCAAAGACTCGGTCTTGACTCGGACTCGACTGTATTTGAAAACCAACGGACTCGGTCTCGACCCATCAAAGACTCGGTCTTGACTCGGACTCGACTGTATTTGAAAACCAACGGACTCGATCTCGACTCGGACTCGACCCTTCAAAGACTCAGTCTTGACTCAGACTCGACTGTATTTAAAAACCAACGGACTCAGACTCGACCCTTCAAAGACTCGGTCTCGACTCAGACTCGACCCTTCAAAGACTCGGTCTTGACTTGGACTCGACTGTATTTGAAAACCAACAGATTTGGTCTCGACTCGGACTCAACCCTTCAAAGACTCGGTCTTGGCTCGGACTCGACTGTATTTGAAAACCAACGGACTCGGACTCGGATTCGACCCTTCAAAGACTCGGTCTTGACTCGGACTCGACTGTATTTGAAAACCAACGGACTCGGTCTCGACCCATCAAAGACTCTGTCTTGACTCGGACTCGACTGTATTTGAAAACCAACGGACTCGATCTCGACTCGGACTCGACCCTTCAAAGACTCAGTCTTGACTCAGACTCGACTGTATTTGAAAACCAACGGACTCAGACTCGACCCTTCAAAGACTCAGTCTTGACTCGGACTCGACCCTTCAAAGACTCAGTCTTGACTCAGACTCGACTGAATTTGAAAACCAACGGACTCAGACTCGACCCTTCAAAGACTCAGTCTTGACTCAGACTCGACTGTATTTGAAAACCAACGGACTCAGACTCGACCCTTCAAAGACTCGGCCTCGACTCAGACTCGACCCTTCAAAGACTCAGTCTCGACTCGGACTCGACCCTTCAAAGACTCAGTCTTGACTCAGACTCGACTGTATTTGAAAACCAACGGACTCAGACTCGACCCTTCAAAGACTCGGTCTCGACTCGGACTCGACCCTTCAAAGACTCGGTCTCGACTGTATTTCGAAAACCAACGGACTTGGTCTCGACCCTTCAAAGTCTCGGTATAGGTGGCCTCGTCCCCATTACTAGCCTTTGTAAAAAATAATACAAAGCAAAATATAAAATGTACATATACATATATATAAATAAAAGACTAGTATTTCCAAGTCTTGCAGCAGTATTGTTTAATCAACTAGTCGTCAATAGTCTCCCACATCCCTAATATATATTATTTTTATTTATTTTTTTGAGAGTGAACCACCCCTTTAAATTAAATGGCTAAAAGCCTTCTTATCATACACAGTGCAAAAGTAATTACTGAGACACAATTTTCACTAAGCATTTTCCATCCAAATGAAAATGCCTTAAAGCAATACTGGCTCACATTCGCCTGCCGTCTCTGGAAAAGTGAATTAGGCACAGTGGCCTGAAAGCCCTTGGTAATGGGTGTAAGAGGCAGCATGCTGCTTACAGATCGATCCTCTATTCTGTCTCTCTGTCTGTGGCTGATCATGTCTGACAGATCGCTATAAGATGGTTCCCAGCTTGGAGTTTAGTTTGTATTAGCTGTCTATTGATTCAGCCCCTTCTCTTACCCTAGCCTCTCCATAAGTCCCACCTTTCCAAGAAAGACCACAGTTATACATGTGTGCGTGAAAATCGTACTCTCTTTTTCCAGCTTTTCTACAATCAGCTCCTTTATATAGGCACCTAAGCTCGTCAATGACACATAATGAACATCCTGTTATGGATTTTGTTCTTAAACATGCTGGATCTGTAGTATTACTCCGTTCAAACCAACAGTGCAACCAGTTGCCATCAAAGTTTACTTTACTCAAATGCATTGGGCAGATTTCAAATTTAAAAATCTAAATATTTTGATTAATATCAATATTCCTTCTCCCTTCTTTTTATTAGCACTTGAACCGCTCCGTCTGGTTTCATGATTGTCAAAATAAACTGACCTCTCTTTCAGCTTTAAGGGCAAGCAGAATAATGTTAATCATTTTGTGGATCCCCTCAGTTTGCTTGTACAGATAGATAGGCATTGCTGCCCTAAAGGCCGTTGCATATATTATACACTCATCTAAAGGATTATTAGGAACACCTGTTCAATTTCTCATTAATGCAAATCTAATCAACCAATCACATGGCAGTTGCTTCAATGCATTTAGGGGTGTGGTCCTGGTCAAGACAATCTCCTGAACACCAAACTGAATCTCAGAATGGGAAAGAAAGGTGATTTAAGCAATTTTGAGCGTGGCATGGTTGTTGGTGTCAGACGGGCCGGTCTGAGTATTTCACAATCTGCTCAGTTACTGGGATTTTTACACACAACCATTTCTTGGGTTTACAAAGAATGGTATGAAAAGGGAAAAACATCCAGTATGCGGCTGTATTGTGGGCGAAAATGCCTTGTTGATGCTAGAGGTCAGAGGAGAATGGGCCGACTGATTCAAGCTGATAGAAGAGCAACTTTGACTGAAATAAGCACGCGTTACAACCGAGATATGCAGCAAAGCATTTGTGAAGCCACAACACAGACAACCTTGAGGAGGATGAGCTACAACAGCAGAAGACCCCACTGGGTACCACTCATCTCCACTACAAATAGGAAAAAAGAGGCTACAATTTGCAAGAGCTCACCAAAATTGGACAGTTGAAGACTGGAAAAATGTTGCCTGGTCTGATGAGTTCGATTTCTGTTGAGACATTCAGATGGTAGAGTCAGAATTTGGCATAAACAGAATGAGAACATGGATCCATCATGCTTTGTTACCACTGTGTAGGCTGGTGGTGGTGGTGTAATGGTGTGGGGGATGTTTTCTTGGCACACTTTAGGCCCCTTAGTGCCAATTGGGCATCATTTAAATGCCACAGCCTACCTGAGCATTGTTTTTGACCATGTCCATACCTTAATAGCCACCATGTACCCCTCCTCTTATGGCTACTTCCTGCAGGATAATGCACCATGTCACAAAGCTCGAATCATTTCAAATGAATATGACAATGAGTTCACTGAACTAAAATGGCCTCCACAGTCACCAGATCTCAACCCAATAGAGCATCTTTGGGATGTGATGGAACGGGAGCTTCGTGCCCTTGATGTGCAACTCACAAATCTCCATCAACTGCAAGATGCTATCCTATCAATATGGGCCAACATTTCTAAAGAATGCTTTCAGCACCTTGTTGAATCAATGCCACATAGAATTAAGGCAGTTCTGGAGGCAAAAGGGGGTCAAACACAGTATTAGTATTGTGTTCCTAATAATCCTTTAGGTGAGTGTATATTCGGATTCTGCACTGTCTGTGTAAACAAATGGGCTATGTATGTCATAAACTATAGTTGTAGTTAGATATGATTTAAAATTCTTATATTTTTGTGTTTATCAATAGTGTAAATTGCTTGTTTGTACCAAAAATAACATCAAAATCTCCTAAAATAGGATGTGTATCACTCATTTTGGAAGTCATACAATAATTTAAGGCATATCATATCAGTTTGGAATAACGGTTTTAAAAAGCATTTTTAAAGATTACTTTATTCTAGTGTATGCCTCGTTCATAGGCTATTCCATATGGATTCATTCTGTTTGGTTTTGGTGTTAAGTTGGTCTCTAGCAGCACCTAGTGGCAGTAAATGAGTACAAACCTGTGGTCATGTCAGCTCTTGGAAGCTGAGATCAGTATACTGTACACATCTCCACATTCACAACTTATTCGGTATGTATACTGACACTTAAAAAAAGAAAACATACAACACACAAGGCCATCAAAGTGCCGCAGCTCATAGCAGTCTGAACATAAAACTCTTCAGTGTGTGTGTCAGTATTTTTCATGGCTTTTTTTTTTAAAGTTTGCTCTCGTTGCCCTTAGACGACTCAGCATTGTGTCAGTCGGCTGATATTCTATCCTCCCAGCACACGGCCCTGCTCGCCCTCGTCCTCTGCTAATGAAATTATACAATTGATTGTTTTGTGCTGCCAAATGTGGGAGACGTGTTAGAAATGAGTTATTGTGCAAGCGGACAAAAGCGCTGAAATATCAGTAGTTAAGTGGTGCTGGTAATTGAATTCCTCATGAAACTGCTATTGATTAGAACATCCTCTCTCCTGAGAGAGCAAGTATTATCATAATTACACTGCAGAACAACAACAACACACTCACACAGACAGACATGTACGTGGAGAGATACTTATACATGGCTATAGAGATTCATTATATACATATATGTATATGTATATATGTAGATTTGTGGTGCGCATGTGGGTGATGCAGGTTCAAGCTGGGCTCACCCCCATTCCCCTTTTTCTTCTATTATTTTCTAGTAAATCTCTACAGTAAAATGTATATTTAACCATTTAAATATATAAATAAAGTTCCATTTAAAATTAAAGATACAGTACATTTAAAAGTAATAAATTATTAAATATAATGCATAATATAAAAAATCAATTTTAAATATGTATGTGAATAAAAGAAAAACATTACATTTCAACATAAAACTGGTTATAAAAATATAAATAAATAAGTATTTGAATAATTAAATAACATCAAAATATAAAAGTTAATACATTTAAATATACAGTACTTAAAAGAAGTTAAATTAAAACATTAAATAAGTAAAATTAAATGAAAATAAAAAATATAATAGTTAAAAATGTTTAAATAAGTACACGAATAATTAAATAAAATATTGCAATATAATAGTTTATACATTTCAAATTAAATATAATAGTTAAATAAAAGTAAATCTTTATATGAATGAATGATTAGAGCATTAGATATATTATAATACAGTTTATAAAACGTAAATAAAATATATAATAGTTAAATGAAAAATAAACCTTTTCATGATAAGTATATGAAAAGTCAAATAAAATATAAAATACAATAAAGTTTAAAATTATGATGTAGATTATAAATCAAAATTAAATACATAATAAAGTGGAAAAAATGTTTGTAAAAGTTTTACATTAATTTTAAAAGCAAATTTAAAAATGTAATGGAAAATATTAATTAGACAACCTTTTTGCTCAAATCTGTTTTTAAATTTCTGAAAAGATATTAAAGTGTTCGAGAGAGAGAGAGAGAGAGAGAGAGAGAGAGAGAGAGAGAGAGAGAGAGAGAGGGAGAGAGAGAGAGAGAGAGAGAGAGAGATCCACATTTCACGTTCTGAGCGTGTGATATTCTCCCCCTGGAGCTGCACATTCACCTGTGAAATCATCACCTCTGTCATCACCAGCTGCTCAACATGTGCTCTGTCTGTCATTCCTCTCATCTCACACCTGACATTCCTTTTTCCTTCTTGTCTTTCTTCCTTTCCTTCTCAATCCATCCTCAGATTTCTGATTTGTTTTATTGTGTTGGCCCCGGGCCCTGGCCCTGTGTCAGGGGGCCATAGTTCAGTGACATTCAGAGTCACTGTGGAGGCCGCAAGGGCAGCCCATGCAAAATGATCCAGCGCGTGCTCATTCGGGACCTCTGCAGCTGGCACCAACACGTCCCCCCCGGCCAGCAAACAGAGCACTTGCATTTCCAGCCAATGGAACATTTCCTGTCCTTTTTAGCCAATGGAACGATCCTAACACATTTTCGAAACCACTGAGTCTTCAAACCAGCAGAGACGCACTCCCCAAACTCAGTTTTTGGAGAAAACGCAGACTTTTTTTCTTTAAATCTAGAAAGATTTTCCTTGTTAGGCCTTATTATAAGGATGGTACATCATGATAGGGATGCATTAAAATTTAGGCTGAATATATTTTTTTTAAACTAATTATTAAATTATATTATGTTTTCATTATGTTTTCGTCAACATTATAGACCTAACCTAATTTGTCTAAAAACTACAAATAATTAGTATGTATATCTGCACATATTACTTTATAATATGTTGGTCTATATGAATGATTGTTTTTCATGATATGTTTGTCAGTATTCAAATGACATATTATATTATTTATGTTGTATTATTGTTCATATTTCTATTCATAAAATATTATATAATACAATTATATTATTATTTTTTTTATTTTATTTGCATTTATATTTTAGACCTATACTAATTTGATATTTATAGATAGATAATTAAACTAAATATAATCAATAGATTTAAAGTATAAGTTTGGTATTACAGAAATGTTAAGTTTGTTTGTATTAAGCAATTGGATAATACATATTAGCCATAAATAATAATTAAAATATGATATTTATATAATATATAATTATAATATGCATATTACAACTATAAATATTTGTGAAACTGAGATGCACATATACAGTATATATATATATATATATATATATATATATATATATATATATATATATATTACATTTAAAATGCTATGTCCAAGCAAAAAACTGTTATTGGAAACAGTGGAGATATAAACATACATACAGTACATATATATATATATATATATATATATATATGCATATACAGACAAACATAAAGAATAGGCAATTATAGAATCTAATGATAAGAATCTGTGTGTCAGAATAAAAGTAAAGGCTTAAAAATCCCCATTAACCAAAGTGTCTTTGCCATTGTTATGTCTCCATGTTCAGGAACCAATGTTCACGAGGCAAAGCGTATCCTGTCTGAGAGCGGGCTTCCCATCACCTCTGCCAGTGACCTCGATGATGCGGCCAAGAAAGCTGTTGCTGCCATTGCCAGGAAATAAAATCATACATGTATTCACACATTCTCAAAACAAACATACCATTATTATACATACACCAACAGAGCTGTGGCCTGCCTCCCTATGCCACAATCAAAACAGCCTTACACACTTCATTCACAGAGAAAACGGCACACAATTCCTGAGAAGAAGCCTCTTCTCTCACCCGCCTTCTGAACCACAGCTACACACCAGTCTGCCCAGTTTTTTTCCAGGAACAGAACTGTTTTGGAGCCCCTAAAATCTGACTCTCAAATCCAGGACTTTCTTGGAAAATGCGAGGCATCTTTTCCTGCATTTTTGTCAGCCATTTCTATAGTTAAATAAATAACTCTAAAGCATTCATTGCCTTACTTTAAGCATTTTATTGATTATGAGTATGGATTTATTTTTTGTTAAGTTAAAATTTAACGATAAAAAATTGCTTAATTGCATTCCATATTAATGTTTATCGCCTTAAGTAAACCATGAAACAATACATGTAGTGGAATAGCCTCACTTTTTTTATACAACTGAACTGTGAAATACATCTCAAATCTGATATTGATTTCTTAATCTCCATATGATATCACCGTCCCAGTCAGATTTTTGGTTTGTCTTGTTTATAAGAGTGTGATAAGACTTATTAGTACTGTCACATGGTTATTCAACATTAAATGCAATATTGAAGTTATTGAAGTACGTTTTCCTGATTACATGTAAAAAATAATAAAAAAAAATCGGTGCATTATATTGTATATTCAATTAGATTTTTTTTTAATAAACAAAGTGGTTTGGTTTTTCTACTGTGCCTATCATGAGGATGTTTTAAAAGTTAAACACCCATGATCAATATATAAATAGCTATTTTTTTTAATCCTGAATGTCTTTTCAAAGTTAATGTAAATCTAAAATGAGTCAACAATAGTGAAAATAAAATATTTCAATGAAAAATTCTAC
This sequence comes from Pimephales promelas, assembly GCF_988280905.1. Lineage (NCBI taxonomy): Eukaryota > Metazoa > Chordata > Actinopteri > Cypriniformes > Leuciscidae > Pimephales > Pimephales promelas. The sequence goes on along the minus strand of NC_142789.1, from coordinate 15,386,800 downwards.
TTTTTTCTCTCTTTTCTTTACTTTGACCATTAGAATAATTGTCTAAAATGTGTTTTTAATCCACTATCCATAATTACATACAAGAATGTGTGTTCACCGGCGTTTTCTGAAATCCATCCTTGTCAGCGGGTTGAAACATTTAATGGATTATCTGTCAGGCGATCCGAGAGGACACCCGCACCAGATCAAGTGCCTCGAGCAACAGACCTCTGTCTCACTTTCTCCTCGTCGTCTTACTCTTTTTTCATTCGCTCGCTTCTCACCCTTCAGTCTCCAAGTCAAATTGATGGCGGGAATGGCGAAACCAAACCACACGGCCTGCAAAGACTGATTTTTGACCCAGTGATGCCTTGACATGGCGTCCATATCCACAAAGTTACATGTGAAGGTGAAGTGCGGATGGGTGTAAATCGAGGAGATGGTTCAATAATTGCCTATTTCAAGCTCTTCCTTCAGCGTGTCAAATACGAGTGTGTTGATGGATTACACTGTGGAGTTTGAGTCTTGTTAGAATACGCTCTTGCTGCGTCATTGTGTAATTCCGAGGTCATTGAATGCGTGTGTGTGTCGGGCAAGGTAAATGTAATGACCAAAATTAGTGCCGCTTTCCTATATAAATATAGATGAGCTGAAAACCGCTAGGATCGTCTATCGCCAACCCTTGAAATGATACTGACTGTGAAGACAACAGATAATAATAGCTAGCTGCCATATTGGGGTTTGAAAGCTATTCCATATCCTGATCTCATTAAAGAGCCATCTTTCTTTTGTTCAGTTTTGAAAGTATTTTGGTCACTTTTTTTTATTTTTTCTCCAGAATGGATGTCAAAACGGTAATTGCCACTTTGGGAATCTGTCTTTTGAGTTTAGCGTGAAACTGATCGCCAGCCTCTTCGTAAAAAGCGCAATTTTCTTCCTGGACAGTAAGGTCAAGTCATCCGTTCAGGAATATTGGTTATTTATTGTGTCATTTAGAGGTAATGCCACAAATTTATTAGTTCATAAACCAGCAATGTGCTTTGTAGATGGCGTGTCGCTATTGTATTTGGCTTGTCAGACACATGGGCTATTCACTCATTATGTGCTGCCAGTTCAGTACGTTATGGTGGGACGTCTTGAGTTCTTCTGTATGAGTTTAATACGGAAGTTGCATTGGGTACTTCTCAAGGTCAGGTAGAAGTTTCCAGAAAACTTGCCTGAGGAATAAGTCAGCTAGTTTCCTGACCTCTTGCTGTCCTTCAGCTTTAGGAAGTATTGTCGTCTTTCACTGAGGATTGCCTTCTGTCACTGTAAAACTTCACAACAAGGCTCGTCTTATGGATTTCTACACGGCATTATTGCGGCGAGCCATAAAAGACAGTCCTGGATATGTTTTACAACAAAGCTGAAGGGAAAATGTTGGCCGAAAAGCGCTCTCAGGTGGTTGGTTTTGTTATCTAGTCTGCGTTTTATATTCAGGTCTCATGGTTTGGCCATATAGCACAGATGGGCAGAGAAATCCATTTCCCTCTTATAGAATTGCAGCCTGGGATTCTGTAATTGCAGCACTTTTAGATCGATTTAAATTACTCTTTGTCTCCTTAACTAGGGGTTGATTTAGTGGAGGATGAAAAAGGAAAGTTGCAAAAGTGACGGACTTGATCCCTTGAATAAAAAATGTATTTCACTTTTTGTTTTGCATTCTCTATTCCAGCTTTATTTTGTTCCTCGTGTGTGGCATGCCTTCCTCTTATCAAAACTTTTACAGTATGTAAATTGTCCTAATCTATGCATTTTTTGTAGTATATTAGGTGGAAAGAACTTGGATGAAAAAAAGTCATCCATGTTGTCTTTATCTATACTCCGCGAGTAAATATCTTTCCATCTCCTTTATAAGTTTTGATCTTTTACTTCAAATTTGATGAACTCTGAAATACAAATTAATATAGCAAATTAACATTTTACCAATAGCCCTTCCAAATGCTACAGTCTGACCTCTTGACCTCTTCAGAGTGAAGCTTCACTTGCAGTGTTGCTAGATAGTGGAGTATAGATCATTTTATTCATTCATTATTATTCTATTTATTATTCATATTATTATATAAAATACAATGAATAAAATTATATATTGTGTATATAATGATGATATTGATCATATTAATCATATTGTTTTAGGATTAATTGTCCATATTTGGGGTTTTGAGGGATTTCTTGTAATTAAAAGTGATTTCTCAGACTGATCTCATGAAGTAGCGTGTGTATGACACGCCAATTCGTATTTCCATTTTTGGCGTGCTATCAAGACGCATAATCGCTTTTCAGCGTGTTTATGAACGCCGTTGACTTAAAGTTATTACTGTATATATAAATATATGACTTACCTCAACCCCATCCCTAAACCTAACCGTCACTGGGGTTAATGGCATTTATGAGTGTTCCCTACCATCCTAGAAAAAAAAGAGATCGCTCCCCAGATGTAGATCTACATTTTGCTTTGTTTTGGTCGGACATTTGACGGCGTGTACAGACATGCGGAATCACTCGGACGTTAATGGCATAGACATACACGCATACACGCGGATAGCTCAAAATGCGTAGAGATAACACGCCACTTGACTCGAAAGTGCCGTGTATGTTTACGCAAAAGTCATGATGTCATGTTGGATTTCTTATGATTAAAGCATCATGTGACCAAACACACCATATGGACTAAAGTCATCAACGCTCTTCTGATTCCATAGCTGAAGAGTTCCAAATGTCCACTGGCATTAAAGGGATAGTTCACTTTGAAATTAATTTTTGATGTTTTAGCTTATCTCAAGGGCATCCATGATGTAGGTATCTTTGTTTCCAGAGAATTTTCAATTTTGATATTTCTAGGTCAAACTGTTCTTGTCTGTCAGTCATATAATGGAAGTTTATGGGGTCCACCCTTGGTTCACCTCAAAGAGCATGCAAAGAAAAGTCCAAATTAAACATGATTTAACGACTTGTGAATGTAAGTACACATTGATGGCCTAAGACACAATATGAGCGGTTTGTGTGAGAAAACGAACAGTATTTATATAGATTTTACCCCTTGTAATCACAGCCACGTCCAAGTGATCTGAGGGCGAAGGCGCTTCTATCTGCGCAATATTCAGCTTATGAAGGATTCTATAAGTTTAGCCTTGGGTAATGTACATTGAGGCTTTTACTAACATCTCCTCCCAGGCTTGTCATGTGTCCTCTCTTTTTTCTGTCCATGTCTTACAGAGTTAGAGTCGGCCTTTTCAACCACTCCTGCTCTTACCGTTTCAATCACGATTGTACTTGTTCTATACCCTCATTTGTATTGCAAAACTTCCAAATGGTCGTCTCTCCTTTCTCTTTCCCTCAATTTATTCCCTCCGCCCTTACCAGCTGGGGCTGTATATTATCCTCCTTTGTCAACGAGCGCTTAATGGCCCTTTATTAATTAAACGGGGATGCAACAAAGGTGCTGACTGAATACACTGCTGGCAGTCAACCGTGCCGTCTTTTCAAATATTTGTTGGTTTCTTTTTGTTTGACAAACTTTCTTCTCCTGCAAACTTTTGACAGTGATTTGTATGTGTATTTGTGAGTGCTTCTCTGATCCAATTAACTACAAAGAGGTATCCAGAGAGACGGCTTCAATAAAGAGGAAATCAACTGATGGCTGACACTAATTAAAAGCTCATTTCATGTGACCTCTGAAAAAGCCTCTCTAATTAAAACAGAAGTGAGAGCAGGAGCGTTTGGTTTAAAACGGCCCGATAATGAGATGTTGTAGCGTCCTGGTGGACTTTGGAGCAGGTGCGGCGATGACATAAACACACACCCGACACAAAAACACACTGGAAAAACAGCCGACACGCTGATGCATTCAGATCAGATGGCTAGAGGAATTCAACTAAAATGCAGTGGTTTAACTAATTGAACAGTTTTCGTTTTTCGTTTATACTGTGCTTATAATACCAGAAGAATACCTGAGGCACTCAGTTCTGTGGTTAATTTTTTGAGCCAGTAGGTGTGTTCGACTTCATGCGGCGCTTCGAACATGGTTGGCCGGATTCTCACATCTTCACTTCCGCTAATGCTCATAAATCGGTATTTTTACAATGGTAAAAACTCTTTTCATGTAAGCATGATTTTGTATAGTGTCAGGTTTTTCAAAATAACATTGTATTAAGTCTTACCAGCCCGTTCTCATCCTTTAGCGTCACATAGAACTAGAGCCCGACCGATAAAGGATTTTGAAGGCCGACACCGATACAAATATTTGTTGGTTTTAAAATCCGATACTCCGATATATATATATATATATATATATATATATATATATATATATATATATTTATTTTTATTTTTTTTTTCAGAAACGCACAACAAAACATTAACAGATTTCCCTAACATAGTTATTTGTAGTTATTTATGAGTTTTAACTAAAATAATATGATAACGCATTTTAAAAAGAAACTTGTTTCTTTTAATGTCACAACAGAACAGAGGAACATCAAAAAATATATACGTATAAAAAAATATATATAAAAATATATACGCGTGTTATATTAACGATAACGGGTGCCATGTGCATGGTATAGCGCCGTTTTGTCATATAGCGTTCTAAAGGATGAGAATGCGTTGGTCTTACATCTCAACAATGTCTGTGAATGTACTGGTTATTAATAAGTATTTTCTGATTGTGTACATATGCTTTAAATATACTTTTAAATGTAAATCCGTATCTTTGATGTGATCACTCAAAAAAAAAAAAAAAACATTCTTGCTGCTTTTACAATTCCAAATTGACTTCTCTAATCATAGATTTAATCACGTCATGTCACAAATACACTTATGTGGAATAAAAGGACAAAGGTGACTTTCACTTTTTGCCCATTGTTTCTCCAATCTCCTCTTCCCTGCCCTGCTGCTCAAGGGGAATATATAAAGCTTGTGCATGTCAAATGTCATTGGGATAAAACAGCTCTGAGCATGTGGCATGGCGTGGCGAGTGTGTTGAGTGCGACCGGAGGAAGAGAGTGTGCTGTCAGCAGTGGTTTGGACCGTCTGATGAAGCAGGTTTGTAATGAGACGATGAAGGCTACATATACAGCGCGGCACCTCTCCACAAATTCTGAAGGTGATGAGGGCTGACATCCTCGCCCGTGACGAGAGCTCCCTGCTGCTTTGCTCTTTGATGTGTGGGTGTATGTGCGCTGTGAAGAGAAGGAACGCATTTGGGAATTTGTTTTGTTTATTCTAGAGGGTTTACACTAATATGAATGTTGTTTTAAGCTACTCTTGCACCTGCTGCACAACTGGATTGCTGCATTGGTGATGAGGGATGCTGTTTGGACAAACAAAAACATCTAAACACAAGTTAGTTGAACAGTGCTTTGCAGGAAGCGGAAACAATCAAATTAATAAAATATATTGGTCTCATTTTTTAAAGGGGTCGTATAATGTCATTTTCATACAAGTTAATTTGATTCTTTAGGGTCGAAATTAAAATTTTGTATTATAATTAAATAAAAAATTGTCATTAATATTGTAAGAAAACAATATTAATGTGCCCATGACATACAAGATATCCATGTCTTTCTTTTTTCAGTCGAAAAGAAATGAAGGTTTTTGATGAAAACATTCCAGGATTTTTCTCCATATAATGCACGTCACTGGGAACCAAACAGTTCAAGGTCCAAAAGACAGTTTCAGTACAAACTGCAAACTGTTCAAAGGGCTTTAAACGATTCCAGACGATGAATAAGGGTCTTATCAAGTGAAACGATCGCTCATTTAATAAATAAATAACAAAGTTTAAGTTTTATAAGCTCAAATGCTTGCCTTGCTCTGTTCTGTGATGCACATTTGTGACTCTCCTGTTCGAACTCGTTCATCAAAATGAATTAATCTTTTACTATAGTTCATGTTAAATGTTAACAAATGAAACCTTATTGTAAAGTGTTGTATTTAATTTATATAGTTCCTTTCTAGAACCCTAGTTACTGGTAACCATGTATCTTTTTGCATTAATAATAATGATAATTGTTATTATTATTAATTATCATAAAGAAAATTACCTCTACTCTAGTTTCTAAAAAGGCACCATATAAATAAATCTATGTATACTTATAGTATATAATAGATAACCTACTAAAATAATAATATTAATAATAATAATAAAGATGATTGTTTTGTTTAGTACAATTCTAGAGCCCAAGTTACAAAATCTAATAAAATAAGAAAACAGGAAAATCATGATAAATACATAGATGGATGGATGAAATAAATACGTGTTTTTGTTTCTATTCTAAAGAATGTTCAAAACATAGACAGTCAATACAATGTATGTTATTTTTTTTTTATTCTACTCTTCACTCCATTATGCTAATTTCTAATACAATCAGAAAAATGCCAAACAGGCATTTTAAAAGTGTTCTCAGACTACATTGCAGATGAATGTGGGCTTGCACTTGCATATTGCTGTCCTGATAATAAAGTAAATAAAGTGTCTCAAGAACTCTTCCAAAAACTTTCCGTTGAAAACTTTCCCACTGTAATCCAACAGCCATGTCAGACAGGTGTGTCTCATAACCCTTCCGTCTAGTCCTGATCCATGGCCCTCAGATAGATCTCACAGCAGCCATCCCCCCTAAACGCTCTCATTACTTACATCCACTAGATATTTCAGACACTTCTAGTTGTAAAATTCTCCATTACACGGGTCAAGCAGGGGCAATGAGAGATGAATAACTGTCTGATCATCTGAAAAGGCTCAACTAGAATATTTCCCTCCTGCTAAAATATCTGTCATCACTTTGATTGCATTTTAGAGGAGACTTATTCACAGGGACAAGTGCGGCTTCTTCGTTTTCATTTTTTTTTAAGAGGCCTGTTTTTCCCCAGGATGAGACTCCTGCCTCTGCACATTTATTCAGCAGTCCATTGCAAAAATGAGAAGAGAGCGCAAATGAAAACCTGAAAGAAGAAGGGGGAAAAAAAGGGAGGGGGGAAGAAAACACTCGGGTCAGTATCTCATCTCGCAGAGATTAAAAACTCATCTCTCAGACTGGTGCGGCGTTATTTAGGCTGATTTGCGAAGCTCTCCATGCAAATTGCTAGGTGATTAGTTGTCGTGTTGGGCTGGTGGAACAGCGTAGGGGTTAGGACACTTTGTCCCCCCCCGGTCCAATTACAGCAGCATGGGATGATGGCCCGTCTGCACAACTATGTTATTAAGTAGAAAGCGGAAGGCCCTTCCTCTCACACACATGTGGATCTGCTGAGGCTGAGTGGAAGAATTACATGACCATCATTTTTGTGTTTTCCATCCTGTCTGTGCCCATGACATCCTCTTTCACTCAAGATTTAATGAAGAGTATAGCAGGAAACACATCCACACATAAGTCACTGGAGACATATAATTGCAATACAGAAACGCGTAAGTGATACACAGGGGTTGGACAATTAAACTGAAAAACTGACTGGCCAATATAGTGTTGGAGGATTCAAGCTTATGCACTCACCTAAAGGATTATTAGGAACACCATACTAATACTGTGTTTGACCCCCTTTCACCTTCAGAACTGCCTTAATTCTACATGCCATTGATTCAACAAGGTGCTGAAAGCATTCTTTAGAAATGTTGGCCTGTTGATAGGATTGCATCTTGCAGTTGATGGAGATTTGTGGGATGCACATCCAGGGCACGAAGCTCCTGTTACATCACATCCCAAAGATGCTCTATTGGGTTGCGATCTGGTGACTGTGGAGGCCATTTTAGTTCAGTGAACTCATTGTCATGTTCAAGAAACCAATTTGAAATGATTCAAGCTTTGGGACATGGTGCATTATCCTGCTGGAAGTAGCCATAAGAGGATACATAGTGGCAATAAAGGGATGGACATGGTCAGAAACAATGCTCAGGTAGGCCGTGACATTTAAACAATGCCCAATTGGCACTAAGGGACCTAAAGTGTGCCAAGAAAACATCCCCCACACTATTACACCACCACCACCAGCCTGCACAGTGGTAACAAGGCATGATGGATCCATGTTCTCCTTCTGTTTACGCCAAATTCTGACTCTACCATCTGAATGTCTCAACAGTAATCGAGATTCATCAGACCAGGCAACATTTTTCCAGTCTTCAACTGTCCAATTTTTGTGAGCTCTTGCAAATTGTAGCCTCTTTTTTCCTATTTGTAGTGGAGATGAGTGGTACCCGGTGGGATCCTCTGCTGTTGTAGCCCATCCGCCTCAAGGCTTCACAAATGCTTTGCTGCATACCTCGGTTGTAACGAGTGGTTATTTCAGTCAAAGTTGCTCTTCTATCAGCTTGAATCAGTCGGCCCATTCTCCTCTGACCTCTAGCATCAACAAGGCATTTTCGCCCACAGGACTGCTGCATACTGGATGTTTTTCCCTTTTCATACCATTCTTTGTAAACACTAGAAATGGTTGTGCGTGAAAATCCCAGTAACTGAGCAGATTGTGAAATAATCTTGATTGTGCACCAACAACCATGCCACGCTCAAAATTGCTTAAATCACCTTTCTTTCCATTCAGGCCGTTTCTCAATATGCCTTGTTGTCTGTACTTGTATTCTTGTGGACTTGTGAAACGTCATCAGTCGCGGCCCAAGTACTGTCCCAATAGACAAGTTGTATTTTGGCAAGAACGGTTTAAAATCCCGGAGGTGTTCTTGACACGCCCATTTTACCGAGGATGCATCGGTTGGTAACGGCAGAAATATCCCATCATTCATTTCGGCATTCGAGGAAGGAGCGGGAAGCAGAGAGAGGCAGATCAATTTTAAGTTACCTGAATATTACCGGCGTTTTTTTCCCCACCGTTGGCTAGTGATGTAAACAAACAAACAACAGAAGCAGAATTAAAATGAGACAGGTGTTGCTTTAATGTTATGAATATACATTACATTACAGTGTATGTAGAGTAATCCCTTAAGCTGAGGGTAGGCTTGGGCGATAAAGCCTGGCTGTTATCGTCAATAATTCTCGTTATGTTTCGGCACTGCAGACGGCATCTGTGCGGGGGTACTATTGCGCAATACCAGCAAGAACACATCGTCTCAAACTGTCAGCAGCGTTCTGTGTGCTCGCCACCTCGTAAGTTCATTCTTCCAAGAACAACTAGCAAGAGCTTTCTTCCCAAGAACACAAGTCCGTTCTTTGCATTCTTGGTTTTGAGAAACTGTTTGGAGTTCAGGAGATTGTCTTGACCAGGACCACACCCCTAAATGCACTGAAGCAACTGCCATGTGATTGGTTGATTAGATTATTGCGTTAATGAGAAATTGAAACGGGTGTTCCTAATAATCCTTTAGGTGAGTGTATATGCGCTGGTGTCCAATCTTTACTGATTTTACATTCCATCAGTAAGAGCAAAATGTGAAGCTTGGATTAGCAGAGCAACACAGCTGTACATTAAAATATTGCAATCCACAGAAGATAATGGGAAACATATCAGAGTTCAAAGAGGACAAATTGTTTGTACGCATCTCGCTGGTTCATCTGTAACCAGGACAGCAAGTCTTTGTGGTGTATCGAGAGTTATGGTATCCAGGCTAATGTTGGCACACCACCACGAATAGGAAGAACCACATTCGACAAGAGTAACTGTCGACGCAAGTGGAAGCTGTCTGAAATGGATGTCCAGGTACTAACCCAGATTGTATCCAAAAAAACAATAACCAACTGACTGCAGAATTAATTGCAGACCTTGAATACCCTGTTTCCACCTAAACTGTTCGTCAGGAGCTCCACAGAGTCAATATTCATGGTCGGGCTACTATAGGCAAAACTTTGGTCACTTGTGCCCAATGCCAAATGTTGGTTTCATTGGTGCCAACAGTGCTAATCTTGGGGCTGTAGACAACAATGTGAAACATGTATGGTTCTGATTAATCAACATACACTGTGGAGAAGACCCCATACATAAACACGCAATTGAATGGGCCTCCTCCTTTCACTGCTGATGGTAAGACTGTTTGAAATGATCCTGGTGTCAATAATTGTAATGTAGCGAGGAGTTTAACAACTGTTGGAATGGAATGTGAACGGAATGTGATTTGATGTCATCTTTGATTTCTTCCAGTAACTTTAATATTGCACAGCTGCTTAATCAGTAATGCTTAATGATTTCGCTTTCACTCAACTGAAAAAGTGTGATTCCTGTGACAAAAATCTTTTCAGCTCTTCTCCTTAGCATATGTCTTTGTCTTGCTCGGATTACTGCAGCCGTTTCACCAGGAGGCATATGCCAGGAAACCAGGAAACTATTTTCAGCGCAAAATAGAGGCGCGCTTTCACCGGATTTTTCTGTACATAACACGGAATACATAATTAGGTGCAGTTTATGCTTCACCTCACATCTCTTTATGTGACACTCCCACTTTCCCCTTGACCATCCCATATAAATGATACGAAAAGCGCATTTTACCATTTTCAGTTCCTGCGACAGGGAATCTGCGCTTTCATCTCGGTGCGTCCCATTCGTACATATCTCGCCATGGTTTTATGTGCACTTTGCAAAACAAATACACCTGAAGTGGGCGCAAAATTGTTAGTACATCTGGCCCCCAGACTTTTGAGTGATTTTGAGCCCAGAGTGGAGGACCATGTACACTAAAGGTGGTGCCATGATCAGAACTATAATGGTATGGTGGACCTAATAAAGATATGGTGGAATCTGTCTTGTCCCGCTTTAACCTCACGCACGAGCAGATCCGTTCGCTTTCTGGAGAAGCTTTCAGTCTTTCTGCTTGCAAATTCCACCATGTAAATAGTGAATCCACCATGGCACGAGCACAACTGACTTTTAAAGGGAATGGGAGATGACTATGATTGCACGTTACGCCCAAAACACACCTATTAAGAGAGTAGGGACAACCGTTTTAGACCATGCGCCTGGCGCAGACCATTTTTTCCAACATAGTCAAAGTGGATTCAGACTGGCCCTAAGTGCACTTGCATAGTGCGCTTTAGACCATGCGCTTATCCTTAAAATAGGGCCCACAGATTGATTGAAGAGGGAAATGATAGATTAATAGATGTAGAACTCACAACTTGACATACACTGTAAATGTCTCCCTCAAATATGATTGGTTGATTGGAATGGTTGATGTTGCACTTGGTGAAATCAGCGGTATAGCCACTAACATGAATATTATTCTCTTCATTCGAGGTTCAAATTACAAGCGCAAGCAACTGATCCTGAGCCAGTGATAATTCCGTTACTCTACAGCAAATTATCTCCCCCAACATTTGTGAGGATGTTAAATGAGTCTGCAGCTTCTCTTTGAGAGGGAAACGCTGGGGAATGGATGCGAATATGATGTAATAGCGCTCTGAAATTCGAATGGTTTCACAAATCATTAAAACATTCTGCCCGATCCCTTTTTAATGAACACCCACAGTCGCGGAGTAGCTGAGATGAGAGATGAGATGAGATTATATATTCATGCTGGGTTGTTGTCTCATTAACCTTAAATTATGCAAGCTAATGCAGTTCAAACTACCCATCATGAAAAGACACTTTCTTCTCTTTTAAAATGGGCGAGGAAAAGTCCTTTCAAGTTGGTCTTGATAGCCGAGGGTCATGTCTGTTTTTTCTATTTAAAGCTGCATTCTGTGAGTTTCTCTGTTTTAATGAGTCTGCTGCTCTGGACTGCTGCCACAGAGGAGCAGCTCGTGAAATACACACAGTTTGCTCTGTATTATATCAATATTCACAGGTCACTGTCACGCTCGCAAGGTTATACGAACTGATTATTCCCTCATCCACTTCCGACCATTGATAACTCAACTCCAACTAATAGTTTAAGCCATCACGCTAGTAATTGCCTGGGGCTTTTCCTTTAATAACTAAGAATATTTATCTCCGTTCTTATCAGTAGCTTGACTGGATCAATATGGATTAGAATTTCACACAGAATCAGATGTCTCCCTCGGTAATTTACAGCGAGGATGATTTTTCCGTGAGCGGTATTCATTACACTCTGCATGTTTGCTTATTGTATTTTTGTCAGATTTAAAATTAGATAGCAGTAGCATCGCAACTCTAGGGTATTACCATTCAAACTGACATGTTCAAAGAGCAGGGAAAGGTGACCTGGTTATTGTTTTCTGTTCATGTAGATCCTGGTGTACACTGTTGTCTTGTCTTTCAATGACAGTTTGGAAAAGTTGTGGGAGAAAAAAAAATCGCCACCTATAGAGTCACTTAAACTCTAATAAAAAAGTAGTCAAGTTTAGTAGTGTCAAAGGAAATTCTCATGGATGTATTGGGAAAACCCAGGTTTCTTAATCCCTTCACTCTGCATGTGTTTAAGCAAGGAACACTGCATATGTGTTACGCCTCTGGACACCTACAGGTGCCAAAGTTTTTACCACTTATTTTCCATCTGTGAATAGTTTTGGCTTGACTAAAGATGTATGCCTTACTATACAGACAACCTTAAGAGTTTTTGACAACCTGCTAGATATTTTTCTACTGAATAACAGTAAAATCCTGCAAATGTGTATTTTTTTATCTTACACTTGAAAGGCAATTTACACCTTTACAAATCGTCTCTTGCGCATGCAAAATTAATTTACACTTCTTATGTACCTTAACTTTCTTATCTTATGTACACTTTCACAAATCTTACCCTGCGCATGCGATTCTTTATGGCATCATATTTCCTTCATAGAAAGGGTAATGCGATATGGTGATTTTACTTGTGTCTGAATCATAGCCCAGTTGATTGTCATTTTGCATGACTTGGAAACTAAAGATGTTTATATTACTTTTACACATTGATTTACTGTATATTTCAAATAAAATGTGCGTGTGTTTCTATTCATCAAAAAATCCTGAAAAAAACGCATCATGGTTTCCGCAAAAAATAGTGAGCAGTAAATCTGTTTTCAACATTTATAATAATACACGTTTTTTTAGCACCAAATCAGCATTAGAATGATTCTGAAGGATCATGTGACACTGAAGACTGGAGTAATGATGCTGTACACAATATTTTAAAACATATTCAAATAGAAATCCGTTTTTTTGCAATAATATTTCACAATATTGCTGTTTTAACTGTGTTTTTCATCAAATAAATTGAGCATAAGAAACTTATTGGATGGTAGAGTCAGAATTTGGCGTAAACAGAATGAGAACATGGATCCATCATGCCTTGTTACCACTGTGTAGGCTGGTGGTAGTAGTGTAATGGTGTGGGGGGTGTTTTCTTGGCACACTTTAGTGCCAATTGGGCATTGTTTAAATGTCACAGCCTACCTGAGCATTGTTTCTGACCATGTCCATCCCTTTATGGACACCATGTACCCATCCTCTTATGGCTACTTCCAGCAGAATCATGCACCATATCACAAAGCTCGAATCATTTCAAATTGGTTTCTTGAATATGACATTGAGTTCACTGTACTAAAATGGCCCCCACAGTCACCAGATCTCAACCCAATAGAGCATCTTTGGGATGTGATGTAACGGGAGCTTCGTGCCCTGGATGTGCATCCGACAAATCTCCATTAACTGCAAGATGCTATCCTATCAATATTGGCCAACATTTCTAAAGAAGGCTTTCAGCACTTTGTTGAACCAATGCCACGTAGAATTAAGGCTGTTCTGAAGGCGAAAGGGGGTCAAACACAGTATTAGTATGGTCTTTCAGTATTATATGTCACTTCCAAAAAAACTTGACTAGACTGTAAAAATTCCAGCAATACTCATCCTAAAGCAGCTGCAGCGTTCACTCTGGTGCGATGCTGTGTTTTATTTCTCTGTCATCTCTCTATCTCTCTCTCTCTCTCTCTCTCCCCTCAACCTCCCTCTAGCTCATTCCCTCACTTTGTCATTCCCCGCTATTCCATAGATGACGATCCATCAAATATTTATAAAAAACAACCTCTGAACACAGTCATTAGTGTCAAGGTTTAATGTGGCACTAATTCAGCAATTCCCACCTCACTGGCAGCTTTTTCCAGAGATGGAGAGGGAAGTATGCCAGCGAGCTCTGCTTTCCAAACCCTAACTGCCGAGGGCAGAGCATACAAATTGCATGCTACAACCTACAGTACCTTGCAAGAACCACTTGGATTTCTCCCCCTTTCCTTCTGCCAATTCTGTTTGATGTAATTATCCTATTTTTTTTAAGTCTGTAAAATGTTAAACCCTTCACAGTTAGCACTTACAAGTAAACAAGTTATCTTAAAAAGGACCTCTGTGTAGCAGCTAAGGTGATCTCATTTGTATTTATACTTGGTCACCATAAAATCTAAATAATTTTTAATGGAATTTCAAACATTTTTTGTTGTTGCTGTTCGAGAAGCCGTTTCATTTTCACATACGTCAAAATAGTGAGGAAAACACTATCAAAACTTGTTTCATGCTGACTTTAAAGTGTGTGTGTGTGTGTGTGTTTTGACAGTAGCTAAATTATTGTAAACATTAAAATGTTCCTAACATTAATTTGACGTAAAATATGAACAGCCATTTAAATGCTGTTAAGCTTATGCTAATATGTGTTCTAGCACCACACGTTCAAATTCTTACAATTATTAATGCGATCACATCAAAACGCCATCGCACGGTCTCAGAAGAGGCAGCAAAAACTTCTTAAACTGTTAGCCTGCAGGATTCGGGTTATCGGGTTATTAATTACTAGCCAATTACTTAAAATAATACGCAACATTAAGTGACTAATTTAGCCACTAATGTCAGAGCAGATGGATGTTGCTGGAGTGAATGAACAGCCCTGACTAGCACAGTGTAATAAGTGGGCAGAATGAAGCCAAAGCGCTGCACGCTTCCCCTCAGCTAGCTAGCACACCTGTTGCGCGCTAATCACCCAGCATATTAGCAGCCTGCTGGATCGAGTCGCATTGGGCAGCATTTTGCATATGTTCATGTAGCCTTCTTTAACTGAACTTGGTCAGTTTAATTAAAACTGTGAGCGTTCGACTGCAAAGTATGCATCTGCTGAGACAAAGAGTTTGTACTAAGATTGTTTTGTTTTGTTTAAGCTAAATTGCCGTTACACCAAGTTGGTTTTCGTCAGATGAATGTAATGGGATGATTAGGGCTGGTGTGACAGGAAATGTTCTGTCAGGTAAATCAAGGTAAATATCACAATAATAGACTAGCATAAATTATTCAAATGATTCTAAGCTAATAAACATTCAGTGGTTGTGGTCGAGATAATTAGCCATCAACGGGTTTCCGTTATATGCATCCACTAACGTTATGTGCTATGAGTATTCAATGTGCGGCGGCTCGCTGACAGCAACGGCTGGCTGTTTTGAATGAGACGACCCCGTTACTGTGAACGGGGAGCACTTTATGAACATTCTGTGACGCGCGAGCAGCGCCGGGGACAGTGTGTCTGTTAAGAGTGAGCGCTCGTGAGTGGGCATGTTATTTACACACATAACCTGATTTATACGAGGAACTGGCCGTGTGACAAAGTGGGCGTAAGATGGACACGAGCGCGAGTTTGCGGGCGAATTTATTAACGCGGACCGGTGTGAACCATTTGATCTATATATAAGGCGCTCCAGATTATAAGGCGCACTGTCGTTTTTTGAGAAAATTAAAGGCTTTTAAGTGCGCCTTATAGTGCAGAAAATACCAACGCATTCTCATCCCAAAGCGCCATATACAACGCTTTTGCAAAAGCGTAAATATCCAACGCACATGGCACCCTTTAACCCTCAGGTGCTCTTCGGTCATTTCTGACCGAAAAAAATTATGTTTTGAAATGTTAAAAATCACAGCTTCATCGGAATGTTACGAAACTTGGTGACTTTTATTCCATTGGGTATGTGAACACACAAAAAAATTGAGTTCATGATCCGAGCATGCTAAGTGGTCGTAAAAAAAATAGTCACACTTGTGCTCTTCGGTCAAAAATGACCGACCATAGGAAATGAATGGGAAATTGACAAAAACACAAAAACTTTTTGTGTGAATTTTTGTGTGTACAATCTACAAATCGGCCACGATGCAGAAAAAAAGTGCTCAGCATTGAAGGGGTGACACTCTAAAACATCAAGAGTGCAAAACAGACATACCCACCCACACACACACACACACTTTTATACACAAAAACACCAATAAATTGTGATTAAAAAATCTGTTTTGAATTTCTAAAAAATCACTGCTTCATCAGAAAATTACGAAACTTCGTGACTTTTATGGCAACATGTATGTGAACACACAAAAAAATTGAGGTCATGATTCGAGCACTTGAAGTGGTCGTAAAAAAATGAGATACACTTCTGCTCTTCTGTCAAACATGACCGACCATAGGAAATGAATGGGAAATTGACAAAAACAACAATCTACAACTTCAAACTACAATTTGCAATCTACAAATTGGCCATGATGCAGAAAAAAGTGCTCAACAATGAAGGGGTGACACTCTAAAACATCAAGATTGTGATATTGACACTCACCCACACTCACAAACAGACGCACACACGCACAAATAAACACACACCTATATATTTGTTACGGTTCAGTGACACAAATAGACATGCTCATTAAATATTATTTTACATAAAGTGTTATAATTGAATGAATTGCATTGTTTTTTTTGTTTGTTTTTTGTACAAATTCAGAATAATAAAAAAAAAATGTGTATAAAATTTGCTTCCTAGCATTCTCTTTCTAACACAATGTTTAGGTTTGACTGTAATCATAATGCAAAAACTAACACTTTAAATCACTATTAAATCTAAAACTTTAAATCACTAAAAATCTAAAACTTGATAAGAAATAGTCTTTGAGATTGTTTAAATATATGTTGAAATCCACCTATAACAAAAAAAATAAGTAAACGTGTCCATGAACAGCTGGGGAATTCACATGCCTCTCCATAGAGAACTGTACATTTCATCTAGTGGTTACAACATGGTTCTACGCTTTCTCTCCATACTCTTACCAGATGGCGCTAATCTGCCTTCAAAATTTTTTTTTGGAAGGCCTAGTCTCTATTTTAACCTAAAATACTGCTAAAAAAAAATAAAATAAAAAATTTATATATAAAAAAAGTTTGTATTATTTTCAATGGCAAAAATGGACCATAAATATTGCATAAATATTAATAAGTAACATCAAATTGGCTCAAAATACAAAATTAAAAAGAAAAAATATAACTGAACAAAAATAAATTGCATTGGTTTTACTGGGATGGAGAAAGTTTCATTTTTAGGTGTCCGGTCACTTTTGACCGGGAAGATAACAAGTGTGACTCCGAAACGAAGGCTAGTGATTACACCATGATTCTACGCTTTTTCTCTATACTGTAACTAGATGGTGCTAATTTTCTTCAAAAAATATTTTTTTTCTGAAGGCCAAGACTCTATAGTATACTAAAATACTGCATTCATAATTTTTTTTTAAAAAATTATATATATTTAGAAAAATATATATACTTTTCCATGGCAAAAATAAACCATAAATATTGCATAAATATTAATAAATTCAATCAAACTGTCTCAAAATACTAAATTAAAAAGAATAAATATTATAGAACAAAAATAAATTGCATTGGTTTTACTGGGATGGAGAAAGTTTCATTTTTAGGTGTCCGGTCACTTTTGACCGGGAAGATAACAAGTGTGACTCCGAAACGAAGAGCACCTGAGGGTTAACGTCTAATGAGACGCTTCGGTTATGGTTAAGTTTAGGTATGGTCTAGGGTAAGGGTTAGACCACTAGCCTTCTGCCCAAATATATCTGCGTCTCATTTCACGTTAAAGGTTGCCATGTGCGTTGGATATTTACGCTTTTGCAAAAGCGTCCTATATGGCGCTTTGGGATGAGAATGCATTGGTATTTTCCGCACTATATTTACATTTTATTAGCTTGACGTAAACCAAATCCTAGAATCCATACGTTGTTTGCAAGAAACAGATCCAAATTCAGTCTTTTATCCAGTGATCTTCATCTTCATTTCTCAGCAGCGACCGCAAACGTCAAATCCGCGCTGGTGATGAGTTCAAATTCAAAAAATGTGCCTTCAAGAAGCGTTACGACATGTTTTACGGCAGTGATATCAAACGTTCATTGGCTCTCGCCTGCTTCGTCACAGATATGCGACATGCCGTGTTTCAGTCGGTGTAGTACATTTGAAATGGAGAAGAGTGCGCGCCTTCAGAGAGCGAACCGAAATCAGATTAACATTTTCATGGATTAACGTTAATAACTTTAATTCTGATCTGTACCTCATGCACAACTACTATAATAGTGCCATAGGACTGCGACTGCAATCATGTGAACGACTTTTGGTAACCGGTTTTGACATTTTCACAATAAATAAATAAATTATTGTGAAATGTATACTTGTCTGTCTGTTATGTTTTTTTTCTTCATAATTGTGTTAGCCTACGTAGTTTTAAGGAATGTTTATGGGTAGGTTTAGGGATAGGAGTAAGATTAGTGGCTCAAAATATATTGTAACTCTAAAACTCATTTACCTACACATCTCAGTCCTTTACGTTTTATCCTTTTTATATTATGTATAAAATGGATATATTTGGGTTTTGGGAGTAGAATTAAGGGATCTTGTTACATGTATCTTTAAAAGTGAAAGTATACAGATATCGTTATGATATGAAATATACGTAAATAGTTAACATTTTGTAGCTGTAAAAATGTAATTATGTTACGTTTAAATGTTGCAAATACGATACGTTTTAGCATCCATCCAAACGTACAAAAACGTATGTTGTATATCTTTGAAAATAACGTATTAATACCTACGTATTAACAATGAGACCAGGCTGTTATATTAGGTTAAGGACCAACGTAATAGCACTGCTTATATGTTGGCATGTAACATAATTGCGAAATAGTTTCCTCAGAACGTATTTTATGTGATACAGTGAGTTTAACGACAGGAAAAATGATTGGCGCTGATGGTCTGCAAGGTTTATCCCTATTTAATGTGCTATAAACCAACCAGAGTCTCATCTCCCATTCATTTTGAAGCCAGTTGTGCTCGCACCATGGCAGACTCTCTATTTGCTTGGCGGACACAAACTGAACACATTCCAGAGAGGAAACAGATCTGCATGTGCCGAGATTAAAGCGCACAAGCAGATCATCTATGAAACAAAGTGTACAAACGTTGTGCAACCGTCTAGGCACATGTTACTAATGCTCTCTTTAAATAACAAAAATAATATTATGCCACTGTCTGTAGAGCAGGTTTCTGTTGGTCAATGGCGCTGTCTATTTCAATTGTCTCAAAATAGCAACGCACCAACAATGTGCCTGAACACACCTCATGTTCAGACCAGCATGCCCATGAGCGTACAAATGGCCCCAAATACATTTACTATTTAAACAACATGGCGCAATATGTGAAAATGATAACTGCATCGGGCTGAAACTAGCAGAAAATACTTGCGTTGTGTAACTCATTACAACCGAGGTATGCAGCAAAGCATTTGTGAAGCCACAACAGACAACAGTCTGGCACCAGCAACCATGCCAAATTGAGTGAAAAAATTTTATTTATTTATTTATTTATTTTTTTGATTCCAGGTTATATAGCTTTCAGAACCAGGTTACATAGCTATATTCACTGGAATCAAGGAAATGATGCCAGGTTATATAGCTTTCGGACAGTGTATCAGTGCATGGGTGATAGTTTTTTCGCTCCATGAAGGTCTACAGTATAACAGCCTTTTTTTAATTTAGGATCTATCTCATATAGCCAAGGGGTTTTACGAAAAAAAAAAAAAAGAAAAAAGAAAAGAAATTTCAGTCTCACTTTAAGCCTTAAACCAATTTGCTTGCAGATAAATCACAACATTTTTTGATTCCATGCAGAAAAGTATTTTAAAAACAATAAGACTATTGACATTGGGGTTATGAAAAGAGTCATTTAGTCGTGTAGTCGTGTTGTCGAGAGGCCAGAGAGAAGTTAGGAAGACTCAGTACAGTGTAATAGATTTTTCAACATGCCAGTGGTGATTTATTTTCAGCAGCAGGAGCTCACACAGTGCCGTCCACATGAAGTAAAAGAAAAACAAAGAAACAAAAAGAAACAATAAAAAACTTAATGTAACATATACTGGTGCTAAAACAAAAAGAAAAATGCTGTGAGCAGCAAAAACTGGCACTAAACAATGCCCAGTGGCACATCCACCGAATCATCAGCATGTCTCACTTCAAACATGATCAAACTTTTTGCACCGTACTCACAGGAGGCAACTTCCTCAAACAAGATCAATGGTTAAACAATGGTTTAAATACTCAAGTTTCCCGCCAAACACTAGTGGGCCGTACCATTGTCACGGGGTGGAACCTTTCCCCATGACCCTCACTGAATTTCACAGCAACTCATTTTCATACAACTACAACTAATGTTCACAAACTCATTGATCATACTACAAACATAAATCGATAAATCATAATAAAACCTGCATAACATACAAATGACAAACTCAAACATTTAACACCTCACACAGCACTCATGTCTCCCTCCATATTGGAACATGGTATGTCCTGGCTATGCGCACTGCCAGAACCCCAAGTCCAAAACACTGGCTCAGACAGGTTGCTCTAACATGTACTATAATATGCAAATGTCTATCAATAAAGAAATAGTTGACTCGGTTATCATTTGAAACATTTACACCTTAAACACTCAATGTTGAAATTGTCCATTCATAAAAATAGCACCAGGTTGGCACACTAGTGATGATGTCCTTGACCTGGTTCATCATCACAGAAACATAAAAAGTTTTTGGGCTGAGAGTGTCATTTAGTAGCCTATTCATGACATGATTTCAACTTTACTGGCAGCTTGGACATGACAAGATTCACATTAAAGATGTTATCCACTCTGTGTTAAAACCCAGAACAGTCTGAAGAACAGTTTTTTTTTTCTTCTTTTGTGCTTTTGCTGTGGATTTAACCCTCATTCAGGAGTAAGCGTATTGGAAATGAGAGAGCAGTGACAGAAAAATATGGGGGACCTTGGCCTTCTAGAAGTGTTTCTCGACCCGCACCTCTCGGGATGCTTCACACACACACAACTATCGATCTTTTGTCTTACACTTCACTGTTAAAAAAAAAGAGAGAGAGAAAGAACTTAAGAAATTGGATAAGACAGTTTGCATGCCTTTTTTTAGTTTAATTAATTTACATTATAAATGTTGGGCCTGAACTTATTTTTGTGCACGTGTGTGTGAAATAAATTAGTACTTCAACAAGGATGCATTAAATTGATCAAAAGCAACAGTTAAGGCATTTCTAATGATAAACAAATAATTATTTGAACTTTAATCTTTTATCAAATGATCCTGATTATTATTTGATGAAAGGTGAAAGTTCAAATCATGGTTTCAACAACAATATTAAGCGGCATAATTGTTTTCAACATTGATAATACTATGTTTCTTGAGGAACAAATCAGCATATTAGATTGATTTCTGAAGGATCAACCCGGTCTCATCCCAAGACGTCATATAACTGACGTTTTGGGACGTCTTTTGACCATACGTCAATATTCGCCTTTTTAGGGCCCCCTTAAACGTCGGTAGATGAGGTTATGGGATCCTAACTCTACCCCATACCTAAAACCTAACCCTAAACCTAACCCGTCACCTAACTGACGTTAAAGGTAAAGCGTCAGTTGTATGACGGCCCGGGATCGCCATCTACCGACGTTTAAGGGGGCCCTAAAAAGGCGGATATTGACGTATGGTCAAAATACGCCCCAAGACGTCAGTTATATGACGTCTTGGGATGAGACTGTGTTAGAAGGATCATGTGACACTGAAGACTGGAGTTGTGATGCTGAAAATTCAGCTTTGCCATTGCAATAATAAACTATATTTTAATAATTAATTCGTATTTTAATTTTATATTTTATACTGCAAAAAAACAAACAGTTATAGGCTATAGTATATCGTAATTTAAAGGCTGCCCTGAGATGCTTTATTTGTGTTACGAATACAGTAGAACATTAAAAAAAACTACTGTAAAAACTAAAATAAATCTCTGGTTGTTTTTCTGCACTGTATACTTGATCTAAGAACCATGTGTTACAGTGTTCATTTCCCATCTTACTGATCGCAAGCTTGTGTGTGTGGCTCTGCGCAGTGTCTTATTTCATACACTGTCATGCTCATCAACTTCTATGGTTTTAAAATATCTGGTGGTTGATGCTGCGCTAAATTGGAGTCGACATGGTAGGTTGAAGCAGCTTTGAGGTTATTGAGGAGCCTGTCGGTCGGCTCTGTATTTTAAGCTCATTACAAGTATCAACTCTCATTTTCTCAGAGTGAAAGAGATACGGAAACGAATGGTGAGAGATAGAATGAATAACTGAATAAATATTAGTCCAGCAGGGCTCTTCTCTAGGGTGGGTCACCAGTGTTTCTTGGGAGATTGAGAGTGAGAGAGAAGGAAAGGGGTGACTCTCATGAGAGAGAGATGGAGGAAGAGGAAGTGGTAAACACTCTCATGGAGGGGAGAGGAAAGTATCCAAACCCCTGAAGCAGAGATCTCTCTGTCCCTGCGGATGGTTTTACTGTTGTATTTCACTTCTTATGCGTGATGGCATAAATCATCTTCAGTCTGCTGACTTCCCGACTGCCTCATTCACAGCCCACATTTGTTAAAATATTGTATGGTAATGAAAAGACTTTGCTCGTTTACAAAAACGCCACCCATGGAAATGCTTCATATCGCTTAAGTATTACACCTCATAATAAAAGAACTTTGCTTGCTATTATTATTTAAGAACATTTTAAAATGTTGAACGGTATATTTATGGCTTCATTCACAATTTTGGATCATAAAAGAAATCACTAAAATGGACATCTTTAACTGCATCTTTATGTATTTTATTGCAATATGAGGAACATTATAATACTGGTTCGGTATTGTGCTGTGTAAATGAAATGTTTCTTATTGCGTGGAGCGGAGATATCCCTGTCTGTAAGCAAGACAGGCTCATTTTTCTTGCTGTCAGATGCGAGAGTATCTCTGTTTTCTGTCGCTCACATTTGCACAAACATGTCGGGCCCAGTGGTGACAGGATCAGGTCTGAACCTCGTGTGTGGTGGTCCTGAGCAGATGACTGATGGCTTGCACTGACACCTTCCATCTGCCTGAAAAAACAAATCTCAATGTCTCTCACTTAGTGAATAAGATGCACTTAGAACATAAGTTAAGGGAGCTGTATGTAAGCACTTTATTTTAAATAATCATAAAATGGCCCTGATATGTCACTAGACATTAAGAATCATGTTCATTTCAAATAATTATATCACTGAAAACAGTAGTCCAGCCAGGATATTGTCATTTGAAAAGTGAAGTTGCAGCCCTCAACTGATGTTGATGTTGTCATGTTGTTTTTTGGTTTGATGCTCCACCCTCCACCAATCTACCAATCATGAAGTCAGTGGTGTTGTAGCATCCGGGTTGCCAACGCTGCAACGTGTGGATAAAAAAAATCCAACGTGTTGGATCCTGCAGCCTATCTGGCAACCTGGAGTTATGGGGGAGGGAGAGGGGATGCACCGCTCTACAGTAATTTGTGAGTGATTGCAGTAACAGTTTTGGCCTCAATCTTATGGTGCGTTCACACCAGACGCGAATAACCCGTCAGGTGCGAATGATTTCAATGTCAATGCAAAGACGCATTATGCGCGTAAAAAAAATCCTGTGGCGTGGTAGACGTGAATACGCCTCATTCATGCGTCAAGTTCGCACGGTCTGGGGTAGGGGTAGGACGCTCAGGGGTAATTGAGCGTCTGGCGCGTTAAGCGCGAACGATTTAGTTAGTGCTTTGGCATCAATTCGTGCGGAACCAATCAGGAGCCTGCTGCTTGCTCACGTGGTGAAGGATCTGGATCTGACTAAAATAAAACAATAAAACTATTCATAATTAAACCCATATAAACCATGAAAATACTAATATTTTTTAATAAAATAAAATACTATACAAACTAACATATAGACCCCTTTTGCGCCGACATCACAGTTACGTCACGGCGCTAGCTGGAGGCAAAACAAAGTGAAAACTGGAGGCGGCCAATACAAAACAGCACAGATTCGGCTACATAATGTGGAGCTTAAATAATTGTTACTATTATTAAATGTCATCTTGTTGTGTTGTTTGGTGCAAGAATTGATGAAAAATGAATATGCTGTATCTGGAACTTTTATGCTACGTTCACACCGGACGCGAATCGCGCGTCAAATTCGCGCCTGACGCGTCTAGTTTGACGCTTGACCACTAGTGTTAATTCGCGTGTCAAGAGCGAAACTGCCGCGCGTAAAGTTTGAAGCGAAATTTACGCGCGTCAGAATCAAAATCCGTTGACGGCCATTGTTTTTATGTCGACCGAGCATTCATCAAGAGAGTTACCGCTCTGTATTTACTCTGGAGAGCAGAACAGCGGCGTGGGGATCATCGTCGCCGTATATTTGTGTCCACCGGATCCTTCAGAGTCGAACCGTTTGGCGAGTTTCACCATTTGCTCGCTCCAGGAGCTGCACTGGATGACGGCTGCTGTCAGCGGTACTTCCGCCTGTCACGCGCCCAGTTTGATGACCTGTTGTCCCGCATCTGAGCGAGGATCACCCTCGCCCTCATCCATCTAATCTAGCTGTCATTTATTTTTGTTTTGATGATAAATAGAGCCAGCTTTCAAAAGTTATTAACCTGTCCTGTGATTTTTTTTCTCTCTCACGTCCAGACACGAATTTATGCACATATATGTTGATAGTCTTTACAACATAATACTATTTATAGATATGGAATGAATAACATTCAATACAAAATGAACATGTCTCGTATATAGAAATAATGTTTTAAGTGATGAAACATTTGCTTTGTTGTGCATAATCCCACCATGCATTTAGTCATATACAAAATAATTTATTGAAGCATCCAGACACTTCACCACGTGAGCAAGCAGCTAGGCTCCTGATTGGTTAACGCGGCGCGAATTCACGCCAAAGTTCAGATTTTTTAACTCGGGCGGCAGACGCGAATTCGCGTCAAACGCGTGAATGCACAATGCTCAATTCGCGCCAACTTGACGCGCGAATGAGGCGTATTCGCGTCTTCCGCGCCGCGCTCCACGCCTCATTCGCGCCGCAGGAGTTTTTCACGCGTGTAAAGCGTCTTTGCATTGACTTAACATTGAAATCATTCGCGCCTGACGCCCTATTCGCGTCCGGTGTGAACGTAGCATTATTTCTAGAAAATATTCACATCATTAAAATCGCACTGTAATGTCACTCTTTACATTGTCGTGGTCTCGGCGCTGGCTCGGCAGAACTGTGGATCGTGCACACAAGTCTTTTACAGGAAGATCTAAAGATTTATATGCCCTCAGTTTCTCTTTACGATCGGTTTCTCTATAAGGTAGGTGTAGAAGTCAGGCCACTCAACCGAGGTAACGTACGTTAATCCTGTCAGATCATCCATGCATTGAGTGCATTGAGTAGGCGGCTACGGGTCGGCCAATCTGGTTCCGTCCGTTAAAAATAACTTTTGGAAATAACAATCGCGGTCCTGGACACTGAGTGACCTTACACATTAACATAATATCAGATTTTCTCCAGTCATTGTTAAAAAACAAGCTAACAATCCTTGCTAACTAGCGTTAGTGAAGCGGCCAGAGGGATCTTTCTGCCTCCACCTAAGCTCCGCCCACAAAAAAATGTCACCATGTTTACCAACTGTAAAAGGGTCTATAACAAATGAACAGAGTAACCAATAACGTTCACTTGCAAAGCAGAAACATCTCTGAGTTTAAAGCTCTCACTTTGGAGATTAATTGTAATTTAATAGTTTTCCAACATTATTTTCTAGTAGGCCTGTGGTTGAATGACACTATAGAGGTTTTTAGAGGCACCACAGAGTGGCCTGTTTGGAAGCTCATTGCTCATTGGCTGCTGCCTTAAGGGTCTTCATGGGATGGCCGGCTCTATGACTTACCTCCCCAATTATCTCCTCTCCATCTTCAGTGGGCTCTGCAGTCGCTCCTGCAGCTCGGCTTCTCTAATGGACCCCTCCACGTGCAATCTGCCCATAGTCACTGGAGCATATGCCAGTCAATAACAGTATGAGCCCTCTGCATTGGGCACGGGGCGTGCTTAATTAGCCACCCCAACTGTTAGAGGAGGAAAGGGAAATGGGTCTTAAGTAAGAAATTGTAATTTGAGGAATCATCAAGTTTCATTCCCCAGTCCCAGCTTCCAGGGCTCTGTGGATGTGTCTAGTTTTCCTCTTTTTTTTCTTTTCCATACTGCTCTCGACCTCCCCTGGCAGCCTGCCTGGTGGATTCAGACCAGCACTGAGCAATTAGTACTTTCCACTTGGGATATGGGCTTAGCATTTTACCCGTATCTAAATCAGTTTGAAGCCCTGATGTCATCTAGCCCTGATAGATGTTTGCTCGGACACCTGTCTGTGCCAGGAGGAGGGAGCAGGTGATGGAAACGAGCAGAGAAATAGTTTCATGTGGCTCACTTCATATAGTTTCATATTTTTAATCGTATTTATGGGGAGGGCATTTCAGATTTTTTTGAGGGTTACACAGTCACTGTTATATGAACGTTAGCCTGCCATCTATGAGAGAAAGACTGATATGCTGATATAACATGCTCTCACCTACTCAGATAAGTGCCTTTCACTGAAGTAAATTTTTTGACTGAAGAACATTTTTCAGCAAATGTTTCATAATAATTTTAACTCCGCCAGTGGGCTTGCGTAGTTTGGTAACACACATCTATCTGTCTGTCAACCAAAGTTCTCATCCAGTTCTCATCCCGAGGTGTCATATACTGACGCTTTTGCCAATGCGTATACATCCAAAGCACATGGCACCCTTTAGCATCAATATGAGACGCAGATATATATGGGCCAGAAGGCACATCTAACCCTACCCCAGACCCAAAGCGTGTTATATTGACGCTAATGGATGCCATGTGCGTTGGTTTTATACGCATTGGCAAAAGCGTCAGTATGAAGCCTTGGGATGAGAATGCGTTGAAATCAACACTATCTCACGACCAATTCGTACGAATTCGACGCATGATTAAAAAGTGGCTAATTCGTACTAATTCGTACGACCTCACTCGTACTAATTCGTACGATTTGTCTAAACCCACGTGATGGTTAGGTTTAGGGGCGGGGTAAGGGGTAGGTCATTCGTACGAATTCATACGAATTGGCCAATTCGTAAAATATGTACGATTTAGCAAAATCGTATTAATTCGTACGAGTGAGGTCGTATGAATTGTTACGAATTAGCCACTTTTTAATCATTCGTCGAATTCGTACGACTTGGTCGTGAGATCGGGTTGGTTGAAATATATGTCTATGTACCCGACTGTTTATGTGTCATAAATCTAATGCGTTTTTTGTGTTGTTGACTTCAAGTTTTGTGTTGTCCAAAATGTCGGTAAAAATTCAGATGGCTTGATGAAATATTTCCATTGCACTCAGTGACTTCAAACTTTAAAGCCCAGGAAAATCGGCCCAATATAGGCTTATCCAATCAGCGGGGAATGTCTCTGCGCGTCTTTCCGCATGGCAAAGGGATTGTGATTGAAGGCAATACATTGTCTCATGTATTAACTTGTATATTCATCTGACTCCATAAATGAAAAGGTTTTAATCATATCTGTGATCATTAAATGAGCGATTGTTTGACTATTCTTTTGACTCTTTACTGGAAATAATGACAGAGACGATTAGAATAAAATTTACAATTTATTATTTCAGGTAAATGTATCATGTGAATTTCATAATCAATTCAAAGATTATCAATACAAAACATCACATGCTCAGTCTGGAAAACTAAAAAATCTTAAAAACTTAAACTCTTTGGAAACTCTTTTATCAAACTATTTGGAAATGCCACATTTATACCAGTCGTCCTGAGACATTTCAAATGATACTAAACATTGTATAATACTCAATGATAATTATTCACATTAAACCAGAGTGGGGGATGAGGAGAAGAAATGTAGATTAGGATGAGGGAGGTGAGACCTTAGTCTCGATGCTGTAAGGGGAGTTCAAATGTTAATTTGCAGCATGGTCCTTTGGCCGTGTGTCCACCAAAGCGTTTTTAGCTGAAAACGCTAGACGCTCTACTGAAGACGCCGTGCTTTGGGCGCTTGAGAGCGTTTTGGCAGCGCAGCGTTTTTTCTGTTGAGATGTTTTGTTGCTATGATACAGAATATATGCAGCAGTTTGAATGTTGTGACAGTTGGTCGGTGTGGTTTAGTCCCGCCCCCCCTCCACTGTGAATGGACGGCTGGGTAAAATGTGACAGTGATGAGCGCTGCGTTTTATCCAAAGTTGAACATTTTTCAACTCCCAGCGACCAGTAAAAACGCTGGCCGCTCGGCGCTTCAGCGTGAAAAAAACGCTCAGCGCCTCGTCACGCTCATGGCGTTTAAAAAATGCGCCGCTCCCATTGAAAAAAATTGAAAACATACGCCAGGGGCGTGGAAAAACGCTTTGGTGGATACATGGCCTTTGTCCACTCGAGGAGTGGTCGTTCTTCAACTAGTTTTTCCAATCTTACAAAACTAAACTTCCCATTACTGATAACAAGATTTAGAATAGCCTGAAAGAGAATATGTTTTTCTTCTTCATCCAGATCGAATTTTGGTCAAATATTCATTGAGGGTGGCCTTCCAATTTTTGGATACATAACTTTTTCATCAACACATATGTGTCTGGGGTTACATCCAAATATCTTGCTGCTAAGAACTCTTCTGTACTTTTCTGTTTGTCTTCAGACTTTGGGCATTTGTTAAGTGTTTGACCCATGTGTTCTCTTTTCCTGTTAGACTCTGTATCCACTGGCTCCATGTGTACAGTACGTCTAGACTCATGAGCTGGTTAACGGTGCCGGCCCGAGCCAGAGCCTTTAGCACCCTGGACCAGCCCCTTCTGTCCCCCCACTTTGATTTCCAATATGTCCAACTATGCAGACAGATGGCGAGAGAGTAAACACTTCCTCCACGAGGCATAATATACAAAACACTCTTGGTCCACTGAGTCCCTTCAAATTGGCACAGGATGGAGCACAGGGTAAAAATTGGGGTGTAATGTAATAGAATATTTGATTGGCCTCCACAGAGCAGGTTACTGGGACTCGTGCCATGGTTAATGCAACCGTGTTTGGCTGCCATTCTTTTTCCTGCTTCTCTCCTTCCAAATATTATTTGATAACCTTACCATTTCCTTCTCCATGGCTCCTTCTCTGGTTGTCCAAAATGCTTGCTGTATTACAAATGTTGGGACTGTTTGCTCTGGCCTTTCTGATGGTGTAAACTCAGCTTGTCAGACTGAGAATGAATCATTATGGCTCGGCTGGATCTCCTAACCAGGCAATGAGAGTGGACATGTTTAAGTAGGAGTTTGCTTAGAGGATTAGTGCAGCTTTTTGTTTGTGCAAGTGGGTGTGTGTGTTTAGTCTTGTTTGTGTGTAGAGACAGCAGTTAATCTGTGACAAACAAATGAACTGTTAGAGTCATCAGTCTGCCTTGCACATATTTGCCCACTTTAGATGATGCATCTAATTTGCAGACTAGTTGTGGAAGAACAAGAGATTTCATCAACATTGGAAAGGTTTGATTTATTTGTTAAATACAGCAACCTTTTTTAAGCCTGGAATGCATATTGACTTAGAATATGCTGACTCTCTGAATATTACATAATTTATTGACATTTCAACTCGTATAAATCCAAGAGATCATAGCAAATCATGTTGGATGTCATTTTTACTAACATGCCACGTAAATACACACCGACTGCTATTTTTTGCAATGATGTCAGTGATCACCATGTGATTGCTTGTATATACAAAACTACCCTAACTTGAACCTTGTTATGCTTTTAAAAGGTTTTTTAATGAACAGGCATTTTTTCATGATCTGTATGACTGGAGACTGTCTGTCTGATACCTGATGTGGAACATGCTTGGGAATATTTTCACAATGCCTTTTCAACTATTTGTAATAAGCATGCTCCTGTAAAGAAATTTAAGATTAGCGGGAGGAATAATCCATGGTTTACCTAGGAGTTAAGCTTTATGATCAGAGAAAGTAATGTTGCATGGGGCAAAGCTCAAGCTACAAATTCTACTGCTGACTGGACTGTTTTTAGAACTTAAATACACAAGCATGACCAGAAAAGCAAAATCAGATTACTATCTAAAAAATGTGTCTGAAAATCGTAATAACCCCTCTAAATTCTGGAAGCAAATTAAGTCTATGTCTGGCTCTAATTATTTTTTAGGTCTCTCACAACATATTTTTGTAAATTCAATTGAAATTAAAAACAAATCTGACATAATTGGACGTTTTAACTATCACTTTGTATCAGCTGCCTTTATTCTTAATGAGTCCAAATTAAGTTGTCATTGTTCTGACTCCAACATTGAAGCACCATCGGAAACCTTTGTTTTTAGACCATTTTAAAAGAGGATGTCTGTATTGCTCTTGACCCCAAAAAATCAACAGGACCAGACAACCTAGAACCCCTTTTTATTGAATTTTCCCAAATTATGGAAGGCACCCTAGGTGCTTCCAGTTCCTTTGCTAAAGGGTGGTAAACCTTCATATCTTCACAATTATAGGCCAATTTACAAATTCTTTATTCTGGCAAAAATTGGAAGCTCAAGTAAACTATCGATTAAAAGAAAACTTGGTAGAACACAATATTTTAACTGATCAGATTTTAGAGCTGGACACAGCACAGTTAAATCAACTTTGTTGCTATTAAATGACATAATAAATGCCTTAGACAAAAGCAAAATTGTGCTGCTTTACTTGTGGATCTGTCCATTTGACTCTGTTGACCTTGATCTATTGCCAAATAGATTTAGGAACATTGGAATAGGAAACACAGCCATTAATTGGTTCAAAAACTTCAAAATCTTACAGAATGAAGGTTTCCTCAAGGTTTGATTTTAGCCCCTATTTTATTTTCTATATTCACAATTAATATTGGAAAGGGTGTGCAAACTGCTAAACTACACCTTTATGCAGATGATGTGATAGTTGCCCCTTCATTGAACCAAGGCATAAAATACCTCTAGTTAGCCTTCAAACATGTTTCACGCACAACCATTTCTAGGGTTTACAAAGAATGGTGTGAAAAAGGAAAAACATCCAGTACGTCCTGTGGGCAAAAATGCCTTGTAGATGCTAGAGGTCAAAGGAGAATGGGCCGACTGATTCAACCTGATAGAAGCAGAAGATCCCACCAATTACCACTCAACTCCACTACAAATAGGGAAAAGGCTACATTTTGCAAGAGCTCAGGAAAATTGGACAGTTAAAGACTCGAAAAATGTTGCCTGGTCTTATGAGTCTCGATTTCTGTTGAGACATTCAGATGGTAGAGTTAGAATTTGGTGTAAACAGAATGAGAACATGGATCCATCATGCCTTGTTACCACTGTGCAGGCTGCTGGTGGTGGTGTAATGGTGTGGGGGATGTTTTCTTGACTGTATACTTTTTTAGGTGCACGAGGCACAACTGGAGCGACCTGCTTGATCTCAAGCACGGTCTCATGTGCCTTGAGGTGAAGGATATGGCAGCTCTTCGCATGGGTGGTTAGGGAAATATCTTCCCTTCTAAACAAGGGAGCGATTCAGGTGGTGCTGCCCAATCTGATCAATCAGGGATTTATTCTTGTTATTTGCTGGTCCCAAAGAAGGACGGCTCTCTCTGCCCAATCTTGGACCTCTGTGTGTTGAACAAACATTTAAGGAAATACAATTTCCCCCATGAGAGGACAAACCTAAGTGCACTAGGGCTTCCCCGTATGTGGTTGCTACTATACAGAATGCCAGGGTCGTTTCTACATGGTCCGTATATGGCTGTG
Source organism: Pimephales promelas (assembly GCF_988280905.1). NCBI lineage: Eukaryota > Metazoa > Chordata > Actinopteri > Cypriniformes > Leuciscidae > Pimephales > Pimephales promelas. The sequence goes on along the minus strand of NC_142789.1, from coordinate 15,354,902 downwards.
CTAAAAAGTGTCAAGTGTTCGAAGGGTGGTGTGATGGGCACACTCTTACATCATATCAGTGTGCTGTTCCTGATATTTTGCGTTTCCTTCAGGACCTTATTGATAAAGGCAGGCCTTTTTCCACCATTAAGGTCTACCTGGAAGCGATTTCTGCTTGTCATGTGGGTTTTGAGGGCTCAACAGTTGGGCAGTATCCTCTAATCCGCAGATTTATGAAGGGTGCCGGTCACTCTTTTCCAGTCATCAGAAGAACGGTCCCTGAATGGGACCTCTCCATGGTGCTGGAGGCTCTGTCTCAATTCCCTTTTGAGCCCCAGGGAAATATTTCCTTAATGCTGCTGTCTTTCAAGACAGCTTTGCTCTTGGCCTTGGCATCAGCTAAACGTGTTAGTGAGTTACATGCACTCTCGGTCCATTCCTCGTGCACTAAATTCTCTCTTGGTGGAGAGAAGGTTTTCCTTAAGCGTAATCTGGCCTTCATGCCTTCATGTTAGAGATGTCCGCTTTTCACCATCCACCCTTCACCTCTGCGGAGGATCAAAGCATGAATGCCCTGTGTCCTGTCCGTGCCTTACAGACATATTGGCTAGGACCAGTGCTTTCCGGAAGAGTGACCAGCTCTTTATTTCATGGGCACCCTCTCGCAAGGGGAATCCCATCTAAGCAAAACCTCTCACATTGGCTTGTGGATGCTATAATTTTGGCATGTGAATCGAAAGTAGTGCAGCCCCCAGGGGACATCAGAGCTCATTCCACGAGGGGCTTAGCTGCCTCTTGGGCCCTGTTCAGGGAGTATCACTGCAGGACATCTGCTCTGATGCCACCTGAGCTTTTTCCCCATACGTTTGTGTGTTACTACTGTCCGGATGTCACTAGAACCTAGGTAGCACATTCTGTTTTGGAGGTGGGGTCATCTTATTAACCCCAGTGATGGGTAGGTTTAGGGACGGGGTTGGGGTAGGTCATATATTTATATACAGTAATCTAACGTTAAGTCAACAGCGTTCATAATCACTGAAAAGTGATTATGCATGTTGATTGCACTCCAAAAATGGAAATACGAATTGGCGTATCATACATACGCCATTTCATGAGATCAGTCTGCCATAGGTGGATCTCGAACAAGAGATAGAATAATAGGTAACTGTTATAACCCCGGTTCTGCAGAGGTCAGATACGGATGCCCTTCCCCTAGGTGGATCTCTCTACTCAATGTTTCAGAGAACCAGGGTTACAACAGTAACCTATTGTTTGTAAGAGTCTGTGTTTGCGTCTGTGCATTTAATATCTCTTTGATGTTCTCTGGGGAGATTTTGGTCTTTACCATCTCACATCTGATTACATTAGTCAAAACAGTCTTGCGGTGTATTTTATACGGAAGCCCTGAACCGCAACCTAAAAAAAAAAAAAAATATAGCATTTCGAGATTAAAGTCGAAATGTTTCGAGATTAAAGTCGAAATGTTTCGAGATTAAAGTCGGAATGTTTCGAGATTAAAGTCGAAATGTTTCGAGATTAAAGTCGGAATGTTTCGAGATTAAAGTCGGAATGTTTCGAGATTAAAGTCGAAATGTTTCGAGATTAAAGTCGAAATGTTTCGAGATTAAAGTCGGAATGTTTCGAGATTAAAGTCGAAATGTTTCGAGATTAAAGTCGGAATGTTTCGCGATTAAAGTCGAAATGTTTCGAGATTAAAGTCGAAATGTTTCGAGATTAAAGTCGGAATGTTTCGAGATTAAAGTCGAAATGTTTCGAGATTAAAGTCGGAATGTTTCGAGATTAAAGTCGGAATGTTTCGAGATTAAAGTCGAAATGTTTCGAGATTAAAGTCGAAATGTTTCGAGATTAAAGTCGAAACATTGTGCATTCATAACAGTGCGCGTCCACTGGCTCAGAGCGCGCGTGTGTGTGTGTGAAGTCGAACTGCCATGGATAAACACAAAATAGTAGCTTTTTACTTTTATCTGGGCTTTCAAAAAAATCTACACACGTCACACGTGCTAGTGGCAGTGTTTCTGAGGTGTTTTCGTGCTCGTCTAGTCAACACTATCTGGGTCGAGAACACAACAGGAACTTTTCGGTGTCCCTCTTCACCGTAAATACGCTCTGGATACATTTTAAGTGCATCATTCTGTATCCAATCATTTGGCCGGATCCTGTGATTTCCTAAGATTTAATAACCACTTATGGTTGAGGAGAGATTCTCTGATATGATTGTAAAGCACTTTGAGTGTAGGCATATATGAAAGCGCTATATAAATGCCCTATTCATTCATTCATTCATTCATTCATTCATAAAGCTGGATTTCTCCATCCAGTCTGAAAAGTGTTTTCCGTGTTGGTTTTCCTATAGGCTAAAGTCTATTCCGGCGCATTATATTTTATAACAATAAAGTAAGATAAGTAATTCAGATAAAAGTAAAAAGCTACTATTTTGTGTTTATCCATGGCAGTTCGACTTCACACACACACGCGCGCGCGCGCGCGCTCTGAGCCAGTGGACGCGCACTGTTATGAATGCACAATGTTTCGACTTTAATCTCGAAACATTTCGACTTTAATCTCGAAACATTTCAACTTTAATCTCGAAACATTCCGACTTTAATCTCGAAACATTTCGACTTTAATCTCGAAACATTTCGACTTTAATCTCGAAATGCTAGATTTTATTTTTTTTATTTTTTACAGATTTTTTTTTTTTTTACAGATTTTTTTTTTTTTACTGACTTTTTTTTTTTTAGGTTGCGGTTCAGGGCTTCCGTAATTTTAAAATCTCGCTGTGCAATTTTTGCACAAGCTCTTGGACAGCTACAACAAAAGAATGAACTATTTAATATCTCTGCCACAATATTTATGTAGTTTTTATTTAATTAATTATTTATTCAGTATTATGCAATTAATCAGTATTATGCAATTAATAACAAAGTAATTGTGATTAATTAAATAAAACAGCATATAATCAATTTGATAATTTGTATCAATATTAATTATAAAATTATTTATTTAATTTACAATAGCAATGTCACCTTCACCCTTAACCGTCTCTCTTCAACCCACACACACACACACACACACACACACATCATTTCACAAGCAGACAGTTCCTCATGCTGTGCCAATACATGTCACTCTTTATGAATCATGCAACTTAAACAAATTTACAAGCTTTGATTCAGCAGAGTGGAAGACTTTCGGCCCCGCAGGTGGTCACAAACTCAGTCTCAGCATCCAATGGTCATGACTGACCCCCCCTAGCCTCTCACATTGCCCTTAGAGCAATTTGCTCACTTACACAAACACACACATACACACACTCTCTCTGACAGGACAGCAGGGGTCGTTGAGGGGGGTGAGTGTGTTTAGGGTGGAAGTCAGACAGGGCAAAATTTACTCCCATTAAAAGCTCTCAGGAGCACATGAAGGGCACGCTGCAGGGGGTTCTCTTCCCCACTCTGTATCTCTTTTTATTTCTATTTCTTCATCATATCCACTAAACAAAGTCAGCTACCCATTTTCTATTAGAGGATTTGATCCAACCAGAGATTTCTCTATATCCATGAGCCCACGTTACCTTTACAGTATAACACTGGCTGTACACGGCTGTAAACAGTAGAGAACACTTGACACCTCAAAGTTAATTGACAACAGGAGAGAAAAATCACAAATGCTTCTTCTAGACAGCAATGAAGTTAAATGGAAGTCAAATGGAGACTTTATCCTTCTTATGAGGTTTTCTCCTGAAAAAAAATACCCCATTTTTAGTAAAATATCTAAACATTCTTAAATAGACACATTTACTCAAGAAGTGAAATTTCACTAGAAATTAAGCGTTGTTTTTTTGTTTGTTTTTTTGCAAAAACAATATCAAAAGTAAGTGAGTTTATGCTTAAAACAAGAACAAATATCTGCCAATGGGGTAAGAAAAAATTAAACTTGTTTTCCTTGTCAATTAAGGAAAATTGTTAATTAATAAAATTAAATTATTAATTCGTTTAGTTATTTATTCTTGTTTTAGGCATTATCTCACTTAATTTTGATACATTTTTCATAAAAACAAAATTTATTTTAAGTCCATGGCATAGAACTGACCATGAGGACTGATCAAGGTGGAGCCGGAGAGACAAGGGAGCCTGGTGGAGTCATAGGGATGACGGTCCCAGGTGGAGCCAAAGGGCCGAGGATCTAAGGAGAGCCAACTGGTCGGGAGCTGGAGTGACGGGCAAGAAAGTTATAGGCGGAGTTATTTGGTTGATACTACTGGGCTGGACTGCCAAACTCGAGGACCACAGCACATCCATTTTAACTCCTAGACATCAGGAACAGGAGACCAAAAACTTTTTGCCGACTTTTGAGCATTCAGACATTTAATGGACATTCTAGTTGGCAAAGCTACAATCCCGGATAAGTGCTCAAAGAGATGTAAATGAGGGAAACGAGTTGGTGTGCTTGTGAAATTCTGACAGCGTGGATTCAGGACTCATCAATCACCTGGTGATTATCCACTCTCTACCAAATAAAACAGACAAACTATTCCTCCTCACCCGCACAAACAAGGGCTTTTTAAACTCTACTGCTCTTTGCTTCACGGAAACATGGCTGATGGGCCATGTTACATCTAACAGGCTTCAAGTGGTTTAGAGCGAAGTTATCTGGGAAAATGAGAGGCGGTGGATTATGTTTTTGTATCGACGAAAGCTGGTGTGCAGCCCTAATTTGGTAGCACTCTTCAGTAACTGTATGCCTTTTTATTTGCCGCAGGAGTTTTCCTAGTTTATTCTCGTGAGTGTGTACATCCCTCCTGACGCATGTGTGAGCGTGGCTTTGCAACAGCTGGCTGATCAGATCACACACACGGAGCAACTCTTACCTGGACTCTTTCATTATTCTCTGTGATTTAAAAGAAATCTAATATCAGCCATGAGCTTTCTACATACAGCACATCACATCACATCACATTCCCCACCAGGCACAGTAAAACAGTGTAGCAATTGTCCAGTATGTTAAAGGATGCATATCACTCTGTCCCCTGAGCGGCTCTGGGACTCTCTAATCACTGTTGGTTCATCTTCTCCCAGCCTAAGCAGAAACTTAAATCTGCTAAGCCTGAAGTAAGAACTGTAAAGAGATGGACCAATGAAAAAGAGCGGGATTTACAAACCTGTTGCGACTGATTGGAGTGTTTTGAGGCTACAGCCACTGATCTGGATGAGCTCTCAGACACTGTGATATCCTATGTCAGCTTCTGTGAGGACGTGTGTTCCCACCAGGACTTATTTAACATATAACTACAATAAGCCATGGCTCACCGCAAAACTCATACAGCTTCGCCAGGCCAAAGAGGATGCCTGCAGGAGTGGGGACAAAGCCTTATACAAACAGGCCAAAATCACACTGAATAAGGAGATAACAGTAGCTAAGAGAAGCTACTGTGAAAAGCCATCACCAGCCACAAGACACCATCCCCCAGCACTGTGGAGAATCAACAACTGGAGATTTAAAAAGTCTGGTCTCACACCCCACACAACCATCAACACCCCCTCCTGCCTTTCAGCCTGCACTTAAGATTTGTGAGGAGGATGTACGCCGGGTCCTCGGGAAACAGAAGATATGTAAAGCAAAAGGCCCAGACTGCTCACTACCCTGTCTCAAAGCCTGTGGCTCATCCATCTTCACACTGATCTCCAAAAGATCACTAGAGCTGTGTGAAGTCTCCTCCTGCTTCAAATGCTCTACCATCAGCCTTGTACCCAAGAAACCAAAAATGACAGGACTAAATGATGCAGTGTATGTGGTCATGAAGTCATTTGAGAGACTGGTGATGGCCCACCTGAAGGACATCACTGGACACTTTTTGGACCCCCTACATTTTGCTTGTCAAGCAAACTTGGGACTTAAGCAAGGATCTTGTTTGTGGATGATGTTGAAAGTGGACTCCACTTTCAACATCATCATCCCGTTTACCCTCCTAAATAAACTTGACACAGCTCTCTGTACCCATCAGTCAGTGGATCATTAACTTCCTGACAGACAGGCAACAGCTATAGTGAGGCTAAGAAAACTCACATCTATGACCCTCACTATCAGCACTGGCACTCCTCAGGGTTGTGTTCTCTCCCTACTGCTGTTCTCCATCTACACAAATGATTGCACTTCCAAATACTCCTCTGTCAAGCTCCTGAAGTTTGCAGACAGCATCACAGTCATTGGCCTTATCCAAGACTTTGACGAGTCTGCTTACAGACAAGAGGTTGAGCAACTGTCTGTCTGATGCAGTCACAACCTGGAGCTGAACACACTCAAAACTTTGGAGATGATTGTGGACTTTATAGTCAGGGAGCCAAAGTCTCAAAAATGGGTTGAACCTGACATGGTCTGCCATACTTTTTATTTGTGTTTTTTCTGTTAACTTTGACCCTAAGAACAAATAATTGGAGGGTCTGCTCTGCCGGAAATATCGCGAAAAAAAATTGTGGCCATTTTAGTGTACGCACCCTTTATTTTTTATCAGAAAAATGTGAAAAATTATTTTTTTCATCAAATCCTTAGTGGGTTGGGTAGGTTCTCAATAAATGCATTCCAGATACACAGAACACATGTGCGGACAACATACACTGAAAAAATAATTCTTAAAACACATTTCTACATGATTTTGCATCAATTTAATGCAAAAAAACAGGCGTTTTTTCACTTTTTTCCCACTATTTTCATCTTTACTTCATTGGCAATCAACTATTCCATTAAGTTATGACATCAGGCAATATGCCATTCTTTTCACCAAACACTATACTCATTCCACATAAAAAATGATAAAAATCCAAACAAAATCAATGGATCTGTGATGATTTCACTACTAGTTGGCGATCAACAGGCTCAGAATTTCAATAGAATTTTAGACTACTCTCAAAATTCTTAAAAACATGCTGGATATTTAGCATCATGGCTCACTTACAAACACACAAACACACACACACGCGTGATCTTAGTAATTTTTATGAGTTTGGAACAACCAACCAACGGTTACCAACGGTTACCAACAGACTTAGACCGGTAGGTCTGCCCAAGTTTTGGGAAAAGAATGGTAATATGGATATTGTAATGGTATACCTGAAATGACCACACCAGTCTTCAAACAATAATATTTCTTATGATTCTTCATCCCAAACGTATCCCTGCAGCAGCAGCATTCATTCTCTACTAGTTTACTTAGCTAGCTTTAGCCGTTTTAGCTAATTTCGGTGGTTTCTTTAAACGGCATTACTCCTCACAGGTATGGGGTAGAGAGTAGAGACTTACTTTTTTTAAATGATCAGAATATTATGCTCTAAGAGAGGTATGTGTCCTATATGTTCAATAAGCTTCGACCAGAAGTTGAAAAATTGCCAAAATTTCAACTGGACTTGTTAGGTAAAGAAATAGATATGAGAATAAATGCTGCTACAGGGATACGTTTGGAGCGAGGAATCATTGGAAATAAACTTGTATGAAGCCTGGTGTGGTCCTTGAAGTGTTTTCATGTCAGACAGATAGTAGGCTAGTAAGGATAGCTAAAGGCTACACCAAACGTTAACTGCCATTAGCAATTAGCTACATGGCTAGTTGTTACATTCAGGTTTAGAAAGTTTAGCTAGTTAGCTTGTGACATGAATGGCCACACAGACAAAAAAAAAATATATATATATAGCTATATTGGATATCAGACTGTACACAATACTGAACAATACAAATGTTCTGTAAAATGTAAACATACTATAAATTATGCATCGTTTGTTTTGTTTGTACAGTATATAGAGTGAGTGATTTGTCAAAAGCTAGTAGTAATAATAATAATTCATTTTATTTGTGGGCGTCTTTCAAGACACTCAAGAACACCTTACAATAAGCAATAAGTAAACCAATGAAGGTTCCCTAAAACTGGAGAAATATGCTCATTCAACAGTGTTTGTGTAATGATCCGAGCTGCTGAATTCTGAACCATCTGAAGTTTATGAATACAGGATGACACTCAGACTCTTAACCTGAGAAGAAAGAAAGATAACAGAGTCGGCGATAGTAAGTTTAAAACTTCCACAATTCCGCAGTTTTGATTTAGTACCTACTAGTAAAATTTTAGTTCCCTTTCAGTCGATCACATGCGGCGTAACATCGACGTGACAACGTAATCGGGACCACTTCAGGGATCGCATTACGTGCCCCGCTCCGCAGCGTGGGTATAAACAGGAAGCGGGCGCACGCACACATTGTCTTTCACTTAGGAGCCAAGCTTTCATCTGACTGAGTTCTGCAGACTGCTGCAATGTTTAAGATTCAAGAAAAGCAAGACTCTGTATCCAGTGCTGGTGTGACTGTGCGATCAGTGGTGGCCTCAAGGATTTTACAGCTCACAACTGCTGTTTTCACAGCATTGCTTGTGTGTGTGTGTGTGTGTGTGTCGGTCTTGGTGGGCGTTCCTCTTTGAGAGTGTACCCCGATTATACCGCGGCTATGCTTGGGTACTTTGGCACTGAAAGAATTTCAATTTTTTTGTTTTCACTAAAAGAGTAACACAAGCGTGACCCTGCATTCTTTTCAGGATGTCTTTCCGCTCGTGCGTTTATGGATGCAGTCATTCCCTGGCGCCAGCAGATGGTCACAATAGTTCCTTTTCGTGTTGGGCTGCCCAACGCTGAGGCAACTTTTGTGAATAGTTCATGTTTTCATTGCGGGAATATGACTATGACTGTGCTGAGATTGAGACTTGCTTACCTCAAGGGAGGTGCAGTCCCCTCGCCTATGTCCCGATCTAGCTTTTATTTTGGACCTCAAAATAAACCTACTTCTGTGCATGAGCAGGGTGATCTATTCAGGTTGTTCTATTCTCTGACCGAGGGCACTCTCGGCACGGATGCTCTGGCACACAGCTGGTCCCCGGACCTACGCAAGTATGCGTTTCCCCCAGTGAGCACCCTATGGCACCAGCATCCAGACCTGAATGCCATATTCTTCGTTACAGCTTTGAGGGATGAATTCCATAAATACTTGGAAAGCCATGGAGTTCACAATGTTACCTCATACAGATATTAGTCCTTGATTGCCCACCTTAGAAGGCACTATGAACAGTAGTGTAGTCTACGTGATACGCAGGTATACGCCGTATACCCACTAGGGAATGTCAAAGATCTCCGTATGCCCACTTTAAAAAGCGTGAGGATTCGTAACAACATCGTTTTGTGAAATAAATTTCCTACGACATCAGCCCCCCTAAAAGTAAGGCGACAGAATTTCGTGTTCCCTTAAGTTCTGTTATAATCAGATTCAGCGCGCGAGCAGAGAGCACGTCAAAAACAGAGGACAGGGTGTGTGTAGTGTGTGTGTGTGTGTGTGTTCGTGTTCATCTGAGCTCATTGGTCTGTCACTGCTCGTCAATGTCAGAATATTTGAGATGACAAATCAAATCAAAGTAGGCGGGCTTTATTTCAAAGACGCTGAGCACGAATTTCAGCAGAGCAACTCGACGCTTCAGTTTACGGGCAAGTGCGAGAAAAGATGTAAGTGGCTAAACTTAACATTTCATATTTACATTTTTTAGGACATAAATGTTAAACGAATGACAAAAAATAATCAGGCAAACTAATAGGCTATAGTTTTGTCTAATTTCGCCATTTTGAAGTGAAATAAATAGGCCTGTAACGTGACTCATGCAATTTAATAGTTTACTGTCATTGCGAGGGGACAAGAAACATTAACAAAGACCTTTTCATCATTTTAGCCACAAGTAACGAATGTGTACATATTGAGAATATAATAAAAATTGTAGCCTTTAGGCTATTACATTAAAAAAAGCTCAGCCTTCGAAGGGGGAGAGAATTTACTGCCCACTGACATGGTTTTAAAGCTATTTCTTATTCTTTTTTTGGTCTTAAAACGTCTTGAAATGCACATCAGAGAAATCAAAAAAATTGAAGCACCAACCTCAAATTTAGGACATCTGTGATTATAAAGCCCTGTCTACGGCCCTGTATTAGTCATAAGATCAATAATGAATGTGTATATGTTTTGAATGTATTTAATAAACTAATTACCTAGCTTTAGTAGCTTTCAGTGAATAAACGTGTCCGAGAAAAATTATTCATAGGGAAAATCCACTTATCAGTTGACCCCATGTTTACTTTCTTCACTGACAGACAAAAATGAAAAGCCTATATCAGTCACAGCTCATCTTTAGGAGGGGAAGAGACAGGGCAAGAGAAAATCAAAGAGAAAAAGAGGGTGATGCTGATGGGGAGAGAAAAATAATCAGCTGCTCAGCTGCCCACTGACATGGTTTTAAAGCTGTTATCTAATTTTTTTTGGCCTTCAAAACATCCTAAAATGCACATATGTAGATCAGAGAAATAAAATGTTTCTCAGGAAAACCCTGAACTCCCCTAACTAACCTACCTCACATTTGGGACAACAGTGATTATAAAATCCTGTCTTTGCATGTAATGAAACTGGTTAATAGTGAGCATTAGATCCTAAACTAAAGTGTCACCTTTTTTTTTTTTTTTTTTTTTAGAAAAAATCCTAAGTGATGATCAAAAACCTTAGTGACGCCCCTGCTTCATGCAACCTGTCAAAATCTAGTTTAAAAGAAATATAATACTATTGCACAGTAGAGTATAGGCCTACTTCAAGTAGGCCTAATGCTATTAATAATAGTTTATTAAAACACACAGAAGCTCAAATGTCTTTAATTTAAAACAGTTTATAGTGATAAATAAAGTAACTCAATGGAATTATGAAAGAAATTGCATAGTAAAATGTAATTTATAAAATAATAATAATCAAATCTATTAAGACAGAACTTTAAAGGAATATTACACAAGTTTTGAAAATTTTTCGCAAATGGGTGGTGGTGGTGGCGGCGGGCGGGGGGGGGGGGGTTGCTGGTATATCACAGTATCACTACAAAAAACTAGACTACACCACTGACTATGAAGTAGGTGGTATTTTTAAAATAATGGTTGTGCCACAGAAATTATGTTTTATTTGCTCAGCATAAATGAATGTTGGCTGCATGCTTTCAAAGTTGAAGGAACTTAAGGAGAAAACGGAAGAGGCAGAGTATTCATTTACAGTTATCTGACGCTTTCAAAAGCGACTTACAATTGCTATATATGTCAGAAGTCTCACGCCTCTGGAGCAACGAGGGGTTAAGTGTCTTGCTCAGGTACACATTGGTATCTCGCAGTGGATTCAAACCCGGGTATCTCACACCAAAGGCATGTGTCTTATCCACTGCGCCATCACCACCCTAATACTCTGCATACGTCTTGCAGAATATGAAGAAGAAAGTGAGTTGACACCATAGTCTCTTCCTACAACACAGCAACTAGAATACGTTAGGAACTCCAGGACCAACATAAGCAGGCCCTGAAGGAAGCAAGACAAGCCAGAACAGCTCAAGCCAGAGGGAGTCACCAGATCGCTGGTAGTATGACTGAAGACCCGACACTGCAGCAAGATATCATACCTGCGGGCATCCCAAAAATTGAGCTCTAACCTGTATAACCACCTGGAATGGATGATAACAGATGCATCTCCAGAGTTAGGTGAAGACGGCCGGGTGAAAGTTAGTCCTAAGCAGCAAGAACAAGTTCTCAACCTTGCCCAGGATGTCTGCCAAGCAGTTGCCAAGATCCCTGAAACACGTTGGGACAGCCGTTAAAGAAACCAGAAGCAAGTCAACTGTCACTCCTAAATAGATTTAGGAACAGCATCAGCTACACAGAAGTACATATGTATATATATATTTTAAAACAATGGCAATGGCAGTTGAAGAGCAGACAACTAGGGATGGTGCCTTCATACCAACGAACCTGAAGGTTGGGCGATTCACACAGTTTGATAACCTTGACTTCCCAGAGTACACAAAGGATGGACGAACACTGAATGGAAGTTCATTCCAAGCATTTACCATCCCAGATAGAAAACCACCCAGAACACCTTAACAACAACAAAGAATCACCCTAGAAACCACATAGAACACCTTAACAACTACATAGAAACACCCTAGAAACCACCCAGAACACATTAACAACTACATAGAAACAGCCTAGAAACCACCCAGAGCACCTTAAAAACTACATAGAAACAGCCTAGAAACCACCCAGAACACCTTAACAACTACATAGAAACACCCTAGAAACCACCCAGAACACCTTAACAACTACATAGAAACAGCCTAGAAACCACCCAGAACACATTAACAACTACATAGAAACACCCTAGAAACCACCCAGAACACCACACCTTAATAACTACATATCCTCTTTTTTCATCTACTATTCTTCTCTCTTGTTCAGTCCACCCCTGTCCTCTTCACTCTACTCTCCTCATTCTACTCTTCCCTTCTGTTCAATCCTCCACTCCTCTACAGTCCTTTCCAATCGTCTGATGCCTTCTCTTCTCATTACCTTTTCCTCCACAGCAAACCCAATAAGATCAGAACCAAATCTGCCAATGGAAAATATTGTGCATTCAGGTGAAAGAAATGTAGATGTTTGACACTACTAGGTAACCAGCTTTTGACAAATCACTCACTCCATATACTGTACAGTACTATATACAAAAACAAACTATGCATAATATATAGTATGTTTACATTTTACAGAACATTTGAATTGCTCAGTATTGTGTACAGTCTGATATCCAATATAGCTATATATATATTTTTTTTTTGTCTGTGTGGCCATTCATGTCACAAGCTAACTAGCTAAACTTTCTAAACCTGAATGTAACAACTAGCCATGTAGCTAATTGCTAATGGCAGTTAACGTTTGGTGTAGCCTTTAGCTATCCTTACTAGCCTACTATCTGTCTGACATGAAAACACTTCAAGGACCACCCAAGGCTTCATACAAGTTTATTTCCCATGATTCCTCGCTCCAAAAGTATCCCTGTAGCAGCATTTATTCTCATATCTATTTCTTTACCTAACAAGTCCAGTTGAAATTTTGGCAATTTCTCAAATTACGGTCGAAGCTTATTGAACATATAGGACACATACCTCTCTTAGAGCATAATATTCTGATCATTTAAAAAAAAGTAAGTCTCTACTCTCTACCCCATACCTGTGAGGAGTAATGCCGTTTAAAGAAACCACCGAAATTAGCTAAAACGGCTAAAGCTAGCTAAGTAAACTAGTAGAGAATGAATGCTGCTGCTGCAGGGATACGTTTGGGATGAAGAATCATAAGAAATATTATTGTTTGAAGACTGGTGTGGTCATTTCAGTTAATTACCATTACAATATCCATATTACCATTCTTTTCCCAAAACTTGGGCAGACCTACCGGTCTAAGTCTGTTGGTAACCGTTGGTAACCGTTGGTTGGTTGTTCCAAACTCATAAAAATTACTAAGATCACGTGTGTGTGTGTGTTTGTGTGTTTGTAAGTGAGCCATGATGCTAAATATCCAGCATGTTTTTAAGAATTTTGAGAGTAGTCTAAAATTCTATTGAAATTCTGAGCCTGTTGATCGCCAACTAGTAGTGAAATCATCACAGATCCATTGATTTTGTTTGGATTTTTATCATTTTTTATGTGGAATGAGTATAGTGTTTGGTGAAAAGAATGGCATATTGCCTGATGTCATAACTTAATGGAATAGTTGATTGCCAATGAAGTAAAGATGAAAATAGTGGAAAAAAAGTGAAAAAACGCCTGTTTTTTGCATTAAATTGATGCAAAATCATGTAGAAATGTGTTTTAAGAATTATTTTTTCAGTGTATGTTGTCCGCACATGTGTTCTGTGTATCTGGAATGCATTTATTGAGAACCTACCCAACCCACTAAGGATTTGATGAAAAAAATAATTTTTCACATTTTTCTGATAAAAAATAAAGGGTGCGTACACTAGAATGGCCACAATTTTTTTTCGCGATATTTCCGGCAGAGCAGACCCTCCAATTATTTGTTCTTAGGGTCAAAGTTAACAGAAAAAACACAAATAAAAAGTATGGCAGACCATGTCAGGTTCAACCCATTTTATAGAGCTTTTGAGACTTTGGCTCCCTGACTATTAGGAGAAACTCAGCCCCACTCAGTCAGCATCATGAACAGAGGGAAGAAGTGGGCAGAAGTGGAGTCACCACTATCTCTCAGGACCTTAAGAGGGACAATCACATTCATTTCATTGTGAAATAGGCCCAATAGAGGTTGTACTTTCTTCGTCAACTGAAAAAAATTAAACTTGCCTCAGGCTCAAATGGCACAGTTTTATTCAGCTGTTATTGAGTCTGTTATCTGGTTTGGGTCACCAAACAAATCAGTTATAAGTAGGCTTGTTAGGACCGCTGAAATGATAATTCGTATGCACCTACCCAACCTTCGGAACTTCGGGACAACACAAGAGTGAAGAAACGGACAGGTAGCATCATCACAGAGCCTTCTCAGCCCGGCCACAAACTGTTTGCACTTTTGCTGTTAGGCAGACGTTGGAGCGGGTTAGCCCAATAGGTATCGCACATCACTCATCAAATCTAGTCGTGGCATGGGCCATTACCTTCAGCAACTCCTCATATGTGGGGGTGGCAAGATTAGAGGGCTCTTTACAAGCATTATCTTAACCCTCTTCAACCACATCCACCTTATCCTGGATCTGAAGACTCAAGAGAGAGTACATCTTGATCCAGCAGATCGCTCAAGCCAGTGACTTGTGAACACTTGAGAGACAAACCTTTCTTGAACTCCTTAGCCAGATCGACCTATGTTCCACATGACTTCAGTCTCCGCTGTGCTTCAGGTACCACTGGGCTTGAGCAAAGGGGCGCAGACACTTGTCCATCAACCCTCGAGAATAGAGCCAAGCATGAACGGAGTGAATGGCTCATAATGTGCCTATTCAGATCTCCCGAGAACTGAACGCACGTGCTCCTCACCCAGACACAAAAGCACCAATCATATGTCGTCATATGTCAAAAACCTGGGCACAGAAGCATACACTTCCTGAGCTTGTTCGAGTACTTATCCATGATAGATGCCTTCACACATGCGAACACAAACAAACAGCTCCTGAAGACAAAAAAGCTGATGGTGTACACTGCAGGCGCCATCTTATACTCGCGGGTACTTCAGTAGTGACATTATGGACTGCTGTCAGCCAGTGGAATTGTTGTGTTGGCACATGTGCTTCAGACATCGGACATGCTAATGGCGTACCCATTCAAGACATGGGGCCCTATTTTAATGATCTGAAATGCAAGTATCAAGCGCGAAACGCAAAGTAACTTTGTGGGCGGATCTTGGGCGCTGTTACTATTTTACCGGCGGGATAAATGACTCTTGCGCCCGACGCAAGTTTAAAAGGGGTTTGTCTGAAGTAGATTCATTATTCATAGGTGTGCTTTGGGCGTAACGGAAACAAACCAATAAGAGCGTCATATCACGTTCCCTTTAAGAGTATGATGAACGAGGTGCACTTGTTCCATGGCGCAAATCTATTTTAACGGCGCATCTGTGTAGATGAGAGATTCATCTACAGTGTATGTGTTATGGCCAAGCATGCATGCTTAAAATAGCATCGGAATGAATGCGCAATGTGCCAGTAACTTTAGACTAGTTTTTTTCTGGTCTTGGGTGCAATTATTTCTGCAACTGCAAAATAGCACCAGGGATTGTTTGCACTAAAACACGGCTCCTTTATGCGCCGACCCGCCCAGGGAGCGCAAGTTCATTTCCTAGTTTACCAACGTGCATCTGTCGAGGGAAAAGTAGGTGCAAAACAGGAATGATACATGCGTTGATGTACAAAGTCATTTGTGCCGGGTGCAAGATAGGGCCCGTAGTGTTTTGTTTCCCTTCTTATGGAACCATGGTTACACATTTCTTCAGAACTATGAAAAAATTATATATTGTGGTTAAAGTTGCATTTAGTTAAATATGCATATTTATATATTTAAATATGCATATTCATAATGTAAATCAATATGTTTGACTGACAGGTTTACACACACAGCATGCAGAAAATGATTTATAAATACTCTTAGTGAGTAATTTACTGTATTTATGAATCAGTCAGGTAGCAATTAAAAAACTATCATTAAAGATCAACCAGACTAAACTGTTGCATAAACAGCGGCTAATTTAAGAAGTACGAACATACGTACATCCATACATACATTCAGATACATACATCCTTACGTACATACATCTGTCCATATGTATATACGTCCATCCATACATCTATACATACGTACATACATAAATCCATACAAACATATATCCATCCATACATACAGTTCTCATACAGCATATTTTCTAGGATAGCATGTGAATTTGCAGAGGTTTTGGAAACGCCCTCTGTCCAGTCTTTGGTCCATGGTGAATTGGATCACTGTCCTACTTGAAATAATGGTCTAAAAAGAATCTAAAATGGAAAGAAAAAATCAGCCTTGAGGGACTATTTGAATATTAGATTCAATGTCACTTGCTTTTGAAGACTGTACGTCCCCAGTTGCAACCTGATATTTCCTAATGTGCTTTTTGAGGCAGGATAGTTAAACTACATAGATAAAAAAAAAAAAAAACTTCCTTGCTACACAGATATAGACTGTTTGCTTTATAAAGAAAATATTGTTAATGAATGATTTAAATGAAGAACAATTTATCACACTCTTTGGATTTTATACTATATACTATGATTTCATACTTTTAAATACAAATTAAGCAGACATTTAGAAGCATATCCAAATTCATCATCTATTTTTAAGTATATTTGCAGTACAGAAATCATCCAAAATATTACTTTCTACAACATACATTCTGGTATAGGCTACCTTGTTTTCACTGTTGGTTATCAAATCAAATCCACAGTGCAAAATAAAAATATATTTCACTCTCTCCGACAAGCGGATGCAATGAGACCTGTTTTCCTGTTTGAAAAAGTCATTTTCATTGATTGGTCAGTTCGTTCTAAATAAAGACCTTTGTCCAGGGCTGATTCTCATCCTGTCCCTGTGTTATGTCTCTCAACGATCACTACAAGTAATAATTTAATCTTAAATCAACATTTAATTTACGTGTTTATTTAGTGAGTAGCTATATGTAATAAGTGGAATAATGCACAGTCAATTCTCACAAAAACCTCGTCAAGGTGACACAAGACCCCCGTCAGGCTTTATTTTGTCATAATAATTATGATAATGACAGTCTACATTATCCCTTACGTCAATGTTTGTATGAGTGTGTATAATCAGTAAGTCTGAGTTCATGCAAAAAAAAGACAGTTTTTAGTTTTAACAGTTCTAAACTTAAACCCCCCTGCAGGGAGCTAATTAACTTCCATATTTTAACAGCTCTGATAATTGAGTGTATGTGTGTGTGTGGACTATAATGGCCAATCTGACAGTGGCAGGAGCACTGAAAAAAAAAAAAAAAAAAAAATCCCTCAACCAGTAAGTCAACCGTCTAACTAACCGACCAATCAACAAATCTCTCTTTACAGCAAAAAAGACACCAACCACTTAGAGCAACCACATTTGCATATGTGATTAGCATTCGTGTCAGCAGTTTGAATCCATCTATCACTCTTAACTCCACTCCTGCATTACCAAGGGAACCCTTTTAATGCTTTTAACCCAGTAAGCAATGCTGAAATAATTGTTTTAAGTTGAATGCAAACGGTGCTCAGGTGGTAAATTGGGTCTTAAAAGAGGAAAACGGAATCAATTATTCATAATATGCCTTCACTGTTGTTTTGGCACATCTGTAATTATTATGGTGAGACTGTATTGTGTGTTGTCCTAATGAGTAATGAATGGAAAGATGACATTAGGTGGCAAAGGATTGCCTGCGCACATACATACTACAATCGTTTATACAAAAGTACACAGAGTATTCGCAGCGAGCCGGAACTGAACAAAAGGGATTACGGTGCCCCCCTTTGTCACCCTCCAGTAACGTGGGTGAAAATCCTTTGAGCAACTTTGGTGCAAATTTATTAATATGATTTACATAAAGTTAAAGTTCCCGTAGCCAAGCGGGGCACTCTAAAATAAGGCAGCGTGACAGAGTCCATGCGTTATATATGTCACGCCTACGGCTGGAGGACTCTCTGGGGAGCGCTGGCCTGAAAATGACAGAAAGTGAGGAAGGAGCCCAGATACAGCCGAATCACTCATTTTCTCCTCAGTAGGAGGGGGAAAAGGACAAAACTGCTCTGTAGGGCTAATGCATGAAAGAACTTTTCTATTTTCAAACAATCTCAGGAGCAGTGCTTTTGACCTGAGATGTGCACTGAAATATGTGCTTTATATACAGGGACCTTTTGAATGGGGGTATCTGTGAAAGAGAACTCAGTCAGAGGCTGGTGAGCCCAAATAATGCAATTCAACGGTGAGGTCACATAAAGACAGGATCGCACTGGTCCATCCATCCAGATTGATCCAAAAGTTGGTGGAATATTTATTTGCAAATAATAAGAACCTGCGGTAACACTTTAGTTTAGGGTCCAATTCTCAAGTTGCTTAGCATAGTATATTAATAGGATATTGTTTATTTTTTATTTTCATAAAGAACGTATTAATGCCTTATTCTGCGTGATCATATTCTACATCCCTAATCCTACCCAATACCTGAACTTAAAGGGATAGTTCACTTTGAAATTAATTTTTGATATGTTTTAGCTTGCCTCAAGTGCATCCAAGATGTAGGCGTCTTTGTTTCCGCACTTTTTTCAATTTTAAAATCTTTAGGTCAAACCATTCGTGTCTATCAGTCATATAATGGAGGTCTATGGGGTCCACCTTAAAGAGCATGCACAGAGAAGTCAAAATTAAACATGATTCAATGATGCGTAAATGTAAGTACACATTGATGGCCTAAGACATGAAACAAGTGGTTTGTGTGAGAAAACTAACAGAATTTATATAGTTTTTACCTCTTGTTACCACAGCCACAAAGCGCCAGCGCCCTCAGATCAGTTGGACGTGGCTGTGGTTACAAGAGGTAAAAACGGTATAAATACTGTTCGTTTTCTTACACAAACCACTCGTTTCGTGTCTTAGGACATCAATGTTGTACTTACATTTAGGAGTTATTAAATCATGTTTAATTTGGACTTCTCTGTGCACGCTCTTTGAGGTGAACCCCATAGACCTCCATTGTATGACTGATACACAAACGGTTTGAACTAAAAATATCAACATTGAAAATACTGCAGAAACAAAGACACCTACTTCTTGGATGCACTTGAGGCAAGCTAAAACATACCAAAAATTAATTTCATAGTGAACTGTCCCTTTAAAAACTACCCTACTAATTATTAATAAGCAGTAATTATGAGTTTATTGGGGTAAAAATCCTAGTTAATAGTTAATGGTAAGAAGTGTGACTGAAAATGCATTATATTATATTCAAAAGTATTAGGTTTTCATACATTATGGTTGAAGGTTTGGGGATCAGTTTTGTTCATAATAAATGCATTAAATGTATTAAAAGGAACATTAAAAATGTTTATAATGTTACAAAACGTTTCAATTTTGAATAAATTGCTGTTCTTTTGAACACTCCTGGGAAAAAAATGTATCATGGTTTCCACAAAAATATTAAGCAGCACAACTTGATTTTCAACATTGATAATACGAAATGTTTCTTGAGCAGCAAATCAGCATTTTAGAATGGTTTCTATCATGTGACACTGAAGACTGTAATGTAATGATGCTGAAAACTCACAGCATCACAGGAATAAAATTCAATTTAAAATATATTAAAATAAAAAGCAGGTATTTTAAATTGTAATATATTTAAATCTGTATTTTTGATCAAATAAATAGAAAAAATCAAATCTATAATATTATCTATTATAATATTATTATCTATCTAATATTATAGTAATAGTTTTGAATAGTAGTATTTCTGCTCTATATATCTTTATATAAATAATAAATTATATTTGTTTTTTATTCAAATGTATTTATTCTGTATTCAAGATTTTAAAAAATGTATAAATATATATATTTAGTTATTTAAAATATTTTCATGTTATTTATATTTAATAAGCTGTTGTGCAACTATACATTTGTGCTGTGTAAAAAGATCAAATATGGTCTCATAAAGAAATGTGGAACACTTTATACTATTCACAATGAAATAAGATCCATTTGATTTCACTAAAGTCCATCCACTTGAAGATGTCTGGCCTCGCCACTGATCCAATTCAACAGGAATAGTGCGCAGAGAAGTACATGGATGTGCTTTTCAATATGGGAACCTTATGGAGTCAGTTAACATGTCAGAAATGATGGGATGCTAAACTCTTTTTCCACCCATTAAGCATATAACAGTGAATGAATACACATATGTTTGTCCATGCTGCTGCGGTCCTCTGTTTTTGACAGGAAGTTCATAAACCACAGCAGCATATTAATTACAGCGACAGGATCCGTGCTATATTTAATATGCACACTGCATCACTGGCATTACGCGACTTTGTTTTCCACTCAGGCCATCGTGTCAGCAGTAATCAAATCTTAATGTTGACAACAACACCTCGCCAATCAATTGCAGGGGGAGAAATGGTCATGTTTTCCCCTCTGAATTTTAATTATCCATCTCTCTGACCACCCTGGGTACCTATATTGAGAGAGAATGTTTTTCTAATGTTAATAACAGTGGCATGAAGTCCAAGACTGTTATTATTTTGCAATGTAATGGTTAGGCCAACCCAGTCAAACCAACAAATTACTGTCAATGTTTCTGTATTTATATTTACCTCGACTGACCTAAAATGTCCAAATTTCATTTTAGTAACACTTGACAATAACAAAGATTAAATGTAACAAATGTATTGCTCATTGTTGACTATCAAAAGTTGGATTTTTATTAATTGATATTAACTTAAAGTTAGTTAATAAAAAATACAATTTTATACATAAAAAATACATTTTAGCTCAGGTCCAGTATGAACAGATGCGAGTTTTGATTTCATGAATGTGTTAGAAAATGATGAGATTTTAAATAAATAGAACAAGCTTGAATTACAAAAAAATAATAATAAATAAATACATTTAAAAGTTTTCTTAAATCAATCAGAGAGGAAATGGTAACACTTATTTAACACTTAGTTAATGAACTTTTAATACTAAAGTAATTAATGTAAAGAGTTACCGAAATAACTTTTCGGCAAAACGCTGTTGTTCAAAACTATCAAATCTTCTCATAGAAGGTCATTTAAATTTTTCAATTTGTGATTGGTTTTTATTTTCCACACTGTTACCATTTTTGGAATGTGTTGTTTGTTATCGTATTAAAGATCACAGCTTTAAATCACAACTAGTGTTTCTTGTATTGCGGTGAGTGAGATTACTCTGACATTTCACTGATGATGTTCTTTCTCAGCAGCTCACTAAAACTGTTTCCCCTAAATAGTCTAACAGAGAAAACACCTGTGACCAATTCGCACAGAAATTTGCCTTTAAAACTATTTCAGCCCTATTTATCTGATTGATGGAGCAATACTGACCTCTAGTGTCTGACGCGTCCATATTTGAGTTCAGACCTTAGTGAATGTATGGACAATTCAGCTTCAACAAGTCAGCGTCGAGTTAGAACTTTCACAAAACGAGTTTGTATAAGCACAAAACGCTCTAAGATTACTAGTCTTCTGTTGTAAATTATACCTGGCAGAAAATGACCTAACTGACTGATTTTATTAAAATAATAATAGAACACTGGAACACTCGCCTTTGTTCAGATGACTCTGCCAGCCAGGAAGTGATAACCAATCAGAAAACTCAGAAAGCCAACGGTGTACGTTTGTGGGCGGGTCTATCTGTTTAACCAAACAATAGATTGAATGAGTTTTTCTGAATTTCTAATGTGTTTTTAAAATAGGGTAATTATTAATCAAATAAAATCTGGTTAACATAGGCCTACTCGAAGAGAGCTTTTGTTCTACAACATAACTTAGGCTACATACATACACAGCTACTTGAATAGATAATTATGATAATTATATAATAATTATAGACAATTATTATAATTATAGTTATAGACAATTATGGGGTTTTTTTTTAAGATTCGTTATAAGGAATTCATCAGATTCCTCAAACACATAACTCACATCCTTGTGGTAGCCTACTTGTAGTCCTTTTTTTTTTTTTTTTTGAAGTACACATGTGTATATTTTTCCGGAGAATGCTTCAGGTAGTAATAATGTTACCCACAAATCGAATATGCCTTAATCAAAAACACCCATAAGAAATAGCCTGGGGAACACATGGCACAAAAATTAGGCCTGTATAGTGTTCGGGAGACCTGTTTGGAAACAATATTTGGTGCATGCTTCAGAAATAGTTTATAGCTAAATTTAAAGACATGTGGTTTGGTGCAACTGGATTAAGCGGCCTTACTGTATATCCGATAATCTTAAACGTTTTTAGACCGAACTAACCATATTATGTGTTGTAATTACTGCATACCTGAAAAATAACTCATTTTTATATTTTACAGTGCCCTCTCTCTCCCTGTCGGTGAATCTTTTCTATGACATATTGAGGTAATAAAATGTCTCTCCTTCGGGACGGCTGCACTTACTCTAATTAAACACTTACGCCACGACCTTATTGTGCCAGGCAGTTACCATAGAATCCTAATACATCTTCTGGGCTCCATGTCAAACTAGATTTCCCTTCTCCAATTTACAGAGAGAAGGGGAAAAAAGATGCAAGGTCATTACCACAGAGGGCCCAATTACATGGAATAATCTCTACCGTAAAGACAAGCTCTGCTGAGATTTCGCCAAGTGACACAGAATACCTACAGCATTATTGTGTATGTGTGTGTTTGTATGAGTGTAAGGAAGTTGCTGAGACATAGACATGTAATATAAGAAGTGCTTGTAGCTGTCAGTAATCAACAGCTTGATGGCAATGAGGTCATTTTCTCAAGACAATGATGAGGTAATTACAGCTGGATATCAAATTTATCACACCATGCAGTCTTGATCTTGGTGCTCTGACTGAGATTAATGGAAAAGCAGATATTCTTTAAAATGCATTTGTATGAAAATTTGCATTTGTTCAGATTAGATTTAAAGGGTTGCTTCACCCAAAAATTATGTCATCATTTACTCACCCTGTCATTCTAAATCTGTATTATATTCTTCTGTGGAGAACAAAAGGAGATGATTTGAAGAATTTCAACGCCGCTCTTTTCCGATGAAACTAGGGACGGATTTGTAATATATGATCCAATAGAAGTAAGTCACATGGGTTTGGAATGACATGAGAATGAATGAAGTTGACAGCATTTCCATTTTAGGTTGAGTTTTTCTTGTAACTTGGAGAAAAACATGGATTTTTTGATGCCCATGACAATTTAAAAAAGGGGGCACACACTATTTAATGTATAGATAGTAAATAACACATGTATAATGATTTCTGCAAATCAATTTACACTTATTTTACATAATATTTACATGCTATTTGTACAAAAATCATTACAACTTTTTAACTTTGTAAATTACATATATATTTATATATAGTTATATGCTACACACCTACTGTATATAGCTACACACATTCTAACAGCTGGATATGCCAAAGTTTGCGAAGGTGTATTGTAATAAATGTTTATCGGACATATAAAGAATTGATTAAAATAATTTTTCTGAGTGTCGACGGTATATGAAAAAAAAAGTACATTTTGCCAAAAAAAGTACAATTTATCAATTATTCAATTAGTACAATCAAATCAAAATAACAAACAAAAAAAAATAGTCTTGTTTCCAACACTTATCGGCCAAACAGAAAAGGTTTTTGGTCAATGTTGATGAAAAAAAGCCAAATATGTGAATATGACAAAACTGACCATGCCAATATATTGGTCGATAAACCATTTAAATTAAGAAACTGTGAGTAAATATGAAGTGTGAGAGTAAAAGAAGGAGGGGACAGAGAGCACTGGCCAAAATGTTGGCTGGCTCTTCGTGGTGGGTCAAAAGACAGCGCGTGTCACCAGCTGCCACAGGGGGAAAGACATTCATCCATCACACCTCCATATGCCGCCCATTACAATCACCTGTTTTCACACCTGTCTAATGCCAGCTGACCTCTTTCAACATCTGTTTACCATTCATTAATTACTGATGTCAGGAGAGACTAATGCTTCTTTAAGAGCATTTGAACTGATAGGTTAGAGGCCGTTTACACAACACCGTTTTCAACTAAAAATATAAAACTTTAGGCTTTTTGGCCATTCATTCATTTACATGACAGAAGTGTTTTGGGGGCCTGAAAATGCAAAGCTTTGGAAATGGGTTTCAAAGTGCAAGTTTTTGAAAACTAAACCATTGTCATCTGCGTCTCTGGCTAAATGGGATGTAGCCGGGGACATCAAAAGTTTGTTTATAGCCCGTAACTTTAGCTTTTTACTACAAAAATCATAAAATTTGTGTTAATCTGTGAAATTATCTTTATGGAGAAAATGTTCTGGAGAAAAAAACCTTTGTTGATCACAGTAATAATCCAAAAGCCAATGAGAAAATCCAATTTGGTTTCCGGTAACTAGTGTAATGCTAACTGTCAATTGGCCAACAACGTGATACCTGCACCCATAGATATCCACAATAAAGGCTAGATGTCTTAGGGCGGAGTCTCTATCGTCATCACCGGCGGCCATCTTGACACAGGCAAGCTTTCTGGCAGGCTCTGTGGTACCTGTTATAAGATGAGTGATCAGCAAATACTCTTCTCTCGTTGAAATCATGACGGATTTACAAACGGTTTGGTTTCTTACAAACGTTATTAACGTGGCTATAATTCTGGATGATTATTTGTTTATACACTTATTATTCATAAGTATGCAGTGTCATAACAGCGTTTACAACAAAGCAAACCGTTTGAAAATCGGTACAAAATTGAGCAAGTTGTGGTAATTTAAAAATTACATGCGCCATTAAAATACAATGTTACGAGTGAGCGAGCTGCCTGTGATAAGATGGTTGTAAGGTGCAGACGTCGACCTCCATTGGCCAACAGCGCGGACGAGACATCTAGCCTTTATTATGGATATCTATGCCAGCATTTATTATGGATATCTACCTGCCTCTATTACATGTTCAATCTATAGGCGCTTAGTGTTTCTTTACAAAGTGGCATCGCCATCTACAGGCCTGGAAGCAGAAACTATACCAAGCGAAGAAGGGAACACAACACGCGAATATGGACGTCAGACAGAAACTAGTGCTGCACACTGTTTGCGTGACGATCTGCTCTGAGAAAAACAATGCAAAAAAAAACAACAAAAAAATAAGATTTACCTGGTATCCTCAACCCATGCGTTGCTATGATTGGCTGTACTCATGACATCACTGAGGTTGAGTCGCGCGACGGCACTGGACATCAAGCATGCTAGATATTTTTCTGAGCTTAGCGACGCGTCTGCGACGTGTCTGCGAGGTGTCTGCGAGGCGTCTGCGAGTGTTTTCGCTGCGTTGTTGGCTCTTTCATACTAACAGATTTGCAAGCGTTTATGGTCCGCTAATCCCCCGCAATTTGCACGCGATAACACCCTGACCTGTCAGTGATTAGCAAATCGGCCATAAATCGGGCTTAAAATCCTGTAGTGTGAACTTGGCTTTAATCGCTTTCTGAGTGACGCCAAGAATCTAATGAAGAATCATCAAGCAGAGGAGATTGTGACAAAAAATGCTTAGCCTACGTGCCAAGATATTGGAAAGGACAGAAGAAAGAAAGAGAATTATAGAGAAAGAAAGTGCCACTGCAGTTCTGTCGTGCCCCACATTTGTGCCATAGCCCGTTGCAGGACTGATGAGTCTTGTGCTGCGATGTCACTGGGCCGCGCCCCATCATGCCACCTCCTTCAAAAGCACATAATAAATACACTCCATCACAGCGGCCTCACCACGGCCCAGGCCGACCGCCACACACACACACACACACACACTCACATGCACACACAGAGGGAATTAATTATAGATGTACATTAAATTACTTTCATCTCCTCCCCTTTTCCAGAGAAGGGACACACACAGTGTGGTGACTGATGAAGCAGTATTTCAATACCTCCCTTAGCAACACGCGAGCTGAACAGGCACACACACATACACACAGGGAAAATTGTGCTTCTTGTCCTTTTTGCTGCTCTCTACCTCTTTTTCAGCTTTAAAAAAAGATCTTTGCTGAATGGTGTTTATTTTATTTGTGATCTTTTATCGTTCCGCAGGGGTGTTTGAAGACTTCAGTAGGTCTAAATGCTGATCTCGGCATGGCAGTCTCATAGGGAAATGTCTCTGTAGCAACTTTTTTCCTGCAACTCCATCAGTGACAACTCAATTTGGAGGAGTCCATCAAAACCTCTGCAATCTTTATCACTTGTAACAAAATCCTGTTCATTTGAAAATTCCATTCATGAAAAAATCCTGTAGTATGGTACAAAAAAATGTAGTAAAAAATGTAGTATGGTTTCCACAAAAAACAAAACAAAACAAAAAAAAAACATTAAGCAGTAACATTAACTTACCAACACTGAAAATAATAAAAGTTTCTTAAAGGTGCTCTAAGCGATGTCGGGTGACGTGACTTCTTGTTGACGTTTAAAGTATTTTCAAACAAAATGGAGGCTACTGTAGTTCAGCATCAAACCAGCATATTAGAATTATTTCTGATCATGTGACACTGAAGACATCGACGAGTATGAGACATCCACAGTAAAAGAAATGGATGATTATTGCACTTCCTGTCTGATGTCTGAGCGACTACGCAGGTTCAAACTGAGCTTGACGACTGTCTGACAGTTGAAAATCTTCTAGTAGCTGTGCCAAGACAAATCTGAATCACCTAATTCCTCAAAAAACGTCATTGAAATATTTTTTCCCGTTGCTTTTATGGACTTCTACCTTGACTTTGTGCTTCCATGTCCCCCTGATTGCCTCATAGACAGTAAAAGATTGCCATGAGCTTCTCCTCCTGTCTATACGGTAATATCTCTATTGTGCGACAGAAAGTCCCGTGGTTATGATGCTATCGTTAGCCTATTTTTACAAAAACGGCTTCTACGGGGCCGTAACGTAAGATACAAAGTAATGGAGCATTTTATACATTGTCGTGTTTCTTTAGAAATAAATAATGGACAAGTTAAGTCTTTGGATGTAAAGTTATTCGCTGTCAAAGTGAAGCCAAAATGAATGGGAGTCAATGGGATGCTAACAGCAGGTGAAGTTCTGTTACAATCGCGGCTCCCGCGAGGCTTCAACTTCTGGCTGATGGATTACCCCCTTGGTATGAGAGTGTAACAGTCGGGTTCAGGCCGTCTGACTGACATGTAACCTAACTAATCAGTTTGTTTTGTTCCGAAACATTTTTTAAGGGGCATGAAAATGTAACACTGATGTCCCTGAAATAACAGACCGTGTCTAAAACTCTTGGACATATTTTAAAGTCTACGTCGCAAACTTTACAACTTCACACACTTTTTGAAAATCCAGCGTTTAGTTGATCCTGATAAGCGTTCATTGAATGCCATATGCATCAGACGTTCAGCCAGGGGTTCTTGGGCATGACAGCTGAGACCACAGTAGGCTGGACTGTCCCATTTAACAACGCCCTGTCCGACCTTCATTCATATTTATAGAAACAGTTTTGACATGGAAACATGCTTAGTGCAACATGAGGGTCTGAGTAGACATATGCACTTTTTTTTCTTGTGGCAGAGAGTCTGAGAACTGCAGGTATTTGAAAATCTAAAACAATTATTGCCGCAAGTCGTTCTCAAGTAAAAGATTTAGACGTTAACTGCTCTCTTATACGTTAATGACATTTATTAGGTGGCTTTTACGAAGCAAAAATCAAACCATTCAGCTGCGTACATTTTCAAGATTTACGATTTCTAAGTTTCACTTAGAAGAGAGGTGTACTCACGTTTTTTTGTGTGTACGTTTGTTCTGTAAATCACACAAACGCACATCTGAGAAATTATCGTAAGATCAATTGTAGGACAGTTTGTATGCAACATTTTATAAATGAGGCCCCTAGTGTTTAATATAAGCAACAGCACATCAAAAGCAGCAGCTCTGGTGTGCGTTTCCCGAAAGCATCGTTAGCCAACTATGGTCGCAAGTTCCGTTGTTATCAGCATAGTTCAACGAGTCGGTGTTTCCCGAAACAATCGTTCAAACGAACATTCGCAAACAGCATTGCAAAGCTGTGTGGTTTGAACGACAGCTTTCGACCTGTGGTTAGAGGCATCGTTTCTATATTGCAACAGATTTGGACGTAATAAATCCTTATGTTGAGCAAAATACGCAAGTTGACATTCAGTACAACCAGTGCCTTTTATTTAGAATACATACAAATGTAATTTACGTCTTTTAGTTTGTCAAAAGATTTAAAGTACCGTGTTTGAAGAGTGCGCATGTGCGAACGAGCTCTACTATGTAAGAACGAGCTAATATTGAGTCTGGTAATAAAGCAAAATAACTGACAATATTTAGAAATAGTCCTCAGATGACATGTTTGTAAATTATATTAAAAATCTATCGTTAATTGGATCTCAAACAGTTTCATTAAAAGTAGTAATTACTCCACTACGTGCGAAACCAACATGGTTGAACGATACTTTGAAAACACGAAACAGTCGTGACTAGCTGGTTGATTTCTCCAACGATGCATCGTACTATGGTAGTGATGCAGCGAACTACGTCGTTGTACGGGAAACGCACCCCAGAACGATTCTGTGAGTTCATTAATTGACTGAATCAAACAGCCAACTGCTGAGTTTTGAGTAATTTGATTGAAAACAAGAACCTCAAGAAGTATTTTTTACATAAAAGGAAACGTATTTATCTGTTTTGCTGCAGCTCATGCGGTTCTCGCAGCTGAAAAGCAACGTTATGATCACCGACACGATTGTCATGTGAGAAATATGCAAGTACAAGTTATGCCTGCAAACAAGTTATGCCTGAAAGTTATGCCTGATTTTCCCACTTTCCGCAACCCAGTTATTTCCACTCTAAAAACCACTGGTCTAAACGGATCATAGAGCACAGAAGACGTTTGAACATTATACATGAGCTCTGAACCCACATTATTCTCATCAGTGTTATAAATGGTGGAGTTGATCTGGGATAAGGTTTTTGGGTTTTTTTTTGGTCATAGTGCATATTAATGTGTTCTGGTATGGGTCATTTCATAACCTTTGGACACACAGACTCATAAAAAAGGGAAAGCTCTGTAAAAGCCAGACCATGAAGGACAACACTTACAAACCAAAGCACTAGGGGATGGATGACGAGGGTGGGGGACGTAAAAGACAGAAAAATACAAAGGGTGTGAAGGGGTCGGGAATCAAGCAGAGACAACCACACTCAGCTAGCGCGCAAGCCTCTCTCTCTCTCAAGGGCTTTCTTCTGTGTCCTTTGCCTTGTCCCCAGACCTTGAACAGGGCCTGCTTAATTTATTGGCTTGGCAATTTGCTGAATGTGAGAGAAAGTGTGTGTGGAGAGAGAGAAAAAGAAAAATACACACACAGAGAGAGAGAGAGAGAGAGAGAGAGAGAGAGAGAGAGAGTTTTCAGCTCCAAGCCACTGGTTCAGAACATCCGGGGCTCGCTTCATTAGCTAGTCACGCCTTTAGCTATGACATTTCAAAACTTGTTACCCAGCTTTCTAATTGGCATGAAAAATTGAGCAAAGCTCCAAACAGTCATGACTACATAGTAAATCCTGATCTGACAACATGTTGTTGTCCTTGGGAGAGTTTTTTTGCCTCTTTCATTATGGTTTGCCATTCTGTGGTCATTATCACATTTTCCAAACATTCAAAATATTATATTTCACTGTTTGACAAAAGGTTAAAACGACAAAGAAAATGGTCAAATGCAAGTCATCAAGTGACTTTTAAAAATAAAAATCATTGTTTAGCCTACTTGAGATTCTGAATCTAAGTAATACTGAAGTATTTTCAGGCACAATATTTTCTTGAACTTGTGATTTGGAACGAACAACATTAAAAATGAAATTTAAAACAGAATAAAATCAAATTAGCAGGGGACTTGTTCAATACAGAAATAAATATATTAGGTATGTCTTTTTTAACAAATGCGAAAGGGAGTCTTTTAAGAAACAAATTACATATTTGTTAAAATACAGTTCATTAATTAAAAAAAGGAAATGGTTTTGCAATTTTAATGTCATTCTGTGTTGTCTTCCAGTTTTTTTTAATGCAGCCAGTGTGTGTGTTCTGTTTTTTTGACCTTTGGTCTTTGCTCACTTTTTCTCTCTGCCTCTCCCTGTCCGTTAAGGTGGGAGGTTCACAGTGAACAAGAAATAATCTGCAGTGAGAAAAACACGTCATACATGTTCCAGTCGTCAAACCTGTCTACCATGATTCCTGGTAGGAGTGGCGAGGGTTTCATATACACACACACACAATTGTCAACCCACACTGCAAATCAGGTTTATTGGCAACATTTTCAGACTTTCAGATGTTTGCAATGATCTAATCAAACAAAAGTAATTGAAAAAGCTCAACACAATAAACGTTTCAAGTGGTTTTCCCAAATTAAACTGAAAAGGCCACTTTTAATGACTTCTGCAGTCTCAGAATTATTGAACCCATTCATGGCAAGCATCTTTAGTACTTATAGTAGAACACCCTGTTGCTGTTATGACCTGCTGCAAACGAGCTGTATTACCAGACATCAGCTTCTGGCAGCATTTCTGATTAATCTTAGCCCATTCCTCATGAGCAATGGCCTCCAGTTCAATAATATTCTTGGGTTTGCGTGCTGCAACCGCCTTATTCAAATCCCACCAGAGATTTTCTATGGGGTTCAAGTCATATGAATGTGATGATGGTCACTGTAGAATCTTCCAAGCCTTGGTGGAAGATGAGGTATTCTTGCGATCATTGTCCTATTGGAGGGTCCAATGACTCCCAAGCTTCAGCTTCCTCACTGACAACATGACGTTTCCTCCTAGGATTTCCTGATACTTCAATGAATCCATCTTGTCTTCCACACAGGTTTCTAGTGTCAGAGGATCAGCAAGCCCCACCATGCTTAAATCTATAGGCAGAAGTGTTATTTTCAGCATATGCTTCATTCTTCTTCCTCCAGACATAATGCTGATCCATAGGGCCGAAAAGGTCTAGTTTTTTTTCATCGCTCCACAGAACCGAATCCCAAAACTTCTGTGGCTTACATATGATTTTGAGCACTTATGTACTGGAAATGTCCTGTTCTGGTTCTGGTTGAACTCGCAAACTATGCTTCCAATGGTGTGTATCCAGGATCATTTAGTGCCTTTTCTATCTTTTTGTTTCCTGTTCCTTGTTTGTGAAGGGCGATGATATCTTCTCTTAACTTTTTGGACCATTCTATTTACTTATCCATAATTCTAACATGCAGTCAAACGTAACACGCAAGAAACCTAGCCAGTTCAGGTATTTCATGTGTTCTAGCTCAAGCAAACCTGGTGCAACTAATGAAGCCTGTGATTAGTTGTTTCTTGTGTGTTAAGACAACACCTCTTTTGCAGATTTGTGCTGTTGTGAGGGATTCTATTCAGGGGGTTGGATCATTTTGGGGAAACCACTTGAAACATTAATTGTGTTGAGCTGTTTCGATTACTTTTGTTTGATTTCTTCATTGCAAACAGCTGGAAGTCTGTAAATTCTGCCAATAAACCGAATTTGCAATGGGGTTTGAATAATTTCGATCACAACTGCATATACACGCACACAGTGCTTTTGGAAATCAAATGGATCAATTTCCAAAGATTTTTTATTACTCTTTTTAGTCAACTTAAGCAGGGGTGTGTTCTCTTATGCTAAGCACTGTGTGTGTGTGTGTATATATATATATATATATATATATATATATATACATATATATATATGAAGAGTTCAGATGCAAAAGCCTCTAAGTGCCATTTGAAATTTTCTTCTAGAATGATAATTTTTATCAAGCTTGTATATTTAAGTTCAGTGATTTCACTTAAATGGCAATGATAATTACCTATTAATTGTTATTTAAGTGAAATTACTGAACTTAAATATACAAGTTTGATAAAAATCATCATTAAAGAAGAAAATTTCAAATGGCATTTAGAGGCTTTTGCATCTGAACTCTTCATATATATATATATATATATATATATATATATATATATATATTTAACCAATCATCCCCTGTGAAGCGATTTCTAACAGATCAGGCATGCTGTAGGAATCTCTCTTATTGTGCACAGAAAAGCTCTGACATATTATAAAAACAATTTTGAATGCATTGGGGCTGCAATTAAAAACCGTGAGCTAATGAGTTTTATCGCTTTGCAGATGATGATGATGAGGGCGTTCTTTTTGCCCTTCGCTCTGAGTCAAACCAAACAACCGACCGCCAGAGTTTGATTGATCACAATCTGCGTTTCGGGGTGTATGCCGATGACCAGGGCCCTCATTAGGGCCTGTGCCTGATTGGTGCACCGGTAATGAGTCTCCATCTGGTGGTCACCCCTAATTTTTTTTTTCTTTTTTGTTTTCTAATGTATTCATTGGTTAATTATAACTCAGGTAAAACATTTAATGAGTGAAGGTCTGATCTGAGGTTCATTAAGAACACAGAAAAGCAAAAGGGTAATTACAGCAATTTCCTGTCTTTTTCCTCATTAGTTTGACCTGCGGGTTTTGGCAGTGGGGTAAGGATTCCGGTCATAACAAGGAGGTGGGACGTAAAGAGGGAACGTAATGACTCTGCCCTCTCGGAACGAGAGAGCTAAAAGTGTGTTTGTGTGGCTGTGCATGTGGACGTGCTTATTTACACCATTAAACATTGAAAAAGGGGGTCATGCCGCATAACTAGTATACAGGCCTAAAAAAAATCCTATTTGTCATAAAAACACGAGAATATATCTGTTGAGGTTGCCACTTCCTGTCCAAATACAGGTCAATACTGCCTATTTTCCTGTGCCACCAAAACCAACCCTTTTTTTAATCAAAACTTAGCTCCAACATGAGTAAGCCTTTTTCTGACAATTGATATCTACAGCCTTGGGTTCATATGCTTTGAAACAGCTGTGCGTAAATATCCAGTGTTTATATCCAGAAACTTGTTAAGAAAGTAAAGGAAAGTATGAAAACACACTTCAAAAGTTCAACCATTTTTGCTTATCTCCAAAACACTGGATCAAGTAAGTAGGTCCATCTAGTTTAGACCACTATTGTAGGTCACTATGTTCAAATAAACCAAAATTAGGACGTCTTTTGCCCCTTATTTGGATTTACACAGTACAAAAAAGTTATTTAGAAACACATTTCTCAATGCATAAAAGTCCTCAATGATGGCTGCCCATATGGAGCATGATCTAATGTGGTGTTAACACACACAGAAGCCTTGGTCAGCAGTCTAGGGTCCGTTGGGCAGTTCATGGGCGTTTATCGTTGGCCGATAGGGACAGCGGTGAAATCAGCGAGTGTGAGGCGAAAGGAGACTTCATTACGCCTCCAGCTACTTATACTCGGAAAACGTTCCGTAATTTGTGCACAGAGCCAAATCCTCAAGCGGGCGTGCACCGCAACTCAAAGCGGGACGACTTGATTCACAGCAGTAAATAAGCGTGACCAATTACTGCCTTTCTTTCCCTCCCTGAGCTCACTGCGAAATCTCACTCGCCGACCATAATCCAATTCTGCTGGAATGTCTTACAATAATGACACCCTGGAAAGCATTACCACACCACCTCTATGTACTCGCATTAGCCAGGCAGGCCTAGAGAGAGACAGAGAGAGGAAAAAAGGTTTTTGGCTCGGCTCTGATTTTGTTTGTTTTGTTCTGTTCTCTTTCTGCTACTTTATTAAGCTTCAAGCGTGACCTTTTCCTTTGAGAGAAAAGTGAGGGAAAGTGAAGAACTGGAAAGCCACGGTAAATGTCATTGTCCTGGTATGAGACCAGCGCTTAATACCTATGGCGAAGCAGGGGATGGGAAATATTATGGTTGATTCAGTTTATGGTTGAAAGTCAGATGACAAAAGCTTTGAGGCTCTTTTAACTTCTGGGTGAAATGGGAGAAAAACAATGGCTTACACAATATCTTGGTCATTGTCCTTAAATTATATTTTCCAAACAATTAATAATGGCTAAATATTTTAACATTAAATCATATACAGTTATATATAAATATAATAAAACCCCAAACTTTTGAATGGCTGTGCATTTATATTTATACGTGTCATTTATATATGCCAATTGTATATTTAAATATTAAAGGTGCAGTATGCAAGTTCTATTGTTGAACAATGTTGATATTTGAAATCAATTGCTCTTCCTCCAAAATGCATGAACACGCGATGCAAGAGCGTCTCTTTTATCCTAGCAGAAGGGAAAAACTTTCGCGAAAAATAAAGCAAAGATGATGACCGACAAGGGTGCACAAAAAAATAAAAATAAACAGAGTACACAAGAGTATATACAAACAAGAGTTTGTTGTTATTAAACAGCACACCACCTCCAGACATGACATCCAAACCTATGGTACCACAACAAACCTCTGTGTCTGTTTTCAGGCCTTCCCGCTTAGATCTCTCCAGCACTGGGAAGCTTTTTTAACATTAATGTGAGTCCTTGCCTGATCATAACTCTTTTTTTTTTCTCTTTTGTAATGTTTCTCAGCCATCTTTCTTTCTAGTCTATCTTCAAATCTCCTTCTTGCTCACTCTCTCTCCTCCCCAGTGTTGTGCCTGAACGTGTTCAATGAAAGATAGTTCATGAATGCGTTCATATTTTGGGCGAACGTGAACTGAACGTACTGCCTGATTAACGATACTGTGAACTCGTTCATTCTGGTGTCTGTGAACGCACGCTCTCTCAGTTTAACTTTGTAAAATAGGGTGCCAGATTTTTATAGAGCCTCCAGGTGAAAACCCGGCTAAAACAAATGTAAACAGGCCTTAATGTAGCTAAAAAAACACCCAATCTGGCAACACACGACACCAGGGTCGCACCGCAGCCGCCATCGACAAAGCAGCGAGCGAGGAGGCGTCGTATGATCATTTAAGCGGGTTATGACGCGGTCGGTGAGGATGGGAAAAATCACACATTTCTGTGCAAACTTTGCCCATCGATAAAATAATTGTTTGTGGTTGTATATGGGCTGTGGCAATAATAATAATAATACTCACAACAAATGGAAAAAAAGAACTATTAACTAGTTCATTTTTTGAAGTATGAACTTGAATTAGTTCATTTTAAAATGTGAGAACTGAACTTTGAACTAGTTCATGTAGAAAGTGAACTTTCCCAACGCTGCTCCTCCCGTATCATGTGTGGACACGCCCCCTACTGCTGATTGGCTAAAAGTGTACTGTGTTGCTTGGTCCAATCAAGGGGGTAATCCATCAGCCAGAAATTGAAGCCTCGCGGGAGCCGCCATTGTAGCAGAACTTCAGCTGCTGTTAGCATCCCATTGACTCCCATTCATTTTGGCGTCACTTTGACAGCGAATAACTTTACATCCAAAGACTTAACTTGTCCATTATTTATTTCTAAAGAAACACGACAATGTATAAAATGCTCCGTTACTTTGTATCTTACGTTATGGCCCCGTAAATGCCGTTTTTGTGAAAAATAGGGTAACGATTGGTCGCTCTATCCATTTTTTTTACTGTCTATGGGATCAAAAATCGTTTACTGAACCTTTAAAGGTTCTACTCCAACTTACCAGAATCAAAGAAATCTCAGCAGACAGATATCCTTTTCTGCCATATACGAGAAGTTCTTTAGTAGGACCATTCAACAACTCGCCAAAAAAAGCAACAACTATGATGAATGCAATGCCAAAAAAGTCTAGATATGCCACAAGGTGCCATTGTTAGGGTTGATAAAACAAATGGTACATTCGAGTCTGAATCCATTTGGTACTGGCCAATGCACTTGTTCCAGGCCTGGCAATCATGTCTACAATGGCAAGAATATCTAAATGATGGTGAGCATTAATTAATTTCACAGCGTTTGGTCGATGGGGCACAGTGGATGATGTTGAGCACGCAGCCAGTTTACCAAATAAGAGAAAATCAAACTAAATTTGCAGGCTGTCACAAATGGTCTTTTGTAAAAGCTACACTAAGCTGTTTGCGCTGCTCTAAAAATCTATATGTGCTGCAAGATAAAGTGATAATATTGATAATGCATTTTTAAAAGTCATGTTTGATAAATCATTTTTACTATAGTGTGCTTCATAATGGGCTAACACAGTCTGTCATATCAAAAGAGTTCATTAAATATCAATTTGTGCTTTTCAAAACATAACATTCAATCGTGGGTTCAGTTGACAAAAAGTAGAGATGACAATGAAAAATAATGAAAACCTAGTTATGGGCAAAAGAAAATCAATCCTAAGTATCACTCAACATTACGTATAGCCATAATACGTATTGAAAACTCTCAGATTTGTTCGGTCGACCAAGATAAAGAATAACGGATAAAACATTGCTGATTTAGAGGAGCCAAAGCTCAGATGAAGACTGGACTTCCTGCCATGGCAGCAAAACCATCTGCTAGGGGCCTCCTGGCTTGGAAATGCATCCCAGTAATTGTCAGGGAAGGTTGAAGGAAAGCCCAAAGCCTGTGAAAAATAAAGATTGCTACCAAATGAGTTCCATTTCTGAGGCTAGTGTGGCTGTGGCCATTCCTAAATGTGGTGTGGTCTGTGATTAAATTAAGACCATTCCTGCTCTGTGAACATTAGGGTTCCATCTCATTTCACATTGGCAACTAAAAACTCATTAACGGAAGCTGAAATAATTTCAGAAATGATTCCTCCATTTAAATGGTAATAAATTAGAGACTCTGGACAATTCACCGAACGCTGCCTCCTTCACCAAAAAAAATCCAATTTATCGCTGCTTCATCTTCCAAATGAGCATCACACTCATCTTCACCTAGAGAGAGATATAGGTAAAGGGAGAGAGAGGTTTCTCAATTCAGATTTTTTTTTTTTTTTTTTTGCTGAACAATGATGTCTGCACTCTTGAATATAAGTCTTTCTGTCTTGATAACCACTGAAGTTTTTCATTTGGATTGATGTGCTCTGTGTTGTTCATTTAGAGATAATTTGAGACCATATGACACCACATTCAAGGAGCAAGAATTTAGGGCATTACAGGCATTAAGACATCAGAGACTATCTTTTACTGATGTCAGCATGGTGCATGTGTGAAAGAGGTTGAGACTTTCATGAAGTGACAACTTTCTTGTCAGAAGGAGCTAGTCAGCATTTCTCAACTTACACTATATGGATGAGTTTCTGAAGATTTTGAAGGAGAGAGGGTGACACTACTGAGAGAGGGTGCCTTCGCACATTCAGCATTTTTTATTTTATTTTATTTATTTATTTTTTGTAAAGGTTACTGGATTTTTATATTTAGAAGTCATCTGTGAACAGGACCCGTTTTTAAATTGGCAGTTCAGAAGTTATAACTGTTCCAGAAAAGTTTGATTCTATGTGGAAACAAGCAGTAATGAATGGTTTGAGCACTGCAAAGTCAAGAGTTAGGGTCAATCACACAGTTCTAGAGCAGTTGATTCCATCACTTCATGCCATTTAGTTATAAACCTGAGAGATGGGAGTTGGAATTCATGATTGCGCATAGAAATGACCGAATAGACAGATGCTGAAAAACAGCAGTTGAAAATTTATTTCAGGCATATTTTCTAAATGCATGTTGTTGGTCTTTTTGTAAATGATTTATCTGGGAAAAAAATCAAAATGTTGAAACTCAATGTTCTGATGAAATGTCAACATCTGTCTGGTGATGCATGTTATTCTTCTCCAATCATTTAGTCCATGCTGTTTCCTTTTCTTACAGTCATCTGTAAGCTCACATTAAGAATTGTCCCCATCAATCAACAACCAATGGGTAGAACCAAGTCTTTACCTTACATTTTTTTATTTTCCAATAATTAATTTCCATTACATTTACATTTATTCATTTAGCTGACGCTTTTATCCAAAGTGACTTACAATTGCTATATATGTCAGAGGTCGCACGCCTCTGGAGCAACACATTGGATTCGAACCTGGGTCTCTCACACCAAAGGCATGTGTCTTATCCACTGCGCCATCACAACCCCATTAGATGTACATCATATTATGGAGGATAATATCTCTTGCTTATATCACAACTTAAAAGAACAGAGAGGCAATGTGTGTATGTCAGAAATATGGATAAAAGATGGAAAGCATCTAACACTGAAGCTAAGCAGAAGGCACTTAAAGGGTTAGTTCACCCAAAAATGAAAATTCTGTCAGTAACAACTCATGTTGTTCCAGCCCTGTAAGACCTTCATTCATCTTCAGAACACAAATTAAGGTATTTTTGATTAAATCTGAGAGCTGGATCACTCCTCCATACTAGTCCATAGGCTAGGACGAGCGATTGAAACTTGCTGGCCTCGAAAAGTTATTAAACACATCGTTAAAATAGTCCAAGTGACTACAGTGGCTCAATCTTAAGTTTATCAAACGACCAGAATACTTTGAGTGCGCAAAAAAATAACAAAAAATAACGACTTTATTTCAACTATTCATTTACTTCTCTCTCTGCTCGACCCAGGTTACTAGTTTAATAACGTAAGCTTCTGTTATTGTATGTCACACGCATCACACACATGACCAGTGTCAGCCAATAGTGAGCCTACGTGTGACGTAGATCTATGCTATCACACTACGTTAACTGACTAGAGGCTCATAGAGAAGGAAGTGAATAGCTGAAATAAAGTCGTTATTTTTGTTTGTTTTTGCGCACAAAAAGTATTCTCGTCGCTTGATAAAGTTAAGATTGAGCTACTGTAGTCACTTGAACTATTTTAACGATGTCTTTAATAACTTTTCGAGGCCGGCAAATTTCAATTCCTCAAGAAGTCTATGGACTAGTATGCAGGAGTGATCCAGCTCTCAGATTTCATCAAAAATATGCAAGCAAAAATGGAACTTCAGCTCCAGGCAAAAATGTACAGGTCACAGTTTAACGTGATACACCGCATATCGTTGCCATCACCGTTTGATGCTACAGTATTTACATATTTACAATCATTCAGCACAACATTTTTAACATTTGTTATCTCGGTTATTTACTGATACGTTAATGAAGCTAAGTGACATGATGTACAACGCAGCCAGAAGCTAACGTTAACGTTTTCTAATGTTAGGCTAACTTTAGCTTAACGTTACGTTAGAGATTTTAAAGATAACGTTCAAATACGTTGTTGACTTAACTTAGAACAGATGTAGACATTGTTTAATTTATCCACGTTTAGTTGGTGTTGTGGTCTACCGCATAACTTAATCGCATAATTTAATCCAGAGAAGACACTTATCTCGGTTGAGATGTGGCTTGGGAAAAGTTAAAAAATACACACCGTTGCCCAACCTCTCGGGAACTAGTGTTGGATTTGCATGTACCCCGTGCGCACCGTTTGACTATTTTAAACTTAAAATGACAAGAAAAACAAAAAAAACAAATGAAAACTGACTAACTGCAATGCATTTCAATGGACGTGGAAGCAGAGAATGTCCGAGTGTATTGGGTTAGCTGCACACTGTGATTGGCTCATCGCGCAAGCCATAGTTCAATTAGTGTAAGTAATTAATGACAGATTTTTCATTTTTTGGGTTAACTATCCCTTTAACTCTGAGTTTGAGCTACTGTATAGAGTCAGTGATGCTTGCCTTAGTAAACACCACTAATAAACCAACCTAGTTTTAGATATTTATTACAAATTACAATTTGCAGATGAGGTTATTATCATAACTTAGCATGCACCATTCAAATATGTTGTGGTTTGTAGTGTTAGTAGTGTTAAGTTACATGTTTGGACTAAATCTTTACAGTCAATGCTTTGGGATGACATGTGGCCACAGAGGCCACTAATTCCTTCTTTATCTATACTCATATCCTCTGTGGCAGGTTGTGGTAGGATAATGAGGCTCACTGGGCAGTCCTTCAGGGCTAACACGCACTGCACTCCTCTCCCGGGGCAAAATGGCACAGATGTAATTACATTCAGAGAGTGAAAACAAGAGAAAGAGAACAAGACATGGCCATGATCTTTTGCCAGAGCATGCATCCTCAGCCCCCCGGGGAGGGACAATGGAACTATCATGATCCGTGGAGATGTGTTTTGGGAGTTTACAGAGAAACAAAGGCCTAACTAATGAGAAACAACTGGAAATCTGGCTTTTGCTAAATAAAGCCCAATGACATATACTCAAGAGTGCTCACTTACCCTCTGGCGATATCAACCAAAACATGTTTCTCTGTAAGTTGGACAAACTGGTGTCAGTCTCTGCATGCCAGTAGGTGGCGACTATTAGGAGTGAGCCAGCGATTCATTCACCCAATCGATTAATTCAAAACACTGATTCGTTCAAAAATCAATCACAACTGTTTAGTAGGTTAAAAAATGTGCTATGTGACCTTTAAATGGGTTTTATTATGCTTTTTAACATTTTCAACTTTCTTTAGTGTGTAGCAGTGTTGGGTGTAACTAATTACTAAGTAATTAGTTACTGTAATTTAATTACTTTAATTACTCTTCATTTATCTGTAATTTAATTACAGTTACTTCTGATGTAATTGAGGTAAATACTGTGTATAGATCAATCCGATCTCACAGCGATTCGTGTGCATTTTATGAGGTGTCTCAATTGTACGACCGCACTCGTACAAATTCGTATGAATTATTGTAAAATATGTATGAAAAAAGTGTGAAATGTCATGAGATCAGACATAAAACAATAGTGGGTTTAACATCATGGGTTTAACAAATGTATTGTCTGATGTTAAAAGTATGTTTTTTATAATGTAACCTTCTCCACCTTGGTCTGTTTAAAGGATAATTCATGCAATTTTACAGTATTTATTTGAAAGAATTAAAACTGATTCATGTCTATCCTTGTACTATTCAGCTGGTTGAGATTGATATGGGATTTAATTAGTAATTAAATACTTTTTAAAGAGAGTAATTAGTACAGTAATCTGTTGAAGAGGTAATTAGTAAATAGTAATTAATTTATTACTTTTTTAGAGTAACTTACCCAACACGGGTGTAGTCATGTTGCTGTTTGAGTGATACAAAAGATGAAATTCTCCCAAAGGTCTGTCTAGCACATGTATGCATCGAAAGAAAATCAGTGAAGTGGAATGAAGTGTGAACAGCTCCTAGCTGTTCAATAGGTGTGTCTAAAGTGTAAGTTAATCAACTTGATT
Source organism: Pimephales promelas (assembly GCF_988280905.1). Taxonomy (NCBI): domain Eukaryota; kingdom Metazoa; phylum Chordata; class Actinopteri; order Cypriniformes; family Leuciscidae; genus Pimephales; species Pimephales promelas. The sequence goes on along the minus strand of NC_142789.1, from coordinate 15,313,660 downwards.
ATTGAACCGTTCGTTAAATAGATACAAGGAATATCACAGTCACAATCATATATGATGGGTTTGAAAAGCAGCACTCAAAAGCTCTCTTGCTTGTGTGACATTGCTTAATTAATAAGTAATGGGAATTTACAGCTCCCATTTCAAAGTATCAGACTGATGACTTGTGTGAATTCCATAGCAACACCTCACATCCCTCCAGCAACGATGAGCACCTGCCTGCTCATATAGCGATTCATTACTACTCACGTGACCAGAGAGGGAAATAGAGTGAGCGAAAGAAAAGCATTTTGATGAGAAAGATTTGCTCTGTACCATTACGCCCATAAACTTTCAAATATCGGTCACCTGCAAGATTGCTTCTCAGTTCATCTCGTATCCTCTCCAACTGTAATAAAAAACATTTATGATGACACCTATTAGATCACAGTCACGTTTTGTATTGAGGAAAACAACCCCAAGCAAGGAAAACTTGATGCATCTGTCTGCTAATATTCGTTTTTGTTGCTTTCATTTTTATAGCCAGGGTTATATGCATAAAGTATATGTCATCATTTATTCAACTGTCACAGTCACAGTTCTTAATTTTGATTGGCGAATTTGGTCTGAAATGTAATTAATGTGGTCCTAGCAGGCAATAGCCGTCATTTCACCATCTAGGTTTACTATAGACTCGAAATAGTCTGGCTTTATGTGTTAAAGGGATACTTAAAGGGATACTTTTTTTTTTGTTGGGGACATAGGCTCATTTTACCACTCCTCCAGAGTTAAACAGTTGGGTTTTTACCGTTTTCGAATGTATTCAGACGATTTTCTGATATTTAGAAGATTATCAGTAACTAGACAGTTTCTGAAACTGACTGGTTACTGATATTCTGAAAATCGAAAAATCGGCTGAATGGATTCAAAAACGAGGGAGTTGTAAAATTAGCCTTTTTCCAAAAAAAGTGTAGTATCCCTTTAACCCACTTCTAGCCAAAATAACCTTGAATTTGGTTACGTCGTTTTCACCAAAATAACTTGCGAGATGAGTACATTTACTTGAGTACAGTACTTAAGTACAATTTTGAGGGATCTGTACTTTACTCGAGTATTATTTTTGGGGAGTACTCATGACTTTACTCAAGTACATTTGAGAGGGAAATTTTGTACTCTTTACTCCACTACATTTCTATCCATAACCGTGAGAGCCTGACTTCGTCATACTCATATTCTAGTGAGAATATGAGTCTGAAACTGCTTCATTGGGGTTTGAAGGGTCTCAATTGGATAGTCGGTAGACCTACAACCAATCAGAGCAACGCAGTAAGGCAACTACTTTGCATTCCACAGTTGTCAACAGAACTTACTTATTTTAGAAGTAAAATAACGAGTGTGACCAAAGGAGAGACCACAACGACCAAAGGCTTTTCATTACGTCCCATCTTCTTAGCGACCGTCAGAGCCAGCTGATAAGTTACACTTTTGCCGAATCATGTAGGAAGGACGGCAAAGATATCTTTCCGATCGACAAATGCCTTGATTGCAGTTTTCTTTTTGTCTATTAAACTTAATTCACTGTCGATTCATTTTAAAAACAGACGTGACAGCGGAATCTATACATCTCAATTCTCCAGCTGCAGTCATCTTTGAGGGAAACCAGAGCCACTGTTAAGCGCCTTTTGATACAAGATGATTACGTCCCTGAAGGTCATCTGTCCATCATCGTATAAAGCGCAAACATTTTTTGCCTGATCATAATTACTCCTCAATGGATCAAGTCCAGACCGAACTTCCCGACCAAAAAAAATGTTGTGGGGGGAGTTCGGGCTGGCATCCAGGCTAGTGAGAACCCGTTACTACTTCTAAAAAAACACACACAAAAATCTCGGAAACCTTCAATTTGTTGTTTTCCTCTCAACGTGATTGGATTCTGCAGTCGCCACTGATTGGGACAGCCTATCAGCAATCACCTTCAGCTTTCCGCCAAAGTCAACTCCATGGTCAGATTTAGATAAGAGACCAAACCATGCACGAAACAATGGATGGAGATGTAGCTGGTCCATCCCGGGCCCACCTCGCCAAACTATTTTCAAGTTTCTGAATTTTCTGAAATTTTCTTTACATTAACATTTTTCATAACTCCATGTAGGATGTTTCTGTACTTAAATGGAAGCACTGTGGCAGTAGTAATGCGATATTTAGAAAATGTAGTCTTGTACTCTTGATACTCAAGTACTTTTAAAAACAAGTACTTCAGTACTTTTACTTAAGTAGACATCTGACTGTAGTACTTGTACTTGAGTAAAATTTAGCAAAGGGTATCTGTACTTTTACTCAAGTAATAAAGCTGTGTTCTCTGTTCGCCTCTACCCAATAGACTAGAGCAACTTTAGGATGTGGTGGAACGGGAGATTCGCATCATGGATGTGCAGCTGACAAAAAGTCACTATGGACAAATCTCTAAGAAATGTTTCAGCACCTTGTCGAATGCCATGAAGAATAAAGGCCGTTCTGGAGGCAAAAGGGGTCCAACCAGGTATTATACATTAAACATATACTAATTGATACAATGAATATAAAGATTAGATGATGGTAGAATTAATATATTATGTTTTGGGCATTATTAATTAATAATATTATACTTACAGCCCTTTTCCCTGTAAGTCTCTATATTAAGGTCACCTCAGGCCTTTTCAGTTGCAGGATGTCTTCTAAGAAAAAGTTGCTAAACAAAAGTTAATACTAACTCGTATCAACAATAATTCATTTGACTGATCCTTTCAAAGCTTTGTGAGGGCAGGTTTGGAAATGAATTGGAAAACACAAACACATTTATTGTACACTTTTCATCTTTCTTTTTTCTTGAATGACTCAGTAATCAAAACATTTCTGAATTCTTGTTTCACCCGAGACAGAATATCAATCATATTTCATCCACCTTACGATGTCACAGTGAAGGAACAATAGAAAACATCAATCAAAAGAAGCTTCCACACAAAGGTGATTACTACACGCTCGTCTTTCCAGGCTTACAAAATGTGCAGCCTCTCATAATTCAGCATCTCTCATAAACACATGGAAGATTACATGTTTATGAGACATGGATCATTTTCAAAGATTACAGTTACCAGCTGACAACGGTGCGATTATCCTTCATTGCGAATGCTTACAACCTTGAAAAGCGTCTGTGATTGGGTTTGGCTATAAATTACGTAGGATGCCTCACATCCTCATGAATAAACACCAGACAGGAATCCTTACGGCTCGAAGAAAGAAAAAAAAAAACACGGATGAAAATGAAAGCATAGAAAAATTCTTTCATTTCACGTGATCTGGAGGCATTCAGGCTGTCCTTGCTTTCTGATAGACTCCATCATAATGGATTTTGTCCATTTCTAAACAAAAGAAATAACAGCTTTGCATGTACCTCGATTCAGGGAAGTGGGGTTTCCTCTGGTATCGGAGGTCTCTCTTCCATTACATTTTCAATAGCCCGACTGCCAAAGTCAAAGCTGCTCAGGTGAGCTTATGATGGAGCTCCAGCTGGGAGCATTTGTTTTGTGTGTGTGGAAGAGAAGCAATGGAAGCGTGTCTGATGTATTCCTGCTGTCTTTCTTCCACTGCATTATAGGGTGACATTGGGGAAAGTGAAGCCAAGGGCAGTATGATGAAGCCCTCTGCCTTTGCTATTACACATGGGACCGCTGGGTCTCGTACTCATTTCCCCCCCCCCCCCCCCCCTCTCTCTCTCTCTCTCTCTCTCTCTATTTTATATATTCTTCCTGTGTGCTTCTGCTAATAGACACTTAGAAACCTTGTCAGGGTGTATTATATACTGTATGTAATATTTGTCATTTGCTATCATCCCAGAGAGCACCCAGAGAGCAATATAGTGTCAGCCCACATCTGGTACATGTGGATTCCAAACGTACCAGATGTGGGCCTGATCTGGGGTGCGTTTCCCGAAAGGATCGTTAGCCAACTATGGTCGCAAGTTCCGTCATTTTCCAATAGAGTTCAATGGAAATTGCGACTAACTTGCGACCATAGTTGGCTAACGATGCTTTCGGGAAACGCACCCCTGGGCCGACACTTTGTTGCTCTCTGGGTGTCTTTAAGAACTGATCATTTTCAAGTTAAGGATTTGGACGCTGACTTGTGCTCTATGTTAAAGCAGGACTATGTAGTTTTTTAACCTTTATATATAAAGTTATAAATAAAAATTATATATATAACCTTTATATATAATGTTTTTCCAAAACCCTTGATATGGTACATCGACTTACAGTAGGTTGAATGACGGCCTGCCGTAGCCCGACGGTGTCTGTATCGCTTTTACTGGCACTCTGTAACTTCGGGGACGGGTTGGAACCCGAGCACAAAAAGAACTACAAAATTTGACTGCTTTACAGCATACGTCACTTCCCCCACTTCCTCAAATTCCGATTCGAGAGCCCAATGACCTTTTTTTTTTTTTTTTTTTTACCTCTGTATGTTGTCATGGCTGAAGCAGCAAGTAAAACCAAATGTGAAGTTTGCCAGAAACAGAGCGCATGCGATCAGTTTACTGTTGGTTATGTGTTGTGTCCGCATCATGTAGACTGCATTGCTTTCTTTTGAGGGCGCTTAACACACTCAAGCATCCCCACAAAGCCGGGGCGGGCAGCTCGCGCCAGCTCGAGATGTGAAAATATACTGATTACTGAGTTTGGTATGGGCTACATTCTTGCAAGTAAATATTACATGATTAGACGGACAAATAATCGGTCAGGATAACTATCCTATGTCTGCAGGGCAGCTGATAGTCATGTTTGTTATTTATTTTTCTGGTGAAAGAGTCTTGCCTCAGGCTATAATGCAAATCGATTTTTCAAATTTGCAGATTCATCTATGGTAGCTTGATATTATTTGACGACATGGCTATTATCTACCAACAAACTTTGAATTGAATTAGCATATCCATTATGAAAAACAGTAGCCAATAGGCTAACGTTAATAAAGACGCTGGCTTGTAAACGTGAGCTACACAATCTTTTGACGTTTGAAAAAAAATAAAGCCCATGACACTATATTCATAAGACATGCTGAAATATAGGCCAATGTACCTGGGATGAAGACTTTTCATACGCAACACAGGAGTCTGCCCGAGATGTGAGAACACCGTGTATTCCCTGGTGTAACCATGACAGATAGTAGAAGACAATACTGTTTCCCAACTGTAGGGAGACCCCAAGAGCAAAATTTCAAAAATATCATAATGCTGCTTTAAAGCATTAATTAGGCAGCGTTTACAAGGCGGAGCTCTGAAACAATTCAGCCACAAACATTTTAAAAATCATTTGCGATTTATAAATTTCACACCTGGAAGAGAGACGTACGCACATTTTTTTTTTTTTTTTTTTTCATTATGGCACATATGACCTATTTGCCATTGCCAGAACTGAGCCATATGTGCCATAGTTGGCTCAGATGAGGCCCGGATTTGTATCCTATCCTTTGTGTTTCGTTAATTTGCAGACATTACACACTAAAGAAAGTTAAAACATGTAAAAAAAAAAAAAAAAGCATAATAGGTCCTTTTTAAAATGAATGCTAAACACCAAGGACTAGCAGAATCTAAGGTTTGCCCAAATTTGAGAGCAAAAATTTGTTGCATAAGATGGCAAGATTTACTTTTGGAAGAAATGAATATTCAGTTCTCATCCAGTTTGATTATAAATAAGATTCCGTTGAATAATTAAATAGAGCAAACCCTTGCATAAAAAAAAAAAAAAACAAAAAAAACAGGAAGCACGAGGGAGGACAAGCACGGCTATCTGAAACTCTTTAAAGTAGTTGGTCAAGGATACTGAAAATGCATTAGTGAACCCAAGGTAGATAAAAGCAGAAACTCAAATCAGGATAGATATAATGGCAAGGATGATTTATGAGACATAATTACTTCATAGAGAGAGAAGCTGTGATGGGGCAAAGCACTGAAAAGAAGTTGAATGAAATCTGTGTGGTTGGGTTTGTATTTTCGTTCACAGACCACTAGAAATATATTTCATAAAATGTCCTCGTCTATACATTCATCTTCTTTCTAAAAATAAACAAAACATTTTAAAGGGCAAATATCAACTCATAACACCATTTACTTTTTATTGTTTTATTTTTCAAATCATGTGCAAGGTGAATTTCACAGTAGAGATCAATGAATGTTTACTAAACTCACACCATACATACAAGCAAACCAAAGACATAAAAAATAAAATGCAAAGCAGAAATGCAAAACGAAAAAACACTGTTTTAACTTCTGTGGATAAATTAACCGCAAGCTGAGGGAAAAATGAAAGAAGTGGCTGTAGAGCATTGACACCTGCAGCAGCCAACAACACAAAATAATAAATTATAATTCTTTCAAAGCTTTTATTTAACATCTGACAGACTGGTGTTTTGGAAAGTAGCACTGCCATAACTTATTTTCTGTAATGCTTTGCTTTCTATAAGACTGGTGCAATCACAAAGAAAAAACAAAATTCTTGTCTAAATGTCCTGTGTTTTGTGATTCACAATTTAACTGAGCAAAATCATAAACTAACAAACCTAAAAGACTAAATATTAAATTAGAAAAAAAGAATTAAAACACACCCATCAGAAAAGAGGAAAAACAGAAACACCAAAAAAAAAAAAAATCTACCTTTCAAGTTAGAAATAAAGGACAAAAAAATCCTGTTTTAAAAAAAAAAAACTGTGCAAGTACAGCAAACATATGGTACAGTATATTACACATACAACAAACCATTTAAATACAGTACTGTGTATCAACAATAATCCTGAGAAGTGTCCATTTCTGGTTCCCGTGCTACTGAGCGTATGTGAACCGTGCGGCCAACTGCACCAAAGCCAATGTCATTTCTCATCCCTCTCCCTTCACCAAAACCCCAGATGAGGCTCGGCCTCGCAGGCGCCGAAGAGCCCGACATGAGAGCGCATCAGCTGTCCTATTTAAAGACGCCGCTTACCACGTCCGAAAACAGAGCTCTATATTCCGGGACGCTTTCGAGGGAGGAAATAATGTAGTGCAAAATCAGGAACCTGCATGACCAAATAAACATGAGGCCGGAAAAAAAACAAACAAATGTCCAGAGACAATAACTTAGAAGACTGACAACTTTTGGAAGCGTCAAGCAACGATAAATGGCTGTAAAATCACTGTATATTCTGTACAAGATTGTCAAAAAAGCAGCACCAAAAACGATTATTCTTCTCCATAGTTGCGACTGGAAGATAAGGGGATGGAAAGTAATAAAACAAAGTGTTCATTTACAGGGCATGTGGGAGCACATGAATGCTAATATATATCTCTCTCTCTATATATATATATTTATATATATATAGGAGGACTGGATCCATTTGCAAAACAGACCTTTTCTAAAGTCAAAAGCAAAGTGTACTGTAAGACTCAAACCATCACCTGATGCCTGGGTTTTTCATATGAACAGGCACTGTAACATCCCTGGATAGCGACACATCTCACTGAACGTTAATCAACAAAGGCCATTTTTTTCTGGAATTATTCATCGCTTAAGTTTCTAATGCACTTTATCTGAGAAACAATGACAGAACACCTGTTATTGCTGCCATGGGGTGCAGACTAGGACTCGTTTTGGCATTTTGGAGGCATTTATATTCGAACTGCACCTGTAGGTTTCAGATACAAGGACTCGATAAATGACAGTGGAATGTAAGCATCCACATTTTGGCCACCTCTTCTCCAACCCGCTCGCTGATCTGAGCGGTTCTTGTTTGATTGGCTGTCGACAAATTGCCCACTTTTGATTTCAGCAACACAAAGCTGGTGTCCTTTTATTTCTTCTCCAATATGGAGACTGAGAATAATCTTATAACCTCACTAAAGATCTGGCTGGTGATGTGAAATTGCAAAGATATAGATTTGGACGTGGGAGCTGGGCTCAACGAAACGTCATAAAAGCAGGGTCCAAATGAAAATTAAAACTGCTGTGATGGTATAGAACATGGGTTGACTTAAAGGAAAAATAAAAACTATATTCAACCACATATTGGCAAACAAAATAATATCCATTAATAATCAAACTTCTCTAAGTTCTTAAGCAAACCACAGAAAGTCTCTTTGTAGGTGGCATGGGTCAACTTATACATCTGAAAAACTGAAAGAAAAGACAATTAAAAGAAAAAAAAAAACAAACAGTATTCACACTAACAGTGAGCAAAATCGCTCATCATACCCGTATGAATATTTATAGCTATAAATATTTATTTTTTCACCTATTATTCTGTTTTGTTTTTTTTACTCAGCTGTTAACATACTGCTTGTTCTTAAGGACATCAACTACTCATGTTCGCCAACAATGCATGCCAACAACCCAAGCCAAACGGTAGCGAAAAACTTGAGAAATGACTCAACATCTGTGAAAACAAAAAAGAAACTGATAATTGCACTTATGATTCACTTTTCTAACTGTAAAACAAGCAGTTGTGAGGGTGCTTTGTGCACAATAGTCAAACGTAAAACACTGTAGTTGTTGTTGTTTTTTTTAACTGTTTCGAAAAGCACCCTCAAGTTTATTGATTGAAACCTTTAACGCTTTAAGACTTCCCCTGCAGTTCTGATGTTGGGGACACAGACAGCACCATGTATTGAGCAGTACCACCATCCCCCTCCTCCAAAAACATTGATCAGCTGTCTCAAACAGCCCGTTGTATCGTGATCTCCCCCTTCTCGCCACTCACAGCACTTTTTGAAGACACTGAGGGTATAGTTTGGCTACCACACACTCAAAATGTCGACCGAGGTCCCAGAGGCGGTCCGGCGTCTCGTAAACCTTTGTCCAATGGTCGACTTCATCATCGTACTGGTAGAGAGAGTTCTTGCGGCTGGTACGGAACACGTGTTCTTCTACCATGACTTGCGTAGCTCGGACAAACAGATTCAATCGGCCCTGAAGCAGAAGCACTTTGATGTAGGGGCTGGTCGCCTGGTCGAAGGGGAGGTCTCTTTTTCGGCACCAGGTGTTCTGCTCGATATCGTACACCTCAACGGTGAATGTGCGCTGGTGGTTCCTGCAGATGCCTGCTATGTAGTAGATGCAGTTTTTATGCAGGGCGGCCAAGCCTTGAGTACGGGGAACGTTCATGGACGGCAAATGCCCCCAGTAGTCTTTGCGAGGGTCAAAACAGAAGAAGTACTCTCCTGAGAAAGAGTCGTAATAAAAAAATGAGCAATATCCAAACTGGTTGCCAGTTTCGCTAAATATGTAAATAACGTCCCAAATTGGTACGTTATACTGTAGAGTTGTCAAAAGTACTGACTTCGGTACCAAGTCAGAACTGACATTTTTAAATTGTGACGCTTTGGGCGGAATCGTAAACACCTCTGATTCGCCATTGTGTTAAGGTGCTCATCAGATATGTCTGTGATTGGTTACAATGATCAACTCACTGGAGTGTTTGAGAGCACACGGAAGGTGTTTTAAAAAACGCGAGCGTATGAAAGCACAAGCTTTCTGCCCCCGTCTGTATCCGTGTAAGAAGAGCGTCATTAATGTATATTTACATGTTTTTGAAGCGCTGATCATTGTATCCAATCAAAGACATGTCCGATGAGCGCATGAGTACGAATACAACTCTATTGTATAGTATATAATTACTTAACTAAAAAAAGTACACTACAGTAAGTGCATGTGATATGTCAAAAGGACACTAAAATAGTGCTACTAGAGTAAATTTTTATGTATGCATGTTTCAGTGTGAAATATACTATAAAAAAAATCCTTATTTTAACCACACATGATTCAATCAAATTGCAAAGCATCTTAATATCAAAACTGGATTGCGACTGAAGCATGACGGGCTAATCAACTAAAAAGAGCTCTTTCCAGCAAAATATCAGTTGGCCTGTACATTTTTCTTCCTAAATATTTTTTCCTAAATAATTTCCGATGACACTTTTTTTCCAGGGGCTGAAATGTCGGTGCATCCCTGAAGATTAAGAGCTACTCTAGCTCTTTTATGCTCTCAGTTATTGCTGATTTTGCTGAGAGAGGTTAACCCGTCTTACCTTATCATCTAAGCAGGGCTAGAAGACATGACAGCCCAATGAATTACAAGGATATACGTGTTTGTACACTTTGATGACCCTGATTTCAGGCGACTCTGCAATAACCCCACTCACCTTGCAGCACATAGATGCGGTCCTTATACTCCACTGTGCTGTGGAACTCCATGGCCACCGGCATGGGACTGACCGCCGTCCAGCAGTTGTCTCTGGCATCATAGCACTCCACGGATTTTAAAGCATTTCGTCCGTCCCCTTCGTACACCCGACCACCCAGAGCGTAGAGTTTCCCGCAACAGTGCACCAGCCTGCAGCCGATGCGTGCCCGGAGCATGGGCGACCGTGGGAGCCACCTATTGCCAGCATGTTCGTACTGCCAGAAGTCGCTCTCCGCGCGGTGGTCGATGCACACCTCGCTGTTGCTCGGCCGATAGCCTCCAGCGATGAAGATGTCGTTCTCTGACGAGACCAAAATGCCGACCTCTCTGAGGTCATTGGGCGGCTTGCACAGTTTGTACACCTTCCCGGCAGCAATGTCCAGGCAAGGCACGGTCTGCTTCTTCCCTGAGTGCTTGTGAGCTGCATCAAAGCAGATGACCATCTCGGATGCAGTCATACCCAGCCGCTGCGGGCAGCCGTTGGTGCCGTTGAGCCAACCCTTATCCGAGGAATCCCTGGACAAGGCCAGGGCGAAGGCTGGGGGTATACGGCTCAGAAAGGCCTCGTCCAGCAGGGGCAAGCGGATGCATTTGGCAAAAACCTCGGGTAAATCTACCTCCCGACCTGGACCATCGTACTCCAGCCAGTGCACAATGCTTTCGTACACATGCTCCTCTTTTTCCACGTTCAAATCGTCACTGTTGAGAATGCTGACCAGCTGTTCTTTGGTCAGATGAAGGAACTCCTGCTCTCCCATCACACACAGGAATTTCTTGCGGATGTAATCCTGTGAACGCTCACGCAACTCTTGGTGGCCATATGCATCTGCGAACATGAAGACCCCAATGCAGTTCTGAGGGTCTAAACGGCTGATCATGAACTGGGCACATTGGTCTTGGAGGGCTGGGATCTGGAAGATGCTGGCGGCGGTAAACAGGGCCTGCACGTTAGACTCGCTGAGAGTGACCCGTGAGGTGTAAGCATAGTCCAGAACCAAATGCATGGACTCTGACTCCACGCCAACAATCCGCACCTCCCTCTGACTGCTCTCTGTAAGGCCACTTGTGAACATGGATCTGAAGATAAAACAAAACACTATTACAATGTGAACACAACAAAGCAGGAGTTATGCATCAATGTAAACAGTTGATGAAGAAAATGCAGGTGTAACAGTATATTGGATCTGTGAATTCTGTATTAAAGTGACAGCAGCCTAATCATTTATAAAGTAATTTTAAGCAAAAATATTAAGTTGATTACAGTTTACAATATTAAAGAACAAGACCTACCTGGAAATCTTAAAAACACTGTCTATTTCATTTGTATCTTTGTTTGGTTGTATTTATTTGTGCTATTGTTGCTAATTTGTTTATTTGTTCTCATTTAATTAATAAGTGTTTACTTGTCTTTAATAATGCTTGACATTTATATTAGCTAGGCTAGTTGTTTTTGCTGTGGTATTTTTGTTAAAACTATAGGCAAAAGTCCCTTGTGTAAAGTGTCCTTTAGCCTATTGATTTAAATTCATGGTATTCAGCTGCAAAAAAAAAAAAGTCAAAAAGACTTAAAGGATATTATTCACATTTATTCTATTTTTTTTTTTTTACCTCATTGGAATTTATAAGAATCTGAATCTGGAATCGCTACAACTCGAATGATACCTAACCCTACTACTGAAAGACAAGTGCCCCTATTATGCTATTTTAAAGGTTCCTAATTTTGTTTGTCTCCTACTGTTGTAGGTTTACTAGCAAAAGTCAAAAAACACACAACAAATGCACATCACAACATTTTTTAATGATTCTCAAACAACTTGTCGGATGATTCAGTTTCTCTATACCACTTTTGATGAAATCTGAGAACTGGATCACTCCTCCATACTAGTCCATAAGCTTCTTGAGGGATTGAAACTTGCCAGCTTCGACAAGTTATTAAAGACAACGTTAAAATAGTCCAAGTGACAGTGGCTCAATCTTAAGTTTATCAAACGACAAGAATACTTTTTGTGCGCAAAAACAAACATAATGACATTAGGGGAGAAAATACAATCGCAACTTCCGTTTCATGCCGACTGATAAGTATTGCTATCAGCCAAAATGAATAGGAAAACAATGACTGTCTAATCAGTCAGTTTAAAACTTTCACATCCGTGTATAATGGGGTGTACCAATACACAAAACTGATGTTTCGGTTTTCCTATGCTTTTCACGGTTCGGTTTAGAAAGCTAAAATTGCTTATTTTTTAAAAACAGTGGTTTAATGAAAATAAAAATGTCTTTGTTTTTACATTACAATTAAATATTTAGCAAGGATTAAAAAAATCAGCTAATGCTGTAAACTATATAGGGAGTCACACATTACTATATCATTAAAGGTTAACAACAGAGCCAAGACTTTTAGCCTAAATTCAGATGCTATTTATTTTTTAGATATAATAATCAAAACCCAACACATTGTACGAAAACATGTAAACAGAACATAATGCAGTTACATTAACTTACGTTTTACTCTAATTTGTTATTGAAATATCATAACTGACACAGTTGCTGTCATACATAAACATACATTAAATAACCAAGATTAACAGGTAGTAATATATAATATATAGGCTAATAAATAATTGAATGTCTAAATCTTTATACATCAAATCTGCAATGAATGAAGACTGTATTTTGCAATTTCTCAACAAATATTACAAAAACGGCTGATACTTAAAGTTTAGAGGTGGGGTCTGTGCGGGTGCTACCTGAAGTAAGGGCTGATGGCAGCGAGGACATTTCTGTGACAAGAAAATGTCTTCCCATGGTCCACTTCTACGACAATGTCAGTCAACTGAGCTTCGTCGTACAAGGCTTTAAGCTGCTGGAGGATGTTACAGGCATGTAGGGCATCTACCCCATTGTAACTTGTGCTTGCTGGAGTCCCATTCTGTACTTGTAACAGCTTTCCTATGTCTACAAGACAAAAGCGTCAAACGTTGACATGATGACATTTTATAGTGGCAATAAACAACATGAATTACAAGCAGGACTCTTTTACAGTGACAGTTTTACATTCTAATGTCTTACATTATGTATAAATGTGTGTATATACAGTTTAACCACACAAACATACATATTATATATAATTATAATATTATATATACACATAAACATTATGTAAAAAGACTTGTGTTAGATTTTACAGCCATAATTCGAACCTTTAAACTGACATGTAATTTGGGAAAAGAGCGTTTTTACTCTTAACTAGCCCTTGATGTTAGAACATTATTGGGTTTCAATGGAAATCCTGCTAAACAACAACTTGACAAAACAAAGACTTGAGTGAAGAGCTCATTCAACAGATGTTCTCAACCCACATCCTCTGTGCAAAAAGTCAACGACATCCAAGCTTACTTGTTAATGTTGTTTCAGAGCTATTCATAGTGACAAAAATAACAGACAAAACATGTTTTCCATAAACCAACTAATGTCACAGCCCTTATATGTGTGTGCAACTAGATCCGGAAAAAATAAGCCATATATGTTCTAAACAACTAGTAATGCTTTTGACATGCTCAGAGATTTAATACTCTCCTGCTAATCTGATCAAATACCCTTGTTTGGTTACTACGAGTAAGCGAGTTTCGATGCTTAACTTATTAGCTGTGCTAATCCAGGTGCTGTTTTACCGGTTAGCACAACATCAGGCTAGTCCGGTCTCGAGAGCCATTCAAGACCAGGCTAGAGCCATTTCATAGCACGTAATATATACCGTGACAACGCATTGTTGTCATGAAAGTACCCAGTCAAACGAAGGTTAACGTAGTTGAGTGAATGGTATCGTCAACCAGCGAGTGTTTACAGTCTCTCGCTGAGCTAGTCTCGCTAGCTGCTAAATTACCTATCCGTACTTTTCTGCCTATACAAACATACGGCGAACTCTGGTGGTTATTTAATCAAACCGTCAAACTCCATCACATTCCATCAAAACAAAACAACATCACAGATAAATTACACGTATACAAGTTAGAAAACTTTTGGACATAAGTTTGGATTTTGAAGAGAAGATCTAACCTCCACTGGCAGCCATTCTCCCCAATCTGTCTCACAGCGACTGGGAAGACGTCACTAATGGCATGGAGCCCCGGAAACAGGCAGCAGCCAATCAGCATCGCCCAAGCGTCCTTGACAGCCAATGGGCTTTTTTCGAGGCCGTATGTTTTCGTAAAACAGTTCAATACAATATCAGGGGAGTTTATTCCATTAGGAACGTCTGTGCTTTTGTTTGTGCTGGGTAACTGATATTTATATGCCCCGCATGTTTATGGTGGTTACGATCCTGAATAATAACTTGTGACACGTCTATTTTATCTTATCTTTCTTCCTCACTTTTATTCGTCACAGATTTGTCTTCTGTTCCCGTTTAAATTGTATTGACATGTATGAATGCCATTACAAGCACTACAACTTCCACAAGTTAAAGCTTAAATATGAACAGCACCAACCCAGCACTCCCCCCTCTTTTCTTTTCTTTTCTTTTCTTTTCTTTTCTTTTCTTTTCTTTTCTTTTCTTTTCTTTTTACTTAAGATTTATTTGTATAGGCTAGTGGTATTAACAATAGTAAGTGTTGCAAAGCAGCTTTACATAATTGGAAGCCTAGACCCCTAGTGAGCAAGAACAATGCCACAGTGGCCAGAAAAGAAAAGAAACTCCCTGAGAGTAAAGAAGAGATTTTAGGACTAATCAATGGAGGAACCTTATTTCAGATCAGCCTGAATGAATTACTGAGAATAACAGAAACTGTAATATTTTCTCCAATTACATGGATTTCTGTAGCTGTCATGCCAGAGACGCACTTCGTAGCTTCAGACCGGATACATTTGGATAATGCTACAAATGTATGTGTTTTTAGTGTAACCCAGGGAGTCCCACCCTTTTTGTAAGCCGAACCCCTTTGGCCTAAAATATTTACTACCCCCTGTGATTTTAAGTTAATATTTAGCAGTGTTGGGTAAGTTACTCTAAAAAAGTAATTAATAGTAATAGTAATAGTAATTAAGACATCTATGCATTCATAAAACAGATGGGGAGACTTTTGATTTCATGCCAACCTAAATACTAAATCCATAACTATCTCTCTCCCTCTCTCTAGATACATTGTCAATCAGCTCAAGGAAACATATAATTGTTTCAAGGTTCATCTTCAATTATAGACCTTTGTAGTTTATATGGATGCAGTCTCACACAATGTCTACAGTCATTTATTTCCTAAATTCAGTTCCTGCTTTCCCACATATAAATAATTTGCTCAAAATAATACACATTGTTCATATTTGTTTCACATAAGACAATGGATTTTGAATATATTAGATGAACTTTCTCATCCTTGCCTCTGAGCCCTTATCTCAGGCCAGAGGATAAGAGCATGTTTTGGCACAGCTCAAACCATTTTCTTTTGTTCCTGTCAGTCTAGCACAGACTAGAGATCCATGTTTGGCACTATCACTGCACAAAAAGGTGGTCCACTAAGGTATAAATGCAATCCAGGCAATCGATTTCACTTTTTTCCCCAATTCCTTTCCTCCACAGCAGCAAGAACAGGCCATGAAATTGCATCCAGCCAGTCTGAAATGAAAGGCTTTCTGTTGCCTTGGCTGTATTATATCTTTTTGCTTATGTTTACATTCCTATAACCTGCTACTTTTATATATAGTGCTGGATTTCCTGATATCAGCGCACCGTATCATCATATATCCCTGGGACTGAACACTTTGTACTAACATCAGGGCAAAGCGGATTTAATAATTCAAAATCCGAACAGGTCAAACCTGAAAAGCCGTTTTCCTTGCAAAAATCAGAATATACCCAGGACTGCCGAAAGCAACAATCACACTGTGAGGTTTTATCCTTGTAGTATCCCCCCCTGCCAAATATAGCAATGGTTGATAAGCTGCTGTATTTTATTTATTTTTCTAATCTGGAATTGCTTCAGACATTTATTGGATTTCTGTTTAAGGTGTTGACAATAAAGACATTTGTTTTGTTATAGTTAATAATTTGTTTTAAGATATGCACTTACACTTGTCTGTTCCTGTTGTCTGTCTCTCTTGCTGTTGGGCAGTTATACAACTATGATTTTTTTCTGATTAGTCTGTATTTAGTGCATGAATGGATATACATAGATGCGTACTCATTTGTGGGGGTGGTATGGGTGTGACATAAAATGAAATGAAAATGATTAGGGCTGTCTTTATCAATTCTAATTCATATTTTAGACATATTATTTCACAGTAAGGGTAACTGGGCCTTTCCACAAACATGTATTGATGGCTTAAATTTTAGGATGGGGGATGGCCTAATTTTTAGGATGAAGATGCTCATATTTGGAGGTACTCTACAAATTTAACCCCCCTAGACAAGAGAATGTGTAATGTAAAGAATGGCCAATCTGACGTAGATTATGAGAAACATATTCACCAATTTCTTCTTAAGGTGGACAGAGTACACAACTTCCTTACTTATACTACTGGTCAAATATTATTCCATTACAAGTAAATGTTGTAAAGACATATTATTATTTAAAGGGATAGTTCACTTTGAAATACATTTTTGGTATGTTTTAGCTTACCTCAAGGGCATCCAAGATGTAGGTGTCGCAGTATTTTCAATTTTGATAAATTTAGGTCAAATTGTTCGTGTCTATCAGTCATATCATGGAGGTCTATGGTCACCACCTAAAAGAGCATGCACAGAGAAGTCCAAATTAAACATGATTTAATAACTCCTAAATGTAAGTACACATTGATGGCCTAAGACACGAAACGAGCAGTTTGTGTGAGAAAACGAACAGTATTTATATCGCTTTTACCTCTTGTAACCACAGCCTGTGGTAACAAGAGGTAAAAACAATATAAATACTTTTCATTTTCTCACACAAACTGCTCGTTTTGTGTCTTAGGCCGTCAATGTGTACTTACATTTTCGAGTCATTAAATCATGTTTATTTTGGACTTCTCTGTGCATGCTCTTTGAGGTGGTGACCATAGACCTCCATTATGACTAAAAATATCAAAATTGAAACTACTGCGAAAACAAAGACACCTCTTTGGATGCCCTTGAGGTAAGCTAAAACATATCAAAAATGTATTTCAAAGTGAACTATCCCTTTAAGTTAAATACAGTAGTGCTTGCTTTTGAAAGTACTTGAGTATCAAAAGTAAAAAGTAAATGTAAATTCATTGTTTTATTATTGTTGCATTGTTACAGCATGAAGCAACCTAGTGAATACTGACCAGTTTGAAGTATCTGTGGAATTAAGAGCTTTAAGAATGTCACAAAACCTATAGAAATTAAACAACTGAATTGATAAAAAAGACAGCCCTTTATGTAACACCCCTACCACCCCCACAAAAGAAGTAAGCATCTATGTATATCCATTCATGCACTAAATACAGACTAATCAGAATTAACCAACCATTAGTTGTGACAACCAAACTGTCTCTCACAGATCACTAGTGGAGAGAAATCGTACTAATCACTGAACTTCGCGACATGTGACCATACAAGAGTGATTACTGATAGGCTGTCTGTCACCCGCAAAAATCCAATCATGTTTAAAAGACTGGGGAAAAAATCATGACCTGACAAACACACAGTAATTACTTTCTACTCAAGGACCTTGACAGAAACTTAGTAGGGTAAAAAGTACGGTATTTGTCTTGTTCTGAAAATTTTCCAGAATAATCAATCCTCAAGTAAAGTACATACCCCAAAAGTGTACTCAAATAAAGTACTCAAGTAAATGTACTTTGTCACTGTCCACCTCACAGAAATCAATGTGAAGTAAGTTAAAGAAAAAACTCCCATTACTGTTTGACTAAATCTCTTCATGTGTGTGCATGATGTGAGCAGGAAATATATGCTGAGAGCAGTTGCACTATAATAAATTGGCCCACCAAACACCTCTCAGGCTGTGAGACGATCTCACTTCTTTCACCGGCTGATGAAAGAGAGAGAGGAAAGGCAAAAGAGAGAAAGAGAGAGAAAGGTGTACAGGGAACACAGCTGCCGAAGCACTGAATTGCAGAGGAGACGCTGTAGGGGAATGAAATGAAAAGCAAGAGGGAGAGAAAGCAGGGGGTGTAATTGTAGTTTAAATGTGTGTTTTAGTCAGAGATGGAGGTAATAGGTTATTATATGCCTCCGGGGACTCGTGTTAAAGCATCTGCAGATGCTCAGAGAAACCGTTCAGTCTCCCGCGTCTTCCCTTGCCACCCGTGATGAGGCAAATAGGAGCGCGATGGGAGGCAGCAGTAAATACCTGCCCAAGCTTCCCGCCTCATGTTTAAAAAGTGCCTCTCTACCCCCCATACGTGGAATGAATATGCGAGCATCTGCGAGTAGCATGTCCATCACTCATGGCTTCATCTCACAGAGAGAACAATCTGCTATGTGTGCCTTAACAATGGTTATCATGCATGCTGGGGAGCCACTTATTCAAATGAGTGAACAATTATTTCAATTATTTTGTTGGCAGGGGAATGCTAAGGATAAGAGGATAGCGTGCTAGGCTAATGTGTCATGGGGGTCTCCGCAACGACAGAGGAACTTGTCGATTAAGCCACCAGGCCTAATTGGATTATCCTCCATGACTATAATGCAATGTTTTATTGAGAACATTATGTAGTTGTGTAGCAAGAAAATCTAAAGATATGAAGATCTGGTAAGGGTCTGGTCCCAGATAACATGGTGACATTGATACAATGTTGAGTTTTGATCCAAACCATCATTTTGTTTGAGATTGATATTTCAGTGTTTAAAGTGTGTTGGATCAGCATTGAAATTTGGATGAAAGTCGACAGCATAATGAAGACAGTTGATGACCACAAGATCATGCAGGTATGTATCTCTGCAGAACACTAGTAGGTGTTTCCCAATCAGTGGGGCGCTTTCAAACCACAATGGGCATTTACAACCGCTTTACCAGATTTACTCCAATCCACTGGAGGCGTGGGCCTTCATAAGTTTAGCAAATCTGTTGAAAATGGTGGAATAACATCCATTGTAGTTTAAAATTGGCCACTGATTGGTAAATGGCCGTTTTGGTTTTACATGTGCAATTTTAAAGGCTTGTTCGACTTCATGCACTGCTGTGCAGTGTGTCAGTGGCTGACTTGAAGCAATGCATGCCGGTTCGAAATGTTGTCCGACTTGAGCCGACTTGAACTGAGGTGCCTGGTTGTTGAAACCAGATGTGACATAATGACTCAATATAGCCTACTAGCTGAGACTCTTCTTTATGTGTACAGATGTGACATAATGACTCAATATAGCCTACTAGCCGAGACTCTTCTTTATATGTGCAGATGTGACGTAATGACTCAATATAGCCTACTAGCCGAGACTCTTCTTTATGTGTACAGATGTGACGTAATGACTCAATATAGCCTACTAGCTGAGACTCTTCTTTATGTGTACAGAAGTGATGTAATGACTCAATATAGCCTACTAGCCGAGACTCTTCTTTATGTGTACAGAAGTGATGTAATGACTCAATATAGCCTACTAGCCGAGACTCTTCTTTATGTGTGCAGATGTGATGTAATGACTCAATATAGCTTACTAGCCGAGACTCTTCTTTATGTGTACAGATGTGACGTAATGACTCAATATAGCTTACTAGCCGAGACTCTTCTTTATGTGTACAGATGTGACGTAATGACTCAATATAGGCTACTAGCCGAGACTCTTCTTTATGTGTACAGATGTGACGTAATGACTCAATATAGCCTACTAGCCGAGACTCTTCTTTATGTGTACAGATGTGACGTAATGACTCAATATAGGCTACTAGCCGAGACTCTTCTTTATGTGTACAGATGTGACGTAATGACTCAATATAGCCTACTAGCCGAGACTCTTCTTTATGTGTACAGATGTGACGTAATGACTCAATATAGCCTACTAGCTGAGACTCTTCTTTATGTGTACAGATGTGACGTAATGACTCAATATATCCTACTAGCCGAGACTCTTCTTTATGTGTACAGATGTGACGTAATGACTCAATATAGCCTACTAGCCGAGACTCTTCTTTATGTGTACAGATGTGACGTAATGACTCAATATAGGCTACTAGCCGAGACTCTTCTTTATGTGTACAGATGTGACGTAATGACTCAATATAGCCTACTAGCCGAGACTCTTCTTTATGTGTACAGATGTGACGTAATGACTCAATATATCCTACTAGCTGAGACTCTTCTTTATGTGTACAGATGTGACGTAATGACTCAATATATCCTACTAGCTGAGACTCTTCTTTATGTGTACAGATGTGACGTAATGACTCAATATATCCTACTAGCTGAGACTCTTCTTTATGTGTACAGATGTGACGTAATGACTCAATATATCCTACTAGCCGAGACTCTTCTTTATGTGTACAGATGTGACGTAATGACTCAATATATCCTCCTAGCCGAGACTCTTCTTTATGTGTACAGATGTGACGTAATGACTCAACACACAAAACACATCTAAAGCAGGAAGAGCTTTGCGACTGACTGTACAACTAAATTTGACAAGAAATCTGAGGTATATATAAATAAATTAAAAACTGACGTCAATGAATATCTATCTAAACATCCCGGTGGAACAAAAATATGCCAACAAAAATTAAAAATGCATATTAAAACAAAAAGATAACAGGAAAAAACATACACATACAAAACAATAAGTTGGTTCTCTCCTGTTTCTGCATGCATTTACTGTATATCTCCCTGAATGTAACATTATGCCACCCACTTTATACATTCATAATCCTAAAAGTTCTTCACAGTTTCACTTTCTCTCTCTCTCGTAACACTTCATTAGGCTTAGTGGTCACTGCATCTGTCCTTCAGGTTATTAATGCAAATAAATAAGGCACAGTGGAACCTGCTGTAAGGGAACTCATTTGTCCTACCTGTCAAGCTGATGGATCCAGTTTTGTACAATCATGCTTTTTTTAGCATCCTTCTAATTGTCTCTCTCTCTCTCTCTATATATATATATATATATATATTCAGCCTGGCCTCTCAGCAGCAGTAAGCCCCATGAAGCTCACTTTGGTTGCTTTGCTCTGAGAACAGAGAGCGAGGGAGAGGGCGACGGACCCCCGGCTGAGAGGTCTCCTGCACTAATAGCAGAATCGGATTAGAGAAAGTCCCTCAGCACGAGCGGTGAGCGACCGTGTGTGAAAGCTCTGGCTGTCATCAATATCGCTGCAGCCACACGGAAAGATCCTTCACCAAATCCAATTGCATGCCATGAATTCTGAGGTCCCAGCAGAAACCTCTATGGCCTTTCTTCATTTTTTATCTCGTTCCTCGGGAGAATATTCAGCAATCATGTCAATGTAATGTATCACAAAGAAGCAATCACATAGTCCTCGAGTTCAGGACTGGAGGCAGAAAATGTAACTTCAGTATATTTGATCTTCATGCTACAGTGGTATGCCATTCAGTCCAATAGACCGTCTCTCATATGTTGCTTCATCTGATTTTCCTACACAAAGCAATACCTTCTGGATTTACCTTTCCACACATAATTTAACCACATATGTAAACTTTGGCCTTGGCAATAATAAAAGTTTGTTTGTTTAAATTTATAAACTAACTTTATGACCGCTTTATAACAACACCTGTTGTGTTTAATGGGAAAAGAATGTCTTACTCAAAAACAACTCTAATATACAGTACTCTAATATAAAGTCAATCGAATTTCAGACATCTTAAGGAATCAGAATGAAATAGAAATGAAATCTAATTTCAACATATTTTAGTATTATCATAACACTTTATTTCCAGTCCACAATAGACATTCTATCTAAAAGTAACTTTGCAACTACATGTCAACTAACTCTCATTAAAGTATTATAGACTGTCTGCTTAATATCAAGCACTTGATATTATGACTTTATGCTAGTACATATCTCATTAACTAACTCTAGTACATATCTTATGCTAGTACATATCTTATTAATTAACTTATTAATTAACTAACTAACACCTGATAACCTAATACTCCAATGAGAGTTAGTTGACATGTACTTAGTATTATAGTTAGTAGAATGTCTAAAGTGGGGCATCAAAATAAAGTGTAACCCAATAATTGTCACAATCCTCAGTCAACAGTCTAGTCACCTCAGCACACTACGTTTCCTAGAATCCCACAATAACCATGTCTTTCTAATTGGGACCTTTCTATTTAAACTCACCAGTCTGTTCACCATTTGTCTGGTCTCATTGTTCAACACTGAACACTTACCTGATTAAACTGCAGTCATTTCCTGAACTGTCCAGTGTTCAGTGATCATCTCATCTTCAAGTCTTCCGGTTTTCCTCTAATTCATCATCACCGTCTGCAACAGAAAAGAACTGTCACTTTCCTGCCAGTATCACCATATTGATCTGCAATCCAATTACTCACCTGCTCATGTCCCTTATGTCACTCTTCTGTTCCGTGACAATAATATATATTTTTTAATTTTATAATAAATTTTTTTTTCAATATTTAGATGTAATTTTCCACTAACCCACAGGCGCCTGTTTGAAAACCCCAGTATTAATCCACACAAGGCTATAGATCTTATGACAAGCATGCAGCTTTTTAAAATATTGTGTTTTACTTTCCATTTTTTGCAGAAGCTCTATATATTTCAGTGGAATTGCTGTCGAAAAGTAATTAGCTGGTCAAGTGGATTTACTTACACTGTAAACCTGAATAACCTGAAAAAAGAGCTAGTAATCAGTAAAATAATTGTTAAGTTAAGAAATGTTTTGTTTTGTTTTGTTTTTTTTGTTGTTTTTTAGTAAAGGAGATGGATTCATACATTTAACTTAAAATTACTATGTAATCTCAACTTATTTATTATTTTATTTTTAGTAGTGGCTAAAACTTGCTAGCTTGCAAATGCTAGTAGCTAATAGTTAGTAAATGCTAACTTGCTAGTTGGTAACACAATTCTTTGATAGAATTAGCATAGCGTTGCTGAATAAGTACAGCAATAGAGAACATTTAATATCAATTCTCATGCTCAACTGTACTCATCAGCATGATGATAATAACCCCCCCGAAAAAAAAAAATCCAACAGAATCTTTTCAAAATTAGCAAAATATTAAACACTACTCTCCCATGGAATGCTACTTTCGCTATAGCCTATACCTGAAAGCACCACAGCTAACCTCATAAATAAGACAAAGGTGACCAAAACACATCATAGTAAAATAATAGTCGCAATCTCACTCATAGATTTCCACAATAAAGACTAGATATCTTATGGCAGAGTCTCTAATCGTCATCACTGACGGCCATCTTGTCACAGGCAAGCTTTCGGGCAGGCTCTGTGGTACCTGATGTAAGATGAGTGATCAACACAAACACAAATATCTCACGAACACAAATACTCTTAGTGTTTTTTTTTTTTTTTAAGTATTATTACTGGTATATAAATCATTTATTGGGTTAGGACCTCAATATATTGCAGATATGCTCACTGAATATAAACCCAACAGATCGCTCAGATCATTAGGATCACATCAGCATGGTTCACTCTGAGCATGGAGAGTCTGCTTTTAGCTATTATTCCAGCCACAGCTGGAACCAGCTTCCAGAAGAGACCATGTGCTCCTACAGTAGTCACATTCAAATCCAGACTCAAAACACTTCTGTTTAGCTATACTGAATGAGCACTGTGCCACTGTTCGTCCGACTCATAAATACATGAATACATAAATACCTTGTTTTAATTATTTACTGTATTTTATTTTTATTATTATGATTTTTTATTCTAAACTGTTTTAATTATTCTGATTTATTTTGATTATTTTAATTTCTTCCATGTAAAGCACTTGCCACTGTGAATGAAATGTGCTATATAAATAAACTTGCCTTGCCTTGCCTATCTCATTGAAATCATGACGGATTTACAAACGGTTTGGATACTTACAAACGGTTTGGATTCTTACAAACATTATCAACGTGGCTATAATTCTGGATGATTATTTATTGATGCACTTATTATTCATAAGTGTGCATTTTCATAGCTACATCTCTGAGGTTTATAACAAACCAAACCATTTGAAAATCGGTAGAAAATTTAGCAACGTTTTTATTTAAAAAGCACATACACCATTAAAACACAATGTTACGAGCGAGCGAGCTTCCTGTGACAAAATGGCCGCCAGGTGCGGATGTCGAACTCCATTGGCCAGCAGTGCGGACTAGACATCTAGCCCTTTATGTATATCTATTACCCCTTTTCCACCCAAAAAGAACTGGTTCGGAACTGGTGCTGGTTCAAAGTTGGTTCGGAGTTGGTTCAACTTGCGAACCCATTCAGAACCTGTTTGTTTTTCCACTGACTAGAGCGCCCAGGGAACGACGTCGTTACGTCACTGTGTACGTCGCTAGAAACGCTTGCAAGTACATTACTTTGTGATTAAAAAAAAAAAACTTCTTTTAATCATTTCGTTTTTGATATGTAATCTTTTCTGATAAGTTATGTACCCCTGTCTTGTGTCTTTTTTTCTTTCCATTTATTTGTTCTATATCGTGACTGTTTTCTTTGCTTATGTTTCAAATAAAAAATAAAAACGCTTGTGCCAACTTCAAGCTTAACAACAAAGGCAGACTCCATCGTGTTTCTGCAAATGTTTCTCCTGGCTTTGCAATCCTTTATCATGGTCAGAAAAGATGTTTAGAACACATCTAAACCCGCCCCAGCCCCCGACGTAAGCATGACGTGGTAAAAGAACGGTTCTAGTCCAACAAAGAGTTGGTGCCGCTTTGGAACCAGTTTTCCCGACTGAGAACCGGTTCTTTGGCTGTCGAAACACAAAGAACTGGTTTACGCGCAGGCACCGGCTCCGAACCGACTCTCAAAATGCTTTGGTGGAAAAGGGGCTTATTAGTCTCAACGAGCACGGCTTGAAAGTGTCCAGCTGCCCTTGGGGGAGTGTGACAGAAAAATTCATAGACAAACTCTGACCTAGAGAGCGGAGAAGGGGGGAAAGGAGGGCTGTGTTTTTTAGAAAGCTCTGAGGGAAAGGGTGGTCGGCATTACTATTTGATTGATTCCCTGGCTGTGTTTCCAGAGGGCTGGACTGATCCCGGGTCAGATGAGAATGTTCCAGCTTAAGATCACACCCTGGATATAGATGCATCTGAACCAGCCTCAGGCATCCATTCCTTTAACAAGGGCACCGTAGCTTTACTGCCCTTGCAACAGTGTGTCACTGCCATATGAAAACAAACACAATACTTTACTCAACAATAACTCTCCACATACATTGAGCAAAGAAAAATATGGTATTTCTTTATACCGGTAAGTTTCAGCTAAATTTGTTAAATGGTGGAGTAGGAGTAATGTGCGCTACGGTATCTCACGACCAATTCGTACGAATTCGTACGAGTGATTCAAAAGTGGCTAATTCGTACTAATTCATACGACCTCACTCGTACGAATTCGTACGATTTGTGTAAACCCTCGTGACGGTTATGTATAGGGGCGGGGTCAGGGTCATTCGTATGAATTCATACGAATTGGCTAATTCGTAAATTATGTACGATTTATTAAAATCGTACTAATTCGTATGAGTGAGGTCGTATACGAATTGTTACGAATTAGCCACCTCGTAAAATTCGTACGAATTCCCGTGAGACCCCCCTCCCCCAACCAACCATTTTGTTGTTGTCACTTTACTAACAAAATAACTGCTCAAAACATGCAAAGTAAATGTAAGTGGAACTAAATGATGCTCCTATAATGTATTTTGTCATTTCAGGTAAGAGCCTCAATTTTAAGCAGCTTTTGTTAGAAACCACCTTCCCAAGACTGCAATGCAAATGTAAGTGGAACTAAATGGCTTCTATATTGTAATTTTATACCGATATGGATGTCGATTAACATGGTAATATCTTAGATTATGCTGCACAAACTCTCATGTTATTGGATATTTGAAGCAATGAATTAGAGTAGGCTGGTTTCCGATGTTATACAGTTTATTGAGCATTTTGCATCAAGCAGAAATGGAGTTTATTCATTTTGAAATCAATTGAGCTGAGAAGCTCAGTAAACTGTCGTTAGGCTGCACAGAATTGAGCAGATTGAGCTGAGTTTGCTGCTGGAGTTAATGCGAACTGAGCTGAATCGACTGGAAACTATTAGAGCTGAACTGGGTTTGCGCTTCAGAAGGAACTGAAAATACATGCTGGTATATTCATCACGGATGCTATCTGCAAAAATAATGCCAATTGGGGCCTATGTGATTTTAAAATATTTATAAAAATTTAAAAGAACCTGTTTGTTTTCACCTGAGCATTAAGAGCTCGAAAATGTAATATCCTCTCAGATTCCAAATAAATATTGATACATTTCATAAACAGATGAAAAAAGCAGGTGCTGATGATTATTTTATGAGGATTTTGAGGATTTACCTTCACTGTAATAAAACATTTATGATCAATACGTTATGACGACATGTTTTCACATTGTTTAACTTGTCAAAATAAGTTACGCAATTTACACCCTTTTTATAAGTTATACAAGATTCAACTCATTTTTTTAAGTCAGTTTAAGTTGAATGACCCAAATATCCAAGTTGATTGAACTTAAAAATGTAAGGCAGCAACTTTCTTTTACAGTGTTGTCGCAGCAAACTCTTGTTCATTTCTTTCAAACTGATTCCATCGTGTCAGGCAGCAACAAACACGCGACAGTGTCCAACAGCGGCCCGTTTGCCGATGCAAAGCCACTCAGTGTGGCGTGAAGAGACATGCAGTGATTTAAGTAAAGGTCATTTCATCTGACAACATGACAACTGTTAGCAGGGGCCACTGTTCCGTATTTATGAGCGGGCGTGTGTGCGTATGCATATGTGCGTGCATGAAAATCCATCTTTTATGAAAGTGAAGATGTTTTGACTCCCTTTACATATTCCATTTGAATCCGACCTAAACAAAAAAATGGAACAGATTTAGTCAGGATAGGTTTTGTGTTGTTGGATAAAGGTTTTCGGCTTTCTCTTTCCATTTATATACCTATATCTCATGCTTAAATAAGCCCATCACCATGTGTACGGGGGGGTGTCTCTCTGTGACAGAAGAGGAGCTTTTTATAAGCAGCGCTGGCTGTCTGGCGCAAAGTCGTATAAAGAATACTAATGACGGGTCTTTGTGTGGCAAAGGCTCTGACCTGGGGAGAGAAAGAGCGTGCAAACATTGCCAATTTAATGGCAGTAACACAAAGACTGAAATAAATATGCCTGCTAAACTGCACCAAAGGGACTGCACCAGGCATTTTGATGGTCCTTCAAAAATATCAGCTGATAAATCTTGAATAACTTTTCCTAATCTCGTTCTCTCTCTCTCTCTATTAGAGCTGCGGTGAAAGTCTTAATCTCGTATGCCCAACAATGGACATTGAAGCTCGACTTTAATATGCAGCTGGGACAGAATAAATTGCCCATTGGAATGAATCTATCTATCTCCCATTGACTCATTTTGGACATGTTACGACAAGGCAATCTGTTACGGAGATGAGTTTTGTGTTTTTCTAACACTGATGGTCTTTCAGACATCATATTCTCATATTGGAAAACCTGCGTGGCATATAAATCAGATTCCTTTAGATAAGTGGGGCCGGGATCCACTAAAGTGACTCAGTATACTTCCAAGGGGGCCGTTGAATGAACTAAGGGTTAATTCACCCGAAATTTCGATAATTTACTCATCCTCAAGCCATCCTAGGTGTATATAACTTTCTTCTTTCAGGCAAAAACAATCAGTTATATTAAATAGCATCCTGGCTCTTCCAAGCTTTTTTTATAAAAGTAATCCATACAACTCCACAAGGTTAATAAAGGCTGCCTGAAGCAAAGTGATGCGTTTTTGTAAGAACATTTTCCATGTAACTGGTGTTAATAATTAGAATAATATATTAGAGTGCCTTCAAATAGCCTATTGTGTTGGGCATTGGTGGCCGGGCCCTTTCGAGTCCAAAAGGATGGCAGTGCTTTAGATAACAAGAAGACCAACATCAGGTTAAACAAGTGGCAGGTTTATAAAAAAAAAAATTTTCCACTTGCAAACAGGAACTTTAATGGGAAAAAAAGTTATTCCCGCGGCTGTAGCCTAGCGAGCCACTTTCAGTCGTCTCACAGGCTGTGCCTATACACAATTGTTCATTCGCATTTCCGTTGTGAACTTTACAAGTAATCAGAAACAAAAATATCTAACACATCCTCTCAGGAACAAAGTCACAGCGTGGTGCCTTCATTTAAGAGTAACACCTTCAAAAAGTGAACATGAACCAACACACACCTATTCACAATAAAGAGTGAATATATGTGGATGCGGCGCGCTAAGAATGCAAATGTAATTTCCTTTGTGCGGAAGTGCAAGAGTGCCATCTATCGGTTTGGAAAAGACAGGTAGGTGTGCGTCTCGGCAGATCCATTTCTTTTCTTCCACACTTTTTTAGCGAGTCACCCATGTGAAATAAACAACACGCGAACGTCTCATCCTGTTAGCGCGTGATCGTAAAGGGAGATTCCCCTGTGCACGTGCTATCGCACCATACTGACAGAGGTAACTTGTTCTCTGGTGATTGACACGCACTGATACGTCAAGCTCGAAGAGTGAGGTTAAAATGATGGATGTGTTTCGGCTCAAAATATCAAAATTAACCGGGATGCTTCCACCTGCAAATGGATCAGGACATTTTTACTATTATCAATCACGTGACTCGTACTTTCTCGATTTGCATGCAGTATCACATTCCACTACCTGTAGGCTATACTCGACAGCTTTGCATTATGAGCCGTGAAATCTATTCCACTGGCATGTTTGAGCATCATCCCACTGCAGGTAGGCCTACATTTGCATTTAAGAACTGGAAGAGGTCGGCAGAAGATGCTGTAATGACAATGCAGTGCAATACGCTCTATCCAAAAGCACGCCCGTTTAATTCCACCACCCTGAGGATCTGGGGTATGCTGGGATGGGATTGTATGTCAAGATGGCAATGCTGATAGTGTATGGAAGTAAAGATACTGGCAGTTATATGCAGATTAGCGTCTTCACTGTATAGAGTAGTATAGAGTCCAAATAATGCTAAGTCTCAAATTTTGTCAAAATACAGTGAAATTGTAAAATATTATTACAATTTAAAATAATTATTAAAAGTTTACATTATAGTTTTTATTGTATTTTAATAAATTAATTCATTCCTGCTGTGATGGCAAACTTAAATATCCAGTCTTCAGTGTCACATGATCCTTCAGAAATCATTCTGATATGTTGATTTGCTGCTCAAGAAACATTTATTATTATTATCACAATACAATAGAGCCCCTAAAGGGACATGGTGATGAAAAAAAAAAAATATATATATATATATATATATATATACATACTGTATGCGTGAATGCTTTCTCTTGCAAATGATTGTAAGTTCATTTAAAGAACACAAACTTTTGCGAGCGAATACAAAGTTTCTCTGGGGAATGCAAAAGTTTTATAGATTTTTCCTATCGTTTCATATTTTCCTCAGCACCATGATATCCCTTTAGAGCCTCCGTACATTTGTTATGATCACAAATGGGCCTATTTTTGTGGAAACCATGACATTTTTTTCCAGATTATTTGATGAATAGAAAGTTCAAAAGAACATCATTAATTTAAAATGGGAATCTTTTGAAACTTTGTTTATGTCGTAACTGTTACTTTTGCTAAATTTAATTTGTCTTTTCAGAATAAAAGTATTAATTAAAAATAAAAAAATAAAAATGTATCTGATCCTCCAACTTCAAAATAGTATATATTCTGGAAATAATGTTTTAAGAGATTCATGAATAAAAATATTTAGATTTTAACTGATTTTTGATTTGTAAAAAATTGCCTTTAGTTAAACAAATTTCTCATTTAATTTATGACGATCATTAATTGGCATGAGTTAACTAAACCTTTTAGGCCCAATGCATTGTATACACATACACACACCTGACAGTATGATTTGAGTTGTGGGTATTGCTGTAATACACACACGTTGGGTTTTCATGTTTAATAGGGACTTTCCATAGACAATGACTTTTATCCTAAACCTACCCATCACATAAAACAATCTGCATTTTATAAGCTGTTTTTCTCATGGGGACCAAAAAATATTTCGACTAGGACAAAGATTTTGGATATTGCCATGTTTG
Organism: Pimephales promelas; assembly: GCF_988280905.1. Classification (NCBI taxonomy): domain Eukaryota; kingdom Metazoa; phylum Chordata; class Actinopteri; order Cypriniformes; family Leuciscidae; genus Pimephales; species Pimephales promelas. Next base: position 15,283,215 of record NC_142789.1, on the reverse strand, counting down.
TGGAGACATTATTTCTCATAACATAAAGTTTACCTGAACCTCTCTCTCTCTCTCTCTCTCTCTCTCTCTCTCTCTTTCTCAGTCACTCACTCACTCACTCACTCACTCACACACACAAACACACGCACCCAAAGTCTAAATGAAGAGTTTATTGCAAAGAGTATATTGCAACAGGAAAAAAACGGATTTACCCAGCTTAAATTGCAGAGATATTGCCATGTAAGTTATCATCCAATTGCTGCCCTCCATATGGAAAGACTATTATCTGGAAAAGCAAACAAATTTCAAAATTTAAACTACTCATAAACACCTCAAAAAGACCATTTTCTCTTTCCTCCCAACTCGTGCTCAGCGCGCTCGGAGCACAGAGCCTCCCTTGTCTCCTCACACACCCTAACGCACTATGACAGTTGGAGATGAAATAGAAATTTTGCTATCAAACACCTACACAAAGGGGAGATGACCTTTGATCAGAAGCGCGTTTGATGTTTTGACATGAAATTTGCATCAGAGGGACCGAAGCAGGGGCCGGCGCTTCGTGTGGTTAATGATTCCTCCTGTCAGAGAGACACAGAGGTCAAAATCCTTTTAGGAAAGAAGCACACCTTTAATCCGGCTCCCTAGCTGACGTCCACGCCGCTCATTGTGAACGCTTTCTTTGTCTCACAGCAGTATTGCTTTGTATGAAAACCGAGGGAGCTGTTTTATTTCCTGCAATGTGATTTTGCTTTCAGACCTCCCTTTGCCTTCGATAGGCATTTTACTGTTGATTTTAAACTCAGACGATCTGCAGACCCTGTAGGTCATGTAAAGTCGTCGATTGATCTCTGAAAAGAAGAGGCTGTTTAATTATTCAAGCGAGCACCTCTTTTTTCTCTCCACACCTTTCACCTGTCTAAAATACACTTGCCATTCAGGTTCTCCCTTTGTGTTATATCTGCCACTCTTAAACCACATTTTTCATTTATCCTGTTATTTTTGTCATTGTTGATGTCTCTTCGGGGTCAAGGACAAGGGCATGAATAACGAATAACAAACAGAGTTCCTAAAAAAATACTCAATGTTGAGGAGCCTATACAGTATTTGTGAGGCTTAAAGTCACCATTAAAGCAAAATGGACTGTAAAAAACTGCTCTAACTCATCAAAATAAGTTAAGTAATTTTACAACTTTTTTGTCAGATTAATGTAATTTAAGTTGAAATGACTTGAACATTCAAGTTGATTGTACTTAAAAATAAAATCAAGGCATGTATTCTTGTTTTACTGAAATATTGCAATATTTATTATACGTGATTTATCCATACTCTGTCGTTTTTGTATGTGTATTCCCTCAATCTTTCATCAAAATCTGATATACGTCACATTAAGACTTAGCAATGCATGTCGACACTTGCTATCTACACTTATTAATTTTTAAATTAGTGAGTCAGCTAAAAATAAAGTAAACACTGCAATAAGTCAATACATTTTGGCATGACGTATAAAAATATTACACCACTGAATACCATAATACCATCAAGGCTACTCCAAAGAGCTGTCTATTACATGTTAGTACACTGTAAAAAATATTGTTGGTTTAACTTTAAAAAATAAGTAACCTGTTTGCCTTAAAATTTTAAGCTGATTGAAATGGAAAAATTGAGTTAATACAATGAAGGAGATTGATTTAATCATCATAAACTCAAAGTATTATGTTATATGAACCACATGAATTAATTAAGTTGATTTGACAAAAGAAAAAGTGTTGTGATTACAAATCATGAACATATTTTTTTTTACAGTGTAGCTATAATGTTCACTTAAAACTGTTATAGATGTAGGCTATATTCACAATATAGAGTATATGCTGCATTCTGCATTCAAATTCGTTGCACAAATGATAATATTCATAATATGTGACCCTGGATTACAAAACCAATCACAACTAGCATGGTATTTGTGGCAATAGCCAACAATTGTATGGGTCAAAATTATCGACTTTTATTTTATACCAAAAATCAGTATAAAAATCATGTTCCATGAAGATATTTTGTAAATTTCCAACCGTAAAAATATATAAAACATTTATTTTTGTGAATGAATACAGCACATTCGAGAACATAAATGGACAACTTTAAAGGCAATTTTTCTTCTTCTTTTTTTGCACCCTCAGATTTAAGATTTTCAAATAGTTATATCTCAGCCAGATATTGTCCTATCCTAACAAACCATACATCAATGGAAAGTTTATATATTTAGCATTCAGATAATGTATAAATCTCAATTTAAAAAAAATGTCCCATGTGGTTTAGTGGTCCCATGGTCACATATTACCTATATTACCTCATATACACGAATCAAAAAGTTATATTGATGTATTACACTACCTGTCAGATCAGGTAACATGAGTTTATGTTTCCACTGAAAGCACACTTTATTGGACATGTGTTATCATTTATACTAGATATATCTATGTATCTCAAATGCGTGACAGGTTAAAAAAAAATTGAGGGGTTGAGGGGACAAAAGCAATACCGAGGTTAATAAAACAGTTCCATCATGTATTCAGTTGTTGACATGAGTAAAGAAAACAAGTTTTTCTCAAAGCGTTCGCCTGTCAGGTACAGTACATGTCAGAGTGCCCTGTAATTCAATGCTGAAAACACTTTTATATCCACACAAAATGACATTTACTCAGCTATGCATGGAATTGCATAAATGTCACAACACACTGGCAGAACGCAGAGAACCGAGTGAAGAGTGTCACAGGGAAATACACTGGTCAAAGGGATAGTTCACCCAAAAATGAAAATTCAGTGTTGTTTTGGACCCCAGTGACTTTCATTATTTTGAGATTCTATGCCTTTAAGATGGTTTTAGTCTGGAGTTTGAGAAGGACTCATTTAAAAGATGTCTGTCTTAGAGAATGGGAGAGGGGGGAAACCCTAAGTCTGCCGTAAGACACACACATCATATGGAGCAGTGATTCAGACAAATGATTCATGCCTCGATCGATGTGAAATGCAGAGCTAGTGTGACAAACATCTTAATCAGTCTCAAAAAGGAATAGTTTATGAAGAACAGACAGAAATATTAGACAGCAGTCAGACTGACATATGGTCTTGCTGTCATAAGACGTGTTCCTTGGTTCAAGATATTAACTTATCCCTAATGTCAAAGGGAAATAATGAGTAACTGATATAAAAGCACCTAACTCTGGTTGTAAGTCTATACTCAAACTGCAAACGTGTCCCTTAAATCTGATTGGTTGATTGGAATGTTGTTCGAGGATCAACAAAGATCCAGGAACATTTAATTGGATGAAAACACGTTCACTGAAATAATACTGATGTGAGTGTCATTTCACACTGCATGTAATTATCCAAATATCCCTGCATGTAAATAAGCTGTTTGCTGCAGACTCCAGCTGAACTCCGAGTGAAAACTATGACGGAGAGAGTTTAGGATAGCATCTTGCAGTTGATGGAGATTTGTGGGATGCACATCCTGGGCACAAAGCTCCCGTTCCACCACATCCCAAAGATGCTCTATTGGGTTGAGAACTGGTGACTGTGGGGGCCATTTTAGTACAGTGAACTCATTGTCATGTTCAAGAAACCAATTTGAAATGATTGGAGATTTGTGACATGGTGCATTATCCTGCTGGAAGTAACCATCAGAGGCCATAAAAGGATGGACATGGTCAGAAACAATGCTCAGGTAGGCCGTGGCATTTAAACGATGACCAATTGGCACTAAGGGGCCTAAAGTGTGCCAATAAAACATCCCCCACACCATTACACCACCACCACCAGCCTGCACAGTGGTAACAAGGCATGATGGATCCATGTTCTCATTCTGTTTACACCAAATTACGCCAAACTCGTGCAAATTCTTGGTGAGCTCTTGCAAATTGTAGCCTCTTTTTCCCTATTTGTAGTGGAGATGAGTGGTACCCGGTGGGGTCTTCTGCTGTTGTAGCCTATCCGCCTCAAGGTTGTGCGTGTTGTGGCTTCACAAATGCTTTGCTGCATACATCGGTTGTAACGAGTGGTTATTTCAGTCAAAGTTGCTCTTCTATCAGCTTGAATCAGTCAGCCCAGACGGATGTTTTTCCTTTTTCACACCATTCTTTGTAAACCCTAGAAATAGTTCTGTGTAAAAATCTCAGTAACTGAACAAATTGTGAAATACTCAGACCAGCCCATCTGGCACCACAACCATGCCACGCTCAAAATTGCTTAATTCACCTTTCTTTCCCATTCTGACATTCAGTTTGGTGTTCAGGAGATTGTCTTGACCAGGACCACTCCCCTAAATACATTGAAGCAACTGCCATGTGATTGGTTGATTAGATAATTACATGAATGAGAAATTGAACAGGTGTTCCTAATAATCCTTTAGGTGAGTGTATATTTATATATTTAAGTTTGTGCTACTGGCAGTCCTAGTCCTAGAGACTCTCTCTGTCATAGTTTTCACTCGGAGTTCAGCTGCAGTGTATAAAAGTCTATTATAGTACTAATATTTCACATATTAAAAATCCCAAATATGCCACAGTATCCTAGTTTCTGTAAATAAAAAGTTTGAGAACAAGCAGCTTTACAGCAGAATATACTGGACGAAATGTTATAGCTGACATGAGGGTAATTTCAATATTATGTCTGGCCACAGGGGCCATCCAGTCAAAAAGGTTGAGAACTTCTGGAAAACCAGAACTATCTGTAGTATAAATAAAATACTGTATGAATATTGTCACTTGGTGAATTTAATACATGAAACTGTTAAATCCGGTTAAAATGGTACTTTATTAAAGCAACAGAAAAAAATACCTCAACTCTACAGAAACCATTGTGTAATGCTTTTCAAAATATGCATGCAGTCCAATTTGTGTCACTGTAAATGAAATATTATTGCAGGGAGATAAGACGTTGATTATCATCTAATCCTCCTTTCCATATGGACAAGAAGATCGGCTGCCAGTACAACGGCCTAAACAGCTCGGCCCAAACAGATGTTACACACACACACCCAGCACAGCAGCCTGTTGCCACAGTAACAGCACCTGGTCTAGAACGGCAATAACCTCATCACTATTGTGACAAGTACATCATGTGGCTTAATAAACCTTCATATTTTAAGCCCGTGGCCTCGCATTCTGCAACGCACACAGCATAATCACTAGAGACCTATAGCGTGGATGTCCTTGGCTATGTAGTGATTCAGACAAGATCGCTTGTAATAAGCAGTTTGTTGTTTAACTTTGCCACAAGTGTCTGTCTCAGATTATTAAAACTTGTTTAAGTGCTGTCAGATGGTTATTCATGCTGTCTCAAGTGGCCACTCTCAATGTAATGAAGGACATTATTGTGACGTCACCATATTCCAGATGCGGCCTTTTGACAATTAATAGCTTGAATTAAAATTAAAAAAGGCTGTAAGGTGTTCTCAAATATAACAAAACACATTCTGGGAAACAGAGCGATCAATCATGGAACACTAATGCCATCTGGTGGATGCTGACATTCTGTCTGAACTGATGTTAAAATAAAAATCGTGTGCTTGTTTATTCACCTTCATAATCTTCAAAACCAGTCTATTTTTTCTTTCATCTGTGGAAAACAAAAAAGGAGATATTTAGCAGAATGTCCAAGCTGCTCTTTACCATAAAATGAAAGTGGATTGGTCGTGGGAGTGTAAATCACACAAAAAAAAGCACATCTGAAGCATATATGAGAAAAGACCGTTGAAGTTGCGATCTGTGTTCAGTTCAAACGTGTTGTGTCTTGTTCGGTCACGAGATGCACAAGATCCATTGGCTTTTGGTTTCATTGATATCAAACCTGGGTTGTGGTGTCTTAAGGCCACATTTTTGAATGAGTGGAAGATTTTAAACAAGTAATAACTTAAATTCATTAAATATGGGTGAATCAAACTGGTTTAGTGTTGTTTTGGGGAGTCCAAAAAATAATAATAATAATAATAATAAACAGAGATTAAACATTTTCACCAACAGCTTTGCTGCATCCAAATGCATCATGTTTTTGTTTGGTTCAAGTACATTCCCGAAGTAAATAAATACTTTTATTCAGCAATGATGCATTAAATTAATCAAAAGTGTAACACATTTATAATGTTACAAAAAGATTTCAATTACAAATAAATGCTATTTTTAAGTTTTCAACATTGATGATAATTATAAAAAATATTTCGTAAGCATCAAGTCAGCATATTAAAATAATTTCTGAAGGATCGTGTGACACTGAAGACTGGAGTAGCAATGCTGAAAATTCAACTTTACCATCCCAGGAATAAATAAAAAATAAAATAGCCTATATAAAACAAGAAAGCAGTTAGACCCCTTTTAAATTGGAACAGTATTTCACAATATTGCTGTTTTTACTGTACTCTTTTGTTCAAATAAATGCAATTTTGTTGAGTATAACACATTGTATCAAACCCAAACTTTAGAACAGTGTCTATTTTCCGTTCTCCAAATTGTTCCCAGAGTTGGCCTGGCCAGTTCCAGTTGTTTGGCAAGTCTTTGCATACAGATGGATGTAGTCAGTTACCATTAGATATACCCAAAAAAGATAAGTGCTTTGGTATGTTAACGGTTATTGTATGTGTGTGGGAGCATTTTGAGGCACCACCCTGCGGCTGTGATTCTGCTTGGCCAACAACTTTCACGTTTCAGAAGCTGAGAATTCAAACTCAAGGGAAGGGCAAAAGAAAAGTCGATTGTCCTTCAAAACAAGCCCTTTCCAACTCCAACCCTTCAGGATGCACACAAACTTGTTCAACAGCTCAACAGTCCATCATTCTACCCATGATCAGATGCTGTTTTACTGGAAAGCCCCACTAAAACATACTGTATATGTAGGCATATACAAATTTGATATTCAATCAAACTGAGATTCACTCCAGATCAGGAAGATTGGAAGTGTTTTCCTAAAGGACCTCCCGAGCAGAATGGAGTGGTGTTGTCAAGCATGTCAGCACAACTCCTGCCCACCAGGGGGCAAACTCTCTCTACACATTAGTCAATCACACTCTACATTTGAATCTCATCTACATGTGTCTGAAGTTTCACCCCATGTGAGAGCTGCCATATGTCCATACAAACATCTGCTGGAAGAATGATTACTTGTATAAAGTGCAATGAATAATCTACTCTGAAGAAAAATAGCTTTTTCTGCCTACCTCCTCCTCTGGTGTTTCTGCCAGGTCATAGGAACATCAGAAAAAAATGGATAACACTGAGTGCATGACCACACATCTGGGAAAGCTGTCTATAGTCTATGTTTGTAAAACTTTCTAAAGTTTAAAGCAAGGTGGGCTAGCATTAGCAATAGCAACCTAAATTTGAAAGCATTAATCCCACCCTCCCTTCAGAGCTCTCATACCAAATACGTGCGCGTGTCTATGTTACTCATTGTTTACACAGAGATAAGTTTTACCTTTCACTAAACATATTTAGATATATCGAAATAATCTTCCATTGCAATTTATATATATATATATATATATATATATATATATTCATTGTATATCTAAATATGTTCAAATCTTCACAATGAAAGGTAAAACTTCCAAAATCTCTGTGTAAACAATAAGTGACGTACGCGCAAGTGATCACTTCCGGCGGAACATTGGACGTGATTCAGTAGGACATTGGACAACTGATTCAGATCAGTTGGACGTGGCTGTCCTTACATGAGGTAAAATCTATATAAATACTGTTCGTTTTCTCACACAAACCACTCGTTTCATGTCTTAGGCCATCAATGTGTACTTACATTTTGTTAAATTTTGACTTCTCTGTGCATGCTCTTTGAGGTGAACCAAGGGGAGGACCCCCTAAACTTCCATTATATGACTGATAGACAACAACGGTTATACCGCAAAACATCAAAATTGAAAATACTGTGGAAACAAAGATACCTACATCTTAGATGTCCTTGAGGTAAGCTAAAACATATCAAAAATTAATTTCAAAGTGAACTATCCCTTTAAAGGGATAATTCACACAAAAACCAACTGACTCAATCTTGGTATGACGACCAATGCCATTTTTGCACCAATGTGCCATTTTTAATCTGGATATAAATTTTGACATATCATTAAATATTGACTTCAGAATCTTTGAAGTGTCACTGCGTCCAAAATCGAATACTTCCCCTATACTATATACAAGTAGGGCTGGGTATTGACACAAATTTCACAATTCAATTCGATTTCGATTCACAAGCTTGCAATTCGATTTCGATTCCGATTCGATTCGAATCGATATTGATTATTTTGGATATCAGTTGCAATAAATGGCAATTTTCTCAAGGAAATCAAATCTCTTAACGAATGTTGTAAACTGTGGGAGTCTAGTTGTTTCCTACTGGGCTTCATTAGCCTAATATGAAGGTAATAATTAACTGTTTTGTAGCTATGCAAACACTTAAATTACACTTTTATTTATTTTCATGATAAGAAGATTATATGAAATATAAACATTTAAATGGTGGCTGTCATAAAAACTTGCCTGATTTATTCAAATATGCATTAAATATTGAAGAACTTTAAGATTATAATGCATATGTAATATGGTGTATATATTTAGCAAAATGCTCCTCTCTAGAGTTATTTTTTCTAGCTGACTAACGAGTTTATGTGGGTTTCCTGAGGTGAATATGACGATACATGACATTGATTAAGCTGTTTAACTGACGTCTTTCCACGGTTGAAACGCTGATTGAGCGAATCAATGTGACATGATACGGATTTTGATAAGTTGTACTCTATCTTTTAACACACTTTCAGATGCTCATTCATGTTTATTTCGTGCTGTGACTGGTATTATTAAGCCGGAAGAGAGATCAGCGCTGCTGCTTCTCTTGAACTGCGCCAGAGCGATCTCACGCCACAGCGCCAAAACGTTATTTATGTTTTTGAATTTGTAAAGAAAATGGACGTAATTTGAAAATTGAGACATTGTTTCATATCAATAGTAACAAAGGACAAAGATTATTGCGATTTTTTTGGATGTACGCAGCCGCGATACAATGTCCCATTAATTCAAATGAAACAGGATGACTAATCGATTCTTGAGATTTAAGAATCGATATCGGTTAGTAAACATGAGAATCGATTAATATCGAGAAATCGATATTTATTACCCAGCCCTACTATATAGTATGAGTAACAGTACACCAAAATAGTATAATAGGAAAAAAGTTTCGGGATGACCTACTACTTATGCCGAGATTCTTTGAAGTGGGCATTCAGTGGACACTTTACTATCCCATGAGGCCATGGGAGATGATATATGAATGGAAGTGAAGCAATCAGCTGATGCTGGTAGGTCACGTGAAAATGACAACATGGCGGACGTGGTACGCATGAATTTCTTTCATTCTACCCATATTCTTACCATATAGAGCACCCCTTTTTAGTGATTGTGACTTAAATTCAAATGTAGTACCTACTCAGACACTATCCCTGATAGCACATGTACATCATATTTGATGTGTGTTTACATCTAGAGGACGTATTTTTTTACAGTGTTTGCTCATCTGCAATACGTCTATAGGACGTTTTCTGTCAGATGTCAAATAGATGTTTAGATGTCTTTAAGATGTATTGATTTAGAATGTATGTAAAACTGACATCTTAAAGATGTCTGTCAGATGTTAGTAAACAGATGCTTTCCAGATGAAGTGATCTTTAACAGACATATTGCAGACGTACGTGTGCTATCTGGGTATGCGATGTGTAGAAAAGAGCTGTTTACAATATCTCATTTCGTGTTTCACGAGAAAAAGAAAGTCATATGGGTTGAAATGACAGTGTGAGTAGGCTAAATGATGACAGCATTTTTCAATTGACATTTGTTTCTGGAGTTGAACTACGTAGTACAGAGCATGTTGCTTAATTAAAATCTCATCTGGACTTTTCAAGCATATATTAAAGTCAAATTCTACACAATAGTTACCAGTACAGTAGCCACTTCAGTCCTGTGTGTTCGCATGTTGTTATGTGGCATGTGACATCTATCATGTGTATGAAAAATATGTGGTTAAACATTCCAAGTACTGTTAGTGGCTCTGTCCAAGCTCCCCACAAACAGTTCCTCAGCCATAAACATGCCGCTAACCTCAAATCCCGCTATTTTGGAAGGTGATGAAATGACAGGGACTGGACTGTGGTGAAAAGCATGCTGTGTAGTTATACAGTCAGTGGGGCGTTCATGGTCAAAACCATGACAAGTGGAAGCCAAATGCAATTTATTGCTCGAGTCACTTTCCTGAGTATGTTTCTCTCATTACTGATCTGAGTCTTATAAGTGTTTTCAGCCCCAGCCAAAGCACGTCTTCTGAGCATCACAAGGTAAATATGTAATTATGAGATTCAAAATGAGTTAGTGATGTTAAGTCAATGACATATAAGAGATTTCACAATATAAAGAAGACATTTAAAATAAATAAAGTTTAAAAAAAAAAAGGTTGGAAAGTTGAAAAAAAATATGTAGTCTAAAAATCTCTGTATTCATGTTAGTTTCATATAGTAATTAAATGACTCTAAAAATGTCATGTTGTTTAACTCTCAGGTAAAAAGTTTCATTTTCCTTACACATTAAGTGCTTAGTAGTGTACACATGTTAAACAACGTTTGTAAACTATTTTTTCGAGGTAAAATATTTTTAGGGAAATCACACCATATGACATTTTACAACCTGAACTACCATCGACTTTATAATAAATTATAATAAAATAAACATAATTAAACATAAATTAAACATAAAAATTATGTTTTACTTTAAGATATTATTTATAATAAATGTATTAAATACTATTGGTAATATAGGCCTACCTAATATGTTATATTAAATAAAAAATACTATATTAATTTATACATTTTTAATAAGAAATAAAAGTAAAAAAAAAAAAAATCATGTCTTTGACTGAGCCATATGCTGGTTATAGGCATTCAGATCTATGTGTATGTGTGTGTGTGTGTGTTTTATATTATACGCTCTCATATTTCCAAGCTATGTGCTGATACAGCACGAGGGCTACAGCCGCACCTGGTGTGTAAGAAGACTTCACCAGATGCTGATGATCTAGTATCAGAAACAGGACACACACACATACTGCGTTTTCATGTTTTATAGAGACATAATGATTTTTACTGTACAAACTGTATATTCTGTATTTACCAATCACAGAAAACCTTCTACACTTTTACATTAAAAAAAAAAACATCATTGATGTTTTAAAAGCTGTTTTCCTCATGGGGACAAAACAAATATACCAACAAGGACAAGGATTTCATATATTCCCATCTTTGTTATGCCCCCATAAAATAAGGTTTAACAGGACCACACACACACACACATTTCTGAATGCCACTAAGTCAATATGCAAACGCTCTTATTCAAATATTAATGCACGCAGGAGCATGTTTTGACACATACACACACACACACACACACACACATTTACATGCTTTTGTAATATATTCCATTTTGAAGAATCAAGCATCAAGACACGATTCCTATCTAAGTTTGTTCATTGCTGCAGGCGTCCATATCTAATGACCGTCTGGACACAGCTGCACATTTTCCAAAGCTCTCCCGAGTTCTGAATCTTGGAATGCTTTGAGTGTGACCTGTTTGCTCATATTCCAGACAAGTGTGATTCCCAGCAGAGAGCTGATTGCCAGAACACATCACAGGAATTTGTGGTTGAATGAATTCAGGCTCTTTGTTTTTCCATCAATTACACGGTAAATGATGATGATGATGACGATGAGATCTTTCTTACTATAACCATGTTCAAAACTATTGTGGCTCAACCCTGGAATCATGGTAGGGATGTAAGAACATTTACAAAGCCAAAAGAGAAACTTAGGCCTCCGTTTGTTTTATTTAAAAGTTCTGGCACAATCATCATTGACAACAACTTTGACGTCTGGCAGGACTGCAAACGGAGAAATTAATCATCTCTTATTAGCTCAGTAAGGGTTAAAAATAATGGTGAAGCTTCGAAACTTCAAGAGAAACTACACAAAAATTGTTTCTTTTTTTAATAGTAAAAAAAAAAAAAACCCCGCTTCATTTAAATCTGCAGTACGTGTTCAAAACTATCTGTCTTAGCTCGATTCAAAGCGGTATAGCTTGTAATAATATTTTTAATTGATAATTGAGCACTTCATATAATTAAACGTATCAATTTTATGGAGGATCCAGAAAGGTTCAAACAACAATCACCAGTGACAACTAGAGATTCACCCGCTGTAAAATGCAAAAGACTTCGTTCGGACTTCGGAGTGGCTACAGAAAAAAAGAGACTGACACCGGACCCATGCGAAACCAAGGATACACACGTATCGGAAGGACATTACATCACACAATGTTTATAACATCAACAATTTGAGAACAAAGTATAATTTGCACGGTTTTGCGTGATATGATAACTTATAAGCGATTGTTAGATTTAATCAGTGCGATTTACTGTAATGTCAGAACCAGAACAAAAGTGGATGTTTCTTGACATTTTCTGGTGAAAAATCTTATGTTGGTCATACTTCCAAAAAGAATAATCTGTGATTCTGAATGCCAGTCTCCACACTGACAGCGCTGTGACTGACAGCCTCACACCCTCCCCAAACATCGTGTTCATCCACGCTGTGCCGTGTCGAGGGCGTCGAAGTGTAACTCACGTAAAGTTGATAATTCCGCGAATGACTGCAATTGCAGATTTTGAACAGAGATGGCGACAATTAGGAAAAACGCTGGACTGCAGCTTCTGTCTTCTTAAAGAGTAACTAAACACTAAACCAACTTTTTTTAGTTAATGATCTATATGGATCTTTATTAATACCAGTCATTGATTCGAGTTACTTTTTTGACATTTGTTTATAAAGTATTCTATTTCTACAATATATGGTGTAAAAACATCTTAGTGCTGCCCTCTTCAGGTTGAACGGTGGCTACTGCAGTTGAATTTTCCTTTTGGATGTTCCGCACTTCGTGACGTACGCAGGTTTCAGCTCACCACGCGAGCTACGCCCTTGGCAGTATAAAAACCATCTTGTGTCGTCAAAACCACTGTAGGGAGTCAGAAATTGGAATCGTGAGTATTAAAAATGATCAGGATAGAGTGTTTTAGCATCTATTTCGTCCCCTCTATCCCCCCATGGGGTCAGCCCACTTTTTCAGCATTTTCAAATATTGCCAGTGGGTGGAGTGGGGGTTTAGTTACCCTTTAAAATCTTAAAACTTTGTTAAAATGTTGTTTAAAACAATCGCAGATTTTTAGACCCCATTTTGTGTTTAGACCACAAGTTTGTGGCATGCCGCCATTTACTTTCAGAATTTTTTTTGAAAAAAAAAAAAAAACGTATAGTTACGTGGAAAAAAAATACTCCCCTAAACAAGTCCTGTAACACAGAACATTTACTTAATTAACTGAATATGTGCCCCATATGCAATCTTTTGCTTTATGTATTCATTCAGGCTGCTTATTGGACACATTGACTGCTTGTCTTGGATTCAGTGAGAAGAGAGTGTCACTTAAGGAGAACATCTCCGTCAATCAGGAATAGACAAGCCTCTATTATCTCTCACTCGCTCTCCACTCTCCCACTGTCTCTCCATCCAGTGGCTTCCCATAATTGGCTCTTTGTGCCGCGTGTGAACTCTTCGGCTTCACTCTGCTTCCCAGACCACAGCGTGCCACCAAACAGATGGAGTCTGTGTTTATGTTTGTGCACAGGACGGGGGACACACATCACTTCCCAAGCCATGGTTGCGCTGGTTTGCCAGACTCATTTTAAACCCATTCACAGAAACCTCAACTTCTCAAAAAAAAAGTCAACAGCTAAGGAAAAGTTTCGCCATTGCATCACAGAAGTGTAGGGGTGTTTAAAATGTATCATTGTTGTATCATATGTGAAAATCTGTCATTTGGTGTGTCATTTGATTCGTTGAATGAACCAAATGACTCGGAAAAAGATTTGTTCATTTTGATGAACGTGTTCGAACAGGAGAGTCGCAAACGTGCGTCACAGAACAGAGCAAGGCGAGCACTTGAGCTTATAAAACTTAAACTTTGTTATTTATTTATTAAATGAGCGATCGTTTCGCTTGATAGGACCCTTATTCATCGTCTGGAATCGTTTAAAGCCCTTTGAACAGTTTGCAGTTTGTAATGAAAGTGTCTTTTGGACCTTGAATCGTTTGGTTCCCGTTTGAGTCCATTATATGGAGAAAAATGGACATCTTGGATGACATGGGGGTGAGTAAATTATCAGCAAAAGTTTTTTCAAATGTGAACTACTCCTTTAAGATAAGTAGTATTCAAGGTTTAAGGCAAGCGTGATATCTCTTTACACTTAATGATATTTTATTTCAAAACTACCTTAAGTCTTATAGTTAACCCAAAAATGAAATTATGTCATCATTTACTCACACTTCTCACCTGAATAAAAGCCTACATTCAATCTGTTCATCTTATTAAGCGATCATGTCTCTTCGGATACTTTGGATATATGGATAAGTTAAACAATCTCTTTATGAACATTTTGAAGCGTCAAACTGGTAGTTGCGTACACTGTCAATGGAGGGACAGAAATCTCTAACGGGGGTTTGAAACGCATGAGGTTGATTAAATGATGACAGTTTTCATTTTTGGTTAAACTAACCCTTTAAATAGTAGTATTAGTACATGTAAATGTCTATGATTTTCTTTAAAACATGCAACAAGTAATGACCGGATGACACGAGTTCACACTTTGAATCATTAGTGAACCTCATTCTCACTGTCCGGGATTCATTCCACTGCAGATTTATGCTGGAATGCACATGTGTTGCCTGGTAACTAACAGGTGCGCTGCAGTGGGATGATGTCCTGAGAACTTGCAGGCTGTCAGGACCTGCTTAGCCAGCTGCACGCTGCGGACAGGTCCACCTGTAGAGTATCCATGTGCTAAACCATCCAGAACCAACCGGAAACCTCCATAAAGGCCACAGGTCAGGTTCAACCGGACCACATGGGTTGAAACCAGCTGTGTGTGGCCATAAATCAAGCCTTAAATGGTAAAAGTCCATGGAATATGAGTAAGAAAATTATTATTTTATATTTTTTACGTATGCTCTTAGAATGACGAGTGACGTCCATCAAGTGCACCTAGCGCTTTAAGCTATGTGTTGATAGCAGGAAGAATTGAGTTTAGTTTCACATGAAGGTAGTTTGTTTGTTGCTTTAAAGCTCTTAACGGTCAAAACATGGAGATCTGAATGAATGAGAAAATGAGAAAGATGGACCACAGCTGTTGTGTTTTTGTGTTCTCAAACAGAAAAGCTTTCCATGCTAAGCAAAGGTCTTTGCTAATTTAGAGACTTGGACAAAGAAATCTGGTGTGACATTTCACTGCAGGCTGAGATCGGGATGGACAGCTGTTGTTTCAGCATTCCTGCTTGTGAGATTCCCTCTCTTTCTTTCCTTTTCTAATTAGTCCCCAAACTGCTAAATCTCACATTTAGCCTCAAAACTAAACTGAAAAAGGGACAGTCTGGCGCACACAGCCATGTGACATTCTGAAGAAAAAAAAGTCTGAGACTTTTCTTTTCCAGGAGTTTGGAGGGAAAATCACTCATTCACTGGCTGAGATTTTCAACACGATATATCAAATAAGCTCCATTCTCTCCCACTCACAGTCTCACCTTCATTTACAGACAGATTAATGGGTTTTTATCATACTGAAAAGAAAAGTAGTGCACTCAAAAATGAAATAGTCATCATTTACTCAATAAGTTTGAATTTAAAGGGATTTTAAAAGGGTCATGAACTGGCTTTTTAAATTTTATATTGTTGTCTGAGGTCAACTTATGACATTCGCTTGGTTTTTGCATTCAAAAACATCAAAATGAATAAGTAATAGGCTATTTTCAACCCTAGTTTTGAGACTAACTGAAAACGCTTGGTTTTTATGGGGATCTCGCACTGAAGACTTGGAAGTAAACGCCCACTGCTGTGAGTGGATAACAGTTTTGCATAATATAATGAGTTTCGACTCACCCGTCGGTGCGCGTGAGGGAAATTGTTCTGAAAACGTCCAATGTTGTAAGATGGCAACCGGAATGATTCGCCCATATATGTTCGACCCAGAGTCCGTGTGTTGCACAATTCCTGTCAGATCCAATATAGACGGCACAGCACGTTCTTTAATCTTAATCGGTCTGCAAATCCAGTCTTGTTTACGAAACAATCCTCAATGAAATGAAGCGAACAGACGGACAATGTTTTACCTCATCAGCTGGAACGTCATTAAAAATAAAGTTTAACCATACAGTCCTATTGGAATCCTGAGGAAGCTTATGCAGCGACTGTCTTCTTCCACAACCAGGCACTGCACAATATTTTGTATTACAGCTCGATCCGGTTTGTCACCACGAGGTAGGAATCTATGTTCTTTAGCTATGCGTGTAATGCGAGAATCGGTGGGCGGGGCTAAACAGGCTGTGTTGAAGTAGGCGTTGATCTTCTGTGGGGGTGGTGTTTTATCCTCTTTGACGTCATAGTTCCCCACTTTGAAAAACGAGTCGTTTGCTGAGCCTGGTGTCAATAAAAGCTTTTATTGGACTAACAAGGACCTTTTCAGTTCTGAAACTTACAGGATATTCTTATAATATGATGACCTCTTAGATGTCAAAAGCTCAAGGAAAATTTGATTTCTCAGTTCATCACCCCTTTAGGTCAAATTTACAACACTTGCATGTTCACGGTTCTCGAATGTCGGTGAATGGTCACATGACATGTAAGTAAACAAAATATTTCATTCAGTGTTTTTTATGGATTTATAGTAATTTCACATTTTTTAATTTTTACAGTTAATTATTAGCTTGACATAATGTAATGTTTAACACACTTCATGTTGTTGTAAAAGATATTTTCATTCTTTTTGTATTTTTATATCAATATTCTACAAGATTATCTTATTCAAATCAATTACATAAACAAGTGAGGCCAAAAGTAATCAATAATTAGTCAGATTGTATTTCCTAAAATGTATAATGTAATAGATTGCGCTACTAAGTGCTATCCACTAAGTTTTGTTATGTAACTAATTTGCGTAATGGGCAACAATTTGCAAGAAATCTACCCACCACTGATAATGATAGCACACAGAATGAAAACAAATGTGCAATGGATACAAGTACAGTATATTATATTATCGATCATGTAAAAATGAATCCATTCACTTTCATTATATCAAAAACAGTGCAGGATATTATTCAAAAACCCACCAAAAAACGTGAAACGGGTTTGGAACAACATGAGGATGAGTAAATGGCCGAACTGTTCCTTTAATCAGTGATTAAACATTTTCTGATCAAGATAGAGTGTTCACTGTTGTGTGGTGAGATACAAAGTGAGTAAAAGAGAGAGAGAAAGTGAGAGAGAAACAGAAAGCGACAGAAAGAGAGAGTCCCGGTTGTCCCTTCTTATCAGATGAGGCATCCACTTCAATTTGCAATTTTAATGAAAATCAGACACCTGCACTGCAAATGATCGCCACTCAGTAGACTTCAGGAAAAAAAAAGAAAAGAAAGCCAGAGCGAGAGGAAAGAGAGAGAGAGAGAGGCGGGTGAAAAACAACCCATAGTTCCTATCGGAGGGGGACAGAGGCTCTGGACGGATCTGGTTACTGTAGACCTACCAGACTGGGGTTTTCGAATGATTGAGGTGGGAAAAGAAAGGGTTCCTTTCATTCAGGGCGAAGGGACAGGGATCTTCTCACATGCTGAAAGAGTGTAGAGATGATGTCTGCTGTCGGGGCGGCCCGAAGACCTGATTACCCCCGCGGGAAGCACACACACATACACGCACCCCTCCTCACCACGAGGTAGTCCTTGCACATAAAGGGTTCGGGCCGAGGGGAGGCCACTGGGGCAAGGTGAGGCGCCTCGGCGGGGCTGCCAGAGCGGGGTGTCTTCGGAAGGCCAGGGGAACCAAATCGGACTGGTTCTCGCTTATTCACAAACAGACAGAAGAATGGAGAAAAGAGCACGGAGAGGAGGTCATCAAGATCTTATCGGTCCATTACTTGAACTCGCTCGCACAAAGGCAGCTACTCTTTTACAGCTTGGCCTAGATGTAGGGCCAGCTCCCGCGTAGCGCATATGCGCACCAAGACAAAAGAGCATTGGCGCAGGTGTTAGGAGATGCCGCATCCAGTGAAAAAGCCCTGCAAAATCTTTCCATGTCCGCAGCCTCGCGTTCAGATAATGGATAATGGAACCGCTGGCCCTCGAAACCCGTGGCCGCATTTTTTACCGGTCAGCCCTGCTAAAGGTGTCTCCGGTTCTCACACACCGCTCTGCCCTGCAAGAACACAGGGTTCATGGGAAAAGTCTTTGAAATGATTTGCTATTCAATATAAACGCATTACACTGTAAAATAAGTACAAATAAAAGTGAATAGTTGACTTAACTTAAAAAAGTGAGCCGCTTGCCAATAAACTTCAAGCGTAACTGAGAAAATTTAGTTAAGTGGAATTGTCAAGTTCACAACTTTTTTTTTTTTTTTGTCAATTGCTCATGGTGTATTTACCGTACTTAATAATTTTAAGGTAACCGGTTTCCTCACTTTTTTTTAAGTTAGCTCAACTGATCACTTTTTACAATCGTAGGTGTCCTTGTGAAAGCATAACCCTTGCATAGACACTGTAACATGCATTGCTATCCTACAGCTTCTAAAACATAACCATTTTACATTTGAACAACTCTAGATATGTTCAAATGTTTTACGAATTATATTTGTTTCATATAACATTGAATTTATGGAATCAAAAAGATTAAATAAGTTAAATATGTTTAGTGTTATCACTATTTCTGATTTCTATATTCCACTAATTTTGAAAAATTTCATCCCAAACGGTTAAACTTGATAAAATGAATTAAAATGATATCATTTGATAGAATTACAAAACATTAAGTATACTGTATTGTAATAAAATTGTTGTCACTGTGACTTGTGATTAAGCATAAACTATCGGTCAGAATTGTAGGCTCTGTACAATTTTTAAATGTTAATACAAATTAAATTTTATTCAGCAAGAATGTATAAAAAATGATGGTAAATACAGAAAATACAATGTTTCAAAATATTAAGTAGCACAACTGTTTTCAACATTGGAACTAATAAGAAATGTTTCTTAGGCACCAAATCAGCATTTAAAGGATCGCATAAATGAATTACATTTGAAAAATCCTGAAAATAAAAAACAGATAAATCTTACCAATCTAAAATGTTTGAACAGCATCCAAAGTAACGAATGTGAAAACATTATGTATGGATACTAATGA